>NC_133123.1:45987596-46349128 GCF_033568475.1 Henckelia pumila
TATGCAGTCGGAAATAGATTCGATGCATACAAAGTTTGGTCTTTAGTAGATCCTCCCGATGGAATTGTTCCAATAGGGTGTAAATGGATCTATAAGAGAAAGCTTGGGCCCGATGGTAAGGTATTGACCTACAAGGCGCGATTGGTGGCGAAAGGTTATACTCAAATACAAGGGGTTGACTATGATGAAACCTTTTCACCAGTTGCAATGTTCAAGTCCATAAGAATCCTTATTGCCATAGCTGCTTGGTATGACAATGAGATATGGCAAATGGATGTGAAGACTGCTTTTCTTAATGGAGACATTAAGGAAGAAATCTATATGAAGCAGCCTGAGGGGTTCACAATCCATGGGAAGCGAGCATAAGGTATGCAAGCTTCAGAGATCAATTTATGGTCTAAAACAAGCATCAAGAAGTTGGAACCAGAAATTTGATGAAACAATAAAGGATTTTGGTTTCATCAAGAACCCGGAGGAACCATGCGTGTACAAGAAAGTAGTTAAGGATGCTGTGACATTCTTAGTACTTTATGTTGATGACATCCTACTCATTGGGAATGATGTAGGGATGTTGCAGTCAACAAAGATATGGTTATCAGGTAGATTCTCGATGAAGGATTTGGGTGAGGCATCCTATATTCTTGGGATACAGATCTATAGAGATAGATCTAAGAGAATGATAGGACTCACTCAATCAACCTACATCGACACCATATTGAAACGGTTTTCAATGGATGGGTCCAAGAGAGGACATCTACCCATGTGTCATGGAGTTTCTCTATCCAAGTCTATGTGTCCCAAGACTGATGAAGAGATAGAGAAAATGACACATGTACCATATGCGTCAGCCATAGGCAGTATCATGTATGGGATGATATCTACTAGACCGGATGTAGCATTTGCTCTGAGTGTCACGAGCAGATATCAAGCTAATCCCGGTCAAATTCATTGGAAAGCCGTGAAGGATATTCTTAAGTACTTACGAAGGACTAAGAATATGTTCATGGTATATGGAGGAAGAGAACTAAAATTGGAAGGCTATACCGACTCTAGCTTCCAAAGTGACGTGGATGACTCGAAGTCAACCTCTGGATTTGTGTTCATGCTCAATGGCGGTGCTGTCTCTTGGAAGAGTTCCATGCAGGACACCACAGCGGATTCCACCACTGAAGCAGAATACATTGCAGCATCAGCTGCTGCTAAAGAGGCCATTTGGATGAGGAATTTCGTCCAAGAGTTGGGCGTCATTCCTGAAGTTGTTGGTCCAGTCCCGGTGTACTGTGACAACACGGGTGCCATTGCTCAGGCAAAGGAACCAAGGTCTCATCAAAGATCCAAACACGTACTGAGGAAATACCACATCATCCGGGAGATTGTGAAAAGAGGAGACATCATTGTCGAAAGAGTGGCCTCTGCAGACAATATCACTGATCCACTTATTAAGCCCTTGCCAGGACCATTATTTGACAAACATCGCGAAGCAATGGGTCTACGTAGTATGACTAGTTGGCTTTAGGGAAAGTGGGAGATTGAAAGAGTAGGTGCCCAGTGAGCCAACTTGTGGCTAAGGGCTTTGATGACTCTTTGTATAAACAATCTTTTGTTTAATATAATTTACACTTTTATTTATGGCAATGACTTTATCTTTCTTCATATTGTTATATTGTGATATACTTTGATAAAGACCTTGAATATACTATAGTGTATGTAAGATGTGGTAGAACATGGAGATGTCTATCATGAAACACATCTTATAGTCACTGTATATTCTAAACTGTTCCTAGTCGATTGAGCTGTCCGATAATAAGGATAAGGATCGCTCGAGTTTGAGACTAGCATTTGCGATGCAGAGTACCACGTTTCATTGGTAAGGAACATAGAGATGTTCGAAGCATGCAAATGGATATTCATATGATGAATGATCGAACTACCTTATCCGGACTTTCCAAGTGGTTATCACTTATCGAGTGGATAAAGTCCGCGGTTTTGGTTGTACACCATTAGTCCTTACTACTTGAAACATCATTGAGACTCTATATGCTAGTACTGTGCTTTGACTCGTTTACCGACTCTATTGGGGTCATCAGGTGTCGGGATTGGGTACAGTTACAACACATATAGGAGTCGATGCTTTGTTGTCAAGGATTCACCACATACTTGCGAGTGTGGATATCCTATGCGATCTGAGGAGATATTAGTGTGACGAATCTCTGGCCAGAGTACATGATGTGTTTTAAGAAATGGTTTCTTAGTAACACATGCGATGTCACTATTTGATCTTCAAGATGTATTGCATAGTTATCGAATCTCGAACGACTCTCGATATACCAATGGTTGTTGATTCGATCGGGATATATGGATGAAGGGACCGTACTGTACGCTAACCAAAATCTATTGGTTCTTGTAGGCACTATCAGTGATACCTAGGGAATCATGGGGCGATGTTGCTAGGCGCTCTTACCATGATTCGATGGGCAAGTCGGAAATCGTTGTTCCGAGTTACAAGGAGTTGTGAGCCACGGCTAGCTGTATCCCTGAACCATTGAGGGTCACACAGAGTAATGGATTTTTAATCCCCGTTGAGATAGTTAAATTTAAAGAGTTAAATTTAATGAACAAAGAAGTTGAACTTCTTAAATATGAGTAGAGGAGTAAGATTTCCTAAAATGACATAGGGATGGGCATTTTTGGAAACCACTGAATTTGGATTCAGAAAAATTTATCTTGACTTTAAAAGGTGCAGAAATGGTTTCTGTGCACATTGGTGAAATCGGTTTATCAATCGGAGTCACGATGAATTTTATATTAATTTCTGAACATGCGGGCTTTGCTTGTCGGGCTTGAACTTATGACTAATGGGCCCTAAGCTGTTAGTGGCCTACATTATAAATAAGCTATTGCAGTACAGAAATTAGACACAACAGGTCACAATTTTCGAAAAACCCTAGTCTTTTCTCTCAATAGTGGCCGCCCCCTTCCCTCTCTACTCGGGAAAATCCAGCCTGTGAATTTTGAATTACAGTCTGGTTTAACGGATCAAATTCGTTAATTCTCTTCGTAGAAACTTCTGCTAGATTTTCTAGTGCAATCTATCAGAGAGATTAAATATCCGTTCGTGGACCTCATTAAAGAACAGTTTGTCCATCAGTTCCAGGGATATACAACAAGAACAGAGCAATCTGTTGGTGTCCATAATCTCGATTCGAGATTGGAGGTAAAAATTTATAATCGTTATTTAATTTTTACACACACATAATTTAATCGTAAGGTTGATACCCATTATGGAATCGTTCCATGTAAAATTTTTAAACTTCCGCTGCACCGGGGTATCAATCCTGATTGATCTGATCACCGCGTTCTCCAACATTGGTATCAGAGCCAGGTTGCTCAGATCAAGCGATTAAATTAATCGATTGTACAAAAATTTTTAAGCCTCGGTTTTTGAAACAAAATAAATATTTTTAAAATATAAAAAAAAAATTTCGGGCAAAAACCCGGGCAGCGATTGGATCGTTGCCCTGCGCAGCGCTGGGCGCTGCACAGGGCGGCGCACGGCGCTGCCTAGGCAGCGCACGGCGCCCAGGGCAGCGTTCGGCGCTGCGCAGGTCAGCGCTCAGCGCTGCCCGGCCCGACCCCATTAGGGCGCGGGCAGCCCGGGAATGTCCGGGCGGCCCGCGGGAAAAATTAATTTTTTTTTTTAATTTTTAAATTAAATTTTAATATGTTAAAATTCTATTTTTGGTCCGATCGAAAATTGTTTTTGATTGGTCCACGAGGCATCGGATCGAATTGTTCGAGTCCGAAAATTTTAAAATTGATTTTTGGATAAATTTGAATTTTTGGAAAATTTTAATATTTTATCCTTAAATTGAATTTTGAAATTAATTATTTTTGGTACAATTGATGATAAGATATGATCTTATGGATATATTGAGTAAAATATGATTTTATGTATAAAATTGGATTTTATAGATAAAATATGATTTTATTTGATAAAAAGATAAAATATGATTTTGTATGTAAAATAAGATTTTATGTATGAAATATGATTTTATCCTTTTAAATTTAAATTGTCATTGCATGTTATCCAATAAATTAATTTTGAATTAAATGTTATTGGATAAGGATGATCGATTGCCATGACCAATTTTGTAGGTGTATGTTAGGAATTTACATTTGTTTTTATTGTTGTTGGTTTTATTAATGGGCCTGGTTTATGGCCCAATATGAATTGTCATATGTAATAAAAGTGGGCTTGGTTTATGTCCCGTTCCCACCCTTAAAATGTATCCCCTACTTGTTATTGTTATTTATTGTAAATACATTAGATTTAGTGGGAGATCAAGATTTGAAAATGGAGGTGGGCCCAACAGACAATAAAGACAGAAGAAATGTAAATTGGAAGCTAATGTAATAGGATTGCATTGCATACTGCATATTACCTAGGATTGGACTAAGACTCGTGATTGGCAACCACGGGTCGATTAGAAATGGAATCGATCATCCTATATAATATATGATATTATGATTGTATGCATGTTTTAGACATAATTGTGTGAATCCGGCAAGCATACAAAATTTGAAAATGATGAGACAAATTTTCATAATTAAAATCCCTCATTTTAAATATGATTTAAAATTGATATCAAGATAAATAAAAGAAATTTAAATTTGTTTAAATGTTCCTACCTTCCATCAATGATCAATGTATGAGATGCTACCCGCGGATACGGTCAGGCTCATATTATTGGGGGGGCCCGTTCGTCGGAAAGCTGTACATTGGATCGACACATGTTGTAAGTTGGGTGGAACTCCCATAGGATCGGCTCATATTATTGGGGGATCCACATGGCGACCGTCCATCACAACTTAATATTGATGGGTCATCTTGACATGTCACAATAAACGGCGTCATATTATTGGGCTCTTATTGGACATGAGGTAAAAACATGGAGGTTGCTTTTGAAGCAATTGGGCTCTACCTTTTGAAAATTATGGTTGGCTGATATTATTCGGGACCATAGATTGTCAATTGGACTCCATGTTCTCACTAAGGAAAACAGTTTTCCGTTTTCACTAGAGGGTAGTGAAATCGTTAAAATAGTGGTAGTGAGATTCATAAAATAAATTTTGCCTATTTTATGTCTTAGTAAATTGCTTAAAAAATCACTGATATTTGTCTGTTTCTTTTCAGTATTTCATAAGATGAATTCGCGTAATCCACTTTTCTCAATCCTCAAACAAAATAAGTTGGTTGGCGCAAACTATACGGAATGGTTCCGTAAGTTAAAGATTGTCTTGACTTCGGAGAAGATGTTCTACGTGTTAAAAAAATCTCCTCCAAAGGAAGCACCAGCTGACGTAAGTCCGGAAGAGTTAGCCAAGCTTGATACATGGTGGGACCATGATATCAAGGCCAAATGCTATATGCAAGCATCGATGTCTGATGAACTCCAGAGGCGATTTGAGGACACCGTGAATGCTGCTGACATTCACATACAACTCAAAGAACTTTTTGGGGCTCAATCGAGGGCTGAAAGGTTCGCTACTGTAAAGGAGCTAATGACGTGTCGTATGCGTGAAGGGACTTCGGTCCGTGATCATGGGGTACGAGTGATTTGGCTCATACAGAAGTTGGTAACCCTAGATTTGGTGTTGGAGCATGAACTCAACATGGATTTACTACTTCTGTCTCTTCCTTCTTCGTTTGACGGATTTGTGGTGAATTTCAATATGAACAAGATAGAGGCCTCCCTTGAAGAGATGGTCAATATGCTTGTGACATATGAATCCACATTAAAGAAGGATAAACCGGCTTTCTTGGTGGGCTCCTCTTCTTCTGCTAAGAAGGGGCCAAGTACAAAGGGTAAGAAACGTTCTGCCCCACCCAAGAAAAACGAACCCGAGAAGAAGTACAAGACAAAGGCTTCAAACATGGAAAAATCCAAGAATGTTTGCCATTACTGCAAAAAGCCCGGTCATTGGAAGCGTAACTGCAAGGAATATCTAGAGCAGTTGCGAACTGCGAAGGGTATGTTCTATATTGAAATAAATGTTTCACTTAATACTACTTCTTGGGTATTGGATACCGGATGTGGATCTCACATTTGCAATGATTTGCAGGTGATGACAAGAAGTCGCAGGCTTAGAATGGGTGAGACCCAACTGAGGCTCGAAAATGGTTCCAGAGTTGAAGCTAAAGCCGTGGGAGATGTTTATTTAATTTTGCAGAACGGTTTTAAGTTACTTTTAAGAGATGTTTTATTTGTTCCGGATTTGATTAAAAACATTGTTTCTGTTTCTATGCTAGATAGAGATGGTTATTCTTGCAATTTTGTGAATGGGATTTGCAATATTTACAAGAATGAATGTTTGATTGGAAATGGACAACTTGAAAACGATCTATATAACTTAAAACTAAAAGACGTTCCAATAAATTATGTTGATAAACCAGCAACAACAAACAAAAGAAAAATCGATAGTCAAAACCCGGCAAACCTTTGGCATGCTAGGCTGGGTCATATTTCCTCAAGGAGGATGAACAAGCTAGTGGGAGAGGGCATGTTTGATATGTCTGATATTAACTCTCTACCTACTTGTGAATCCTGCCTAAAAGGGAAAATGACTAAATCTCCCTTTAAGGGGAAACCTGAGCGTAGTCAAAATCTGTTGGATTTGATCCATACAGATGTTTGTGGTCCATTTAGAGTTGGTACTCAATATGGCCATACCTACTTCATTACCTTTACTGATGATTATTCGAGGTATGGGTATTTATATTTAATGAAATATAAGTCTGAAGCATTTGAAAAGTTCAAAGAATTCAAGGCTGAAGTAGAAAACAAGCTAGGTAAAAGTATTAAAGCACTTCGATCGGATCGAGGTGGAGAATACTTAAGTACCTAGTTTTTGGACTATCTAAAAGATAATGAGATTCTCTCACAGTGGACTCCTCCTATGACACCTCAGCTGAATGGTGTATCATAGCGTCGTAATCGAACTTTGTTGGACATGGTTCGATCCATGATGAGCTTCACTGAGCTTCCACCATCGTTTTGGGGCTATGCGCTTGAAACGGCGGTATTGTTGTTGAACAACGTCCACACTAAAGCAGTGGACAAAACACCATATGAGTTATGGAATGGCAAAGCTCCTAAGTATTCGTACTTGAGGATTTGGGGATGTCCTGCTTACGTGAAGCGGACAGTGGGAGATAAGTTGGATAGTCGATCCAGCTTATGTTATTTTGTAGGGTATCCGAAGAATTCAATCGGATATTATTTCTATTATCCTGCTGAAACAAAGGTGTTTGTTTCAAGGAATGCCACCTTCTTGGAGAAGGAGTTCTTATTGGATAAGAAAGGCGAGATGATGGAACTCGAAGAAATTCGAGAAGAACCCGAAATACAAAATAACGATCCTACACCTCAGGAACCATTGTTAGACACGCCTGTACCTAGAAGATCCGAGAGGACTTCTAGACCTCCTATTCGATATGGTCTTCTTCTTGAAGGGGATCAAGATGAACCCGATGTTGGATGTGATCCAAGAAACTTCAAGGAAGCAATTTCTGATGCGGATTCAAATTTATGGCTTGAAGCTATGCAGTCGGAAATAGATTCGATGCATACAAAGTTTGGTCTTTAGTAGATCCTCCCGATGGAATTGTTCCAATAGGGTGTAAATGGATCTATAAGAGAAAGCTTGGGCCCGATGGTAAGGTATTGACCTACAAGGCGCGATTGGTGGCGAAAGGTTATACTCAAATACAAGGGGTTGACTATGATGAAACCTTTTCACCAGTTGCAATGTTCAAGTCCATAAGAATCCTTATTGCCATAGCTGCTTGGTATGACAATGAGATATGGCAAATGGATGTGAAGACTGCTTTTCTTAATGGAGACATTAAGGAAGAAATCTATATGAAGCAGCCTGAGGGGTTCACATCCATGGGAAGCGAGCATAAGGTATGCAAGCTTCAGAGATCAATTTATGGTCTAAAACAAGCATCAAGAAGTTGGAACCAGAAATTTGATGAAACAATAAAGGATTTTGGTTTCATCAAGAACCCGGAGGAACCATGCGTGTACAAGAAAGTAGTTAAGGATGCTGTGACATTCTTAGTACTTTATGTTGATGACATCCTACTCATTGGGAATGATGTAGGGATGTTGCAGTCAACAAAGATATGGTTATCAGGTAGATTCTCGATGAAGGATTTGGGTGAGGCATCCTATATTCTTGGGATACAGATCTATAGAGATAGATCTAAGAGAATGATAGGACTCACTCAATCAACCTACATCGACACCATATTGAAACGGTTTTCAATGGATGGGTCCAAGAGAGGACATCTACCCATGTGTCATGGAGTTTCTCTATCCAAGTCTATGTGTCCCAAGACTGATGAAGAGATAGAGAAAATGACACATGTACCATATGCGTCAGCCATAGGCAGTATCATGTATGGGATGATATCTACTAGACCGGATGTAGCATTTGCTCTGAGTGTCACGAGCAGATATCAAGCTAATCCCGGTCAAATTCATTGGAAAGCCGTGAAGGATATTCTTAAGTACTTACGAAGGACTAAGAATATGTTCATGGTATATGGAGGAAGAGAACTAAAATTGGAAGGCTATACCGACTCTAGCTTCCAAAGTGACGTGGATGACTCGAAGTCAACCTCTGGATTTGTGTTCATGCTCAATGGCGGTGCTGTCTCTTGGAAGAGTTCCATGCAGGACACCACAGCGGATTCCACCACTGAAGCAGAATACATTGCAGCATCAGCTGCTGCTAAAGAGGCCATTTGGATGAGGAATTTCGTCCAAGAGTTGGGCGTCATTCCTGAAGTTGTTGGTCCAGTCCCGGTGTACTGTGACAACACGGGTGCCATTGCTCAGGCAAAGGAACCAAGGTCTCATCAAAGATCCAAACACGTACTGAGGAAATACCACATCATCCGGGAGATTGTGAAAAGAGGAGACATCATTGTCGAAAGAGTGGCCTCTGCAGACAATATCACTGATCCACTTATTAAGCCCTTGCCAGGACCATTATTTGACAAACATCGCGAAGCAATGGGTCTACGTAGTATGACTAGTTGGCTTTAGGGAAAGTGGGAGATTGAAAGAGTAGGTGCCCAGTGAGCCAACTTGTGGCTAAGGGCTTTGATGACTCTTTGTATAAACAATCTTTTGTTTAATATAATTTACACTTTTATTTATGGCAATGACTTTATATTTCTTCATATTGTTATATTGTGATATACTATTGTTTTTTTGATAAAGACCTTGAATATACTATAGTGTATGTAAGATGTGGTAGAACATGGAGATGTCTATCATGAAACACATCTTATAGTCATTGTATATTCTAAACTGTTCCTAGTCGATTGAGCCGTCCGATAATAAGGATAAGGATCGCTCGAGTTTGAGACTAGCATTTGCGATGCAGAGTACCACGTTTCATTGGTAAGGAACATAGAGATGTTCGAAGCATGCAAATGGATATTCATATGATGAATGATCGAACTACCCTATCCGGACTTTCCAAGTGGTTATCACTTATGAGTGGATAAAGTCCGCGGTTTTGGTTGTACACCATTAGTCCTTACTACTTGAAACATCATTGAGACTCTATATGCTAGTACTGTGCTTTGACTCGTTTACCGACTCTATTGGGGTCATCAGGTGTCGGGATGGGTACAGTTACAACACATATAGGAGTCGATGCTTTGTTGTCAAGGATTCACCACATACTTGCGAGTGTGGATATCCTATGCGATCTGAGGAGATATTAGTGTGACGAATCTCTGACCAGAGTACATGATGTGTTTTAAGAAATGGTTTCTTAGTAACACATGCGATGTCACTATTTGATCATCAAGATGTATTGCATAGTTATCGAATTTTGAACGACTCTCGATATACCAATGGTTGTTGATTCGATCGGGATATATGGATGAAGGGACCGTACTGTACGCTAACCAAAATCTATTGGTTCTTGTAGGCACTATCAGTGATACCTAGGGAATCATGGGGCGATGTTGCTAGGCGCTCTTACCATGATTCGATGGGCAAGTTGGAAATCGTTGTTCCGAGTCACAAGGAGTTGTGAGCCCATGGCTAGCTGTATCCCTGAACCATTGAGGGTCACACAGAGTAATGGATTTTTAATCCCCGTTGAGATAGTTAAATTTAAAGAGTTAAATTTAATGAACAAAGAAGTTGGACTTCTTAAATATGAGTAGAGGAGTAAGATTTCCTAAAATGACATAGGGATGGGCATTTTTGGAAACCACTGAATTCGGATTCAAAAAAATTTATCTTGACTTTAAAAGGTGCAGAAATGGTTTCTGTGCACATTGGTGAAATCGGTTTATCAATCGGAGTCACGATGAATTTTATATTAATTTCTGAACATGCGGGCTTTGCTTGTCGGGCTTGAACTTATGACTAATGGGCCCTAAGCTGTTAGTGGCCTACATTATAAATAAGTTATTGCAGTACAAAAATTAGACACAACAGGTCACAATTTTCGAAAAACCCTAGTGTTTTCTCAATAGTGGCCGCCCCCTTCCCTCTCTACTCGGGAAAATCCAGCCTGTGAATTTTGAATTACAGTCTGGTTTAACGGATCAAATTCGTTAATTCTCTTCGTAGAAACTTCTGATAGATTTTCTAGTGCAATCTATCAGAGGGATTAAATATCCGTTCGTGGACCTGATTGAAGAACAGTTCGTCCATCAGTTCCAGGGATATACAACAAGAGCAGAGCAATCTGTTGGTGTCCATAATCTCGATTCGAGATTGGAGGTAAAAATTTATAATCGTTATTTAATTTTTACACACACATAATTTAATCGTAAGGTTGATACCCATTATGGAATCGTTCCATGTAAAATTTTTAAACTTCCGCTGCACCGGGTATCAATCCTGATTGATCTGATCGCCGCGTTCTCCAACAATAAACTACCGATTGAGGTGGAGTATTCTGTGCCAGATGAAGAGGCAGATGAGATGCAAGATGATGATATGACAGCGAGTGATCCAAAAGAGGACTTAAGAACTTATAATCTTGCAAGGGACAGAACCAGAAAGGATATCAGAGCTCCTAAGAGGTTTGGTGAAGCTGATCTGGCTTGGTATGCACTGACAGTAGCTGAGGAGGTGGAGTATTCAGAGCCAAATACTTATGATGAAGCTATGGCGAGTAAACAGAAAAACAAGTGGATTGAAGCTATGAATGAAGAGATGAACTCACTTGAGAAGAATCAAACCTGGAAGCTAGTAGACAGACCGAAGCATCAAAAGACATTGAGATGCAAGTGGATCTATAAACAGAAGGAAGGAACTCCTAGTACATATCAGATCATGTATAAAGCAAGATTGGTTGCAAAGGGTTTTGGTCAAGTAGAAGGGATAGATTTTAATGAGGTCTATTCTCCAGTGGTCAAACTTTGTTCCATCCGGATTATGTTAGCACTGGTGAACCAGCTCAACTTGGAGCTTGAGCAGATGGATGTGAAAACTGCGTTTCTACATGGTGACCTGGAAGAAACCATTTATATGAAACAACCAAAGGGCTCCATACATCAGAAAACCCAGAACAAAGTCTGCTTACTGAGAAAATCATTATATGGGCTAAAGCAGAGTCCTAGGCAGTGGAACAAGAGGTTTGATGAGTTCATGATTGATATTGGTTTTGTGAGAAGCCAATATGACAGATGTGTCTATCTGAAAAAGGATGATGGGCAGGTTATCTTGTACCTACTGATTTACGTTGATGATATCTTGATCGCAAGTAAAAGTAGGATAGAGATATCATCCTTGAAACAACAGCTCAACACAGAGTTTGAGATGAAAGATCTGGTTGAAGCGAAGAGAATTCTGGGTATGGACATAGTGAGAAACCGAAAAAGACAGGAGATTCATCTGAGTCAGAAGAACTATTTGAAGAAGGTTGTCCTGCGGTATAATATGAATCATGCAAAATCTGTCTTGACCCCTCTGGGACAGCATTTGAAGCTATCTGCGAATCAGTCACCTGAAAGTGAAGAAGACAAGATGAAGATGGCTGGTATTCCATATGCTAGTGGAGTGGGGAGTCTCATATATGGAATGGTGTGTAGTAGGCCTGATCTGGTATACGCAATCAGTGTAGTGTCAAGATTTATGGCTAATCCAGGAACATATCATTGGGAAGCTTTGAAGTGGAGATTGAAGTTTGAGAAACAGCAAGATGGGATTGATCCGGTAGTTGGATATGTGGACTCAGATTTTGCTAGGAACTTAGACACGAGAAAGTCGTTGACTGGTTATGTTTTCACCTTTTATGGCACAGCGATCACTTTGAAGTCTAATTTACAGTCAGTGGTTGCTTTTTCTACCACTGAGGCAGAATTCAGAGCTGTGACTGAGGCCATAAAGGAAGGATTGTGGTTAAAAGGGATGATAGCGGAGTTGGATGTAAAACAAGATCAAGTTGTAGTACAATGTGACAATCAAAGTGTAATACACTTGACGAAACACCAAGTCTATCATGAACGATCGAAACACATAGACGTGAAAATGCATTTCGTGAGAGATCTAATTGAAAAAGGAGATGTGATCCTTGTGAAGATAGCATCAGAAGAAACCCTGCAGATGCTATGACTAAGTCACTGCCGTATGCTAAGTTCAAGAAATGTTTGGACTTAGTTAATGCGGTGATTGGAAATTAGCCAAGGCGGCTAGGATGGAGAGCAGCATTCCTTCTGAAAGAATCAAAGTGGAGATTGTAGAAGTATGCTTCTATCAGATTGAATGGAAATAGAGAAGAGATCGGATCGAATAGTACATATCAAATGAGCTCGTGATCAGATGAGTTCATGGCCAGATCGTATACTGGGATTAGATCGATGTGATGGTCATACGAGTCTTCGGATGAGTTCATGCAGATAGATTGCTCGAGTATTGTGACTTGGTTAGAAGTCAGATGAAGTGTCCAAGAAGCTATACGCTTGCAGGCAGATCGATGCAGATCGAAATACAAGGGCAGATCAAACTGATGAATGAAGACTTATCGGGCTGGACCATGTTGACTTTATAATTGGGTCATAAGTTACTGTTGACCTAAATCCCAAGATGAAAGTTGATCTAATTCTCTATATAACCAGATGGAAGCTGGCCGAAAAAAAAAATCAAATTTTTCAGAATATATTGAGAGAAGAAAAGAGAGATTTCGGAGGAGAAAAACAAGCGAAGATTGTGATGGAAAGAATTCAAGTATCAAAAGCTTGAATTGAGTCTGTATCTAGCTTGAGAGTTTTTTTCGTTGTCCATCTCTGTAATAAGCTCTGTTTTTGAGCTTGGGTTGTTCTGTTGGTGATTAATAAAAGTGTGTGTGTTGCTCTCCCGTGGACGTAGGCAAATATTTGTCGAACCACGTAAATACTTGCGTCGTTTAATCTATTTCGCGTGAGTTAGTTGATTGATCTGTGTGCGTTGGTTTTATCTGCTTTCTGGGATTATTGTTTTTATCTGTGTGTTTCGTTTGCCTAGTAAATTCTCGATCTTCAAATTTTGGATTGATTCCTAACAATGTGGTATGATATGCACTTTTATACTTATGATCGTGCAATGCAATGGGGCTTTGCTATGTCTCTTGTCTTGAGCATTTGATGCTGGAAAGTGGGAACCCACCTTAAAAAGCATTAATGCATATTCTTTCAATTGACAATACATATAAATATAAAGGTCGACGCAAACTCGAAAGCACGGGACCGATTCCTTTAGTTTGGACATAGTGATCAAGTACTAATTAATTAACTTAGAAAAAAATAGAACAGATGCATGCGATGGGACTAAAAATTCGCGTCTTTGACTGCAAAATATTCATTGGATTAAAAACACAGGATAAGAATATCTATGCCAATACGTTCTTGGGAACTTTATAATCAATTGAACTGCATATAAGAATCATCAGAAAATTATTTTTTTGGCCTGTATGTTTGTCACTTTGCGATTTTGGTTATCTATATTTTTCGATTTAAGTTTTAGTCCGCTATCTTTATTTTTTTGACAATTTTAGTCTTTTTTTCGATGTGGCGCTGACGTGGAACCAATTCAATGCTGATGTGGATCTGACGTGTACAGTGTCACGTCACCATTTTCGAAGAAAAAGGATCGAAATTGGCAAAAATCGGAACATACAGGACTAAAACTGAAATGTGAAAACATAAAAGGACCAAAATCACAAAATAACAAACATACCGGACTAAATTTCAGGCTGAGGAAACTTCCTACTTGCGCATATCCGTGCAATTTTTCCTAAGAATCACAAGCCAACAATTACTGCACAACTTTATTTTTTAAAAAAATTTCAAGGTCTTCACAGTATATTTTAGATGCCTAGTTCAATAATGATTGGTTTGATATCTTTCAGTTCACAGTATATTGTACATTTGTTTAACTTTATTTTAGTAAAATCTTATGATACAAGTATCTTTCAGTTCACCAAAACATGTACAAATTTAGTTCTTTATTTTTCACATTAGTACATTATTTTGTTCATCAAAGTATGGACAAACAATCTATTTTGTTATTTCAGTTCACTAAAATCTTCGGACTATTATTATCAATCTAACTTTCTGTTTGGAACACAGTGCTATCCGGGTTAAGATGATTTTGCTGTTGCTCGTGCAGTTTTGATGCAAGTTCTTCTTGGAAATAGAATAAATTCAATAAGGAAATTGTAATTAAATTTTTCTTGGGTCTCAATAAATGAAGTTATTAGATTATAAACTTTGAACCACACATCTTGGCTTGTCGTTTGAGCTCAACCATGGCGTAACTACAATTTGTTTTACTCGTGGGGAAAATTTATTTCGAACTATATAAATATTCAACACAGACAAATGATATATAGCATATTATATTAACGTAAAGCATAAAAATATAAACTACTAAAATTACTTTATAATCATACTTAAGTTACATTGTGACATTTCAAGAGATCAAACCTATCAACGATGAAATTAATTAATCCCTACGTACCTTAAATATTTACTAGTTCATGTAATAAATGTGGTTCAAATTATATAATCATTGCGTGATTGTGAAATAGAGCAACAAATTTTTGTTCCAACATAAAAAGAAGAAAATCATAAATTTTCATACTAACCAAATTAACAAATTTCAATAAATTATAGAAATAATCATATAATTGTATTGTATATATGTTAATTCTTATTAAATAACTAGTACCCAATTGCACGCGTTGCGTGCTTATACAGTGCATTTTTACGTACACGTTTGCGTCTTTGTATAGTCCGTTTTTTTATTAAATAATTGTAGAAATTAAAAAAATATTAAATTATTGCAAAAAAAATTAAAACAAAGAGGCACCAATGTACCAACTTACTCTGGCCTCACACTTAATATAATAGAAGAGATATATAATTTTGCAGAATTCTAATTATAACAAAAATATAGTTTATTTGTTTTTATCTTAATGTCTAATCTATAATGAAAATCTGATTTAACTTGGGGTTCTCTTGAGTAGATTTATTTTCTTTCTTTTTTCTTTCCTAAAAAAGGTTGGCTTAGTTGCAGAATCCAAATTAAATTACAAGGCATATATATATTGGTTGTGATTTTAAATATCTGCTGGGAAAATGCACTCCTTTGCCCCAATGATGTTACGCCCGTGAGCTCAGCCTATTTAGTTATTCAATTCATACAATACATTGATTTATGTGGTAAGAGTTGTTTAGTCATCCATTGTCGGCAAAGTAAATGCAATTAGAAAAATTGAAATATTTTCACTTTTTCCTCTAACCTTTGATCTTTCATTTTATTCAACTCTTATTGTGTCAATAGCTCGTAATGTTTACATGCTTGTTAGCTTCTTATTACAATGTATTTATTGTATTAATACTATCAATGAGAGATTCACAAACAAAATATAATGTGAGAGATTCACAAACAAAATATAATGCGTGGATAATTAAAGAGAGTAATGAATTGTTAAAACTCATGGTTGATGCTGCCATGCGAGGATGTTGTGATAAGAGTGAATTATTTAACAAAAAAATGTTATGTAATAATTTAACAAGTTGAAAACAAAGGGAGGCAACGGAAAGAAGAGGATTTGAGAATTCAATCTAATATATTTTATTCCATATGCTCCAGACTATTTATAAAAGAAATAGTCTCAAACGTTACAATAACAGAAGAACAAATTAATCTTAAAAATTAGGAACCAATAACCACTAAGTTATTAACATAACAAATAATTAAATAATATCTTTATTGAATAAATTAATCTTCCATAGTCACTAATTAATTTAGGTGACTTGGTCTTCAACTTTCTCAACTCCCGTACGTATAAAATGCATGATATAAGAGTGGGTGCCCAGTGAGCCAACTGTGTGGCTATGGTCTTTGATGACTCTTTGTATAAACAATCTTTTGTTTAATATTATTTACACTTTTATGGCAATGACTTTATATTACTTCATATTGTTATATTGTGATATACTATTGTTGTTTTGATAAAGACCTTGAATATACTATAGTGTATGTAAGATGTGGTAGAACATGGAGATGTCTATCATGAAATACATCTTATAGTCACTGTATATTCTAAAAACCGTTCCTAGTCGATTGAGCCGTCCGATAATAAGGATAAGGATCGCTCGAGTTTGAGACTAGCATTTGCGATGCGGAGTACCACGTTTCATTGGTAGGGAACATGGAGATGTTCGAAGCATGCAAATGGATATTCATAGGATGAATAATCGAACTACCCTATCCGGACTTTCCAAGTGGTTATCACTTATCGAGTGGATAAAGTCCGCGGTTTTGGTTGTACACCATTAGTCCTTACGACTTGAAACATCATGGAGACTTTATATGCTAGTGCTGTGCTTTGACTCGTTTACCGACTCTATGGGGGTCATCAGGTGTCGAGATTGGGTACAGTTACGACACATATAGGAGTCAATGCATTGTTGTCAAGGATTCACCACATACTTGCGAGTATGGATATCCTATGCGATCTGAGGAGATATTAGTGTGACAAATCTCTGGCCAGAGTACTTGATGTGATTTAAGAAATGGTTTCTTAGTAGCACATGCGATGTCACTAATTTGATCTTCAAGATGTATTGCATAGTTATCGAATCTTGAGCGACTCTCGATATACCAATGGTTGTTGATTCGATCGGGATATATGGATGAAGGGACCGTACTGTACGCTAACCAAAATCTACTGGTTCTTGTAGGCACTATCAGTGATACCTAGGGAATCATGGGGCGATGTTGCTAGGCGCTTTACCATGATTCGTTGGGCAAGTCGGAAAGTGTTGTTCCGAGTCACAAGGAGTTGTGAGCCCACGGCTAGCTGTATCCCTGAACCATTGAGGGTCACACAGTGTAATGGAGTTTTAATCCCCGTTGAGATAGTTAAATTTAAAGAGTTAAATTTAATGAACTAAGGAGTTGGACTTCTTAAATAAGAGTAAGGGAGTAGGATTTCCTAAAATGACATAGGGATGGACATTTTAGGAAACCACTGAATTCGGATTCAGGAAAATTTATTTTGACTTTAAAATGTGCAGAAATGGTTTCTGTGCACATTGGTGAAATCGGTTCATCAATCGGAGTCACGATGAATTTTATATTAATTTCTGAACGTGCGGGCTTTGCTTGTCGGGCCCTAACTTATGACTAATGGGCCCTAAGGTGTTAGTGGCCTGCATTATAAATAAGTTATTTCAGTACAGAAATTACACACAACAGGTCATTATTGAGAGACAGGATTTTCGAAAATAAACCCTAGCCTCCTCTCAAGTTTTCGGCCGCCCCCCCTTTAACTCTGTCAGAGAAAATTCCGGTCTGTGATTTTTGAATTGCAGTCAGGAATAACGAATCAGATTCGTTTAATCTCTTCGCAGAAAAACTTCTGATAGATTTTCTAGTGCAATCTATCAGAGGGATTTAAAACCTCATTCGTGGACCTGATTGAAGGAGTTCATCAGTTCCTGGAAGATACAAGAAGCGCAGAGAAATCTGTGTGGTGTCCATTAATCTCGCTTCGAGATTGAAGGTAAAATTTAATTAATTGTTATTTGAATTTTACACACACAATAATTTAATCGTTGAATGGTTGATACCCACACCATGGAATTGTTCCATGATAAAATTTTTAAACTTCCGCTGCACCGGGTATCAATCGTGATTGATCAGAGAGCCGGGTTTTCCAACAGTGGTATCAGAGCCAGGTTGCTCAGATCAAACGATTAAATTAATCGATTGTACAAAATTTTTGAATCTCGGTTTTTGGAAAACAAAATAAATATTTTTAAATAAAAAAAAATTTTTTTTTTCCGGGGCAAAACCCGGGCAGCGATTGGATCGCTGCCCGGTGGGGCAGCAATTGTTGCTGCCCCGGGCGGCGCACGGCGCCGCCCAAAGGGGGCGCATGGCGCCGCCCAGGACGGCGACCGTCGCTGCGCCGCCCAAGGCAGCGCTGTGCGCTGCCCAGGGCGGCGCACGGCGCCGCCCAGGGGCGGCGCTCGGCGCCACCCAGCGGCGGCGCCAGGCGCCGCCAGGGCAGCAATTGTTGCTGCCCTAAGGGGGTAGCCGGGCTGCCCCCGGCCCGCGCCCCGGGTGCGGGCCGGCCCGGGAGTATCCCGGGCGGCCCGCGGGAAAAATTATTATTTTTATTAAAAATTAGTTTTAATATGTTAAAATTTTATTTTTGGTCCGGTCAAAAATTGTTTTTGATTGGTTCACGAGATTTCGGATCGAATTGTTCGAGTCCGTAAATTTTAAAATTGATTTTGGATAAATTTGAATTTTTGGAAAATTTTAATGTTTTATCCGTAAATTGAATTTTGAAATCAATTATTTTGGTACAATTGATGATAAGATATGATCTTATGATATATTGAGTAAAATATGATTTTATTTGTAAAATTGGATTTTATAGATAAAATATGATTTTATTTGATATAGAGATAACATATGATTTTATATGTGAAATGAGATTTTATATATAAAATATGATTTTATCTTGTTTAAATTTGAATTGCCACTGCATGTTACCCAATAAATTAATTTTGAATTAAATGTTATTGGATAAGGATGATCGATTGCCATGACCAATTTTGTAGGTGTATGTTAGGAATTTACATTTTGTTTTTATTGTTGTTGGTTTTATTAATGGTCCTGGTTTATGGCCCGATATGAATGTCATATGTAATAAAAGTGGGCTTGGTTTATAGCCCGTTCCCACCCCTAAAAATGTATCCCTACTTGTCATTTTTATTTATTGTAAATACATTAGATTTAGTGGGAGATCAAGATTTGAAGACGGTGGGCCCAGCAGACAATAAAGACTGAAGAAATGTAAATTGGAAGCACATGTAATAGGATTGCATTGCATACTGCATATTACCTAGGATTGGACTAAGACCCGTGATTGGCAACCACGGGTCAATTAGAAATGGAATCGATCATCCTATATAATATTTGATATTATGATTGTATGCATGTTTAGACATAAATTGCGTGAATCCGGCAAGCATGCAATAAAATGAATATGATGAGACAAATATTTTTATAATTAAAAATCCCTCATTTTAAATATGATTTAAAATTTATATCAAGATAAATAAAGGAAATTTAAATTTGTTTAAATGTTCCCACCTTCCATCAACGGTCAATGTATGTGACGCTACCCGCGGATACGGTCCGGCTCATATTATTGGGGGGGCCGTCCGTCGGAAAGCTGTACATTGGATCGACAAATGTTGTAAGTTGGGTGGAACTCCCATGGGATCGGCTCATATTATTGGGGGATCCACATGGCGACCGTCCATCACAACTTAATATTGATGGGTCATCTTGACATGTCACTTTAAACGGCGTCATATTATTGGGCCCTTATTGGACATGAGGTAAACACATGGGGGTTGCTTTGGAAGCAATTGGGCTCTACCTTTTGAGAATTATGGTTGGCTGATATTATTCGGGACCATAAGTTTGTCAATTGGACTCCATGTTCTCACTAAGGAAAAAGTTTCCCGTTTTCACTAGAGGGTGGTGAAATCGTTAAAATAGTGGGAGTGAGATTCATAAAATTAAATTCGCCTATTTTATGTCTTAGTAAATTGTTAAACAATCATTGATATATGTCTGTTTTTCTTTTCAGTATTTCATACAATGAATTCGCGAAATCCATTATTCTCGATCCTCGAACAAAACAAGTTGACTGGCGCCAACTATACGGAATGGTTCCGGAAGTTGAAGATTGTCTTAACTTCGGAGAAAATGCTCTACGTGTTAGAGAAAGCACCTCCGAAGGAAGCACCAGCTGACATAAGTCCGGAGGAATTGGCCAAACTTGATGCATGGTGTGACCATGACATCAAGACCAAATGCTATATGCAAGCCTCGATGTCTGATGAACTCCAGAGGCGATTTGAGGACACGGTGAATGCTGCTGACATTCACACGCAACTCAAGGAACTATTTTGGGCTCAGTCGAGGGCTGAAAGGTTCGCTACTGTTAAGGAGTTGATGACGTGCCGCATGCGTGAAGGGACTTCGGTCCGTGATCATGGGGTACGAGTGATTTGGCTCATACAGAAGTTGGCGACCCTAGATTTGGTGTTGGAGCATGAACTCAATGTGGATTTATTGCTTCTGTCTCTTCCTTCTTCATTTGATGGATTTGTGATAAATTTTAATATGAACAAGATAGAGGCCACCCTTGAAGAGATGGTCAATATGCTCGTTACATATGAATCCACACTTAAGAAGGATAAGCCAGCTTTCTTGGTGGGCTCCTCATCTTCTGCGAAGAAGGGGCCAAGTATGAGGGCAAGAAACGTTCTACCCCACCCAAGAAAGTCGAGCCCGAGAAGAAGCAAAAGACAAAGGCTTCAAACAATGGAAAATCCAAGGATGTTTGCCATTACTGCAAGAAGCCGGGTCATTGGAAGCGCAACTGCAAGGAATATCTTGAGCAGTTGGGAACTGCAAAGGGTATGTTCTATATTGAAATAAACATGTCACTTAATACAACTTCTTGGGTATTGGATACCGGATGTGGATCTCACATTTGCAATGATTTGCAGGTGATGACAAGAAGTCGCAGGCTTAGAATGGGTGAGACCCAGCTGAGGCTCGGGAATGGTTCCAGAGTTGAAGCTACGGCCATTGGAGATGTTTGTTTGACTTTGCAGAACGGTTTTAAATTATTGTTAAGAGATGTTTTATTTGTGCCAGATTTAATTAAAAACATTATTTCTATTTCTATGCTTGATAGAGATGGTTATTCTTGCAATTTTGTGAATGGGATTTGCAATATTTACAAGAATGAATGTTTAATTAGAAATGGACAACTTGAAAACGATCTATACAACTTAAAACTAAAAGACGTTCCAGTGAATTATGTTGATAAACCGGCGACAACAAACAAAAGGAAAATCGATAGTCAAAACCCGGCAAACCTTTGGCATGCTAGGCTAGGTCATATTTCCTCAAGGAGGATGAACAAGCTAGTGGGAGAGGGCATGTTTGATATGTCTGATATTAATTCTCTACCTACTTGTGAATCCTGCCTAAAAGGAAAAATGACTAAATCTCCTTTTAAGGGGAAACCTGAGCGTAGTCAGAATCTGTTGGATTTGATCCACACAGATGTTTGTGGTCCATTTAGAGTAGGGACTCAACATGGCCACACCTACTTCATTACCTTTACTGATGATTATTCAAGGTATGGGTATTTATATTTAATGAAATATAAGTCTGAAGCATTTGAAAAGTTCAAAGAATTCAAGGCTGAAGTAGAAAACAAGCTAGGTAAAAGTATTAAAGCACTTTGATCGGATCGAGGTGGAGAATACTTGAGTACCGAGTTTTTGGACTATCTGAAAGAGAATGGGATTCTCTCTCAGTGGACTCCTCCTATGACACCACAGCTTAATGGTGTATCGGAGCGTCGTAATCGAACTTTGTTGGACATGGTTCGATCTATGATGAGCTTCACTGAGCTTCCACCTTCGTTTTGGGGCTATGCGCTTGAAACGGCGGTATTGTTGTTGAACAACGTCCACACTAAAGCAGTGGACAAAACACCATACGAGTTATGGAATGACAAAGCTCCTAAGTATTCGTACTTGAGGATTTGGGGATGTCCTGCTTACGTGAAGCGGACAGTGGGAGATAAGTTGGATAGTCGATCCAGCTTATGTTATTTTGTAGGGTATCCGAAGAATTCAATCGGATATTATTTCTATTATCCTGCTGAAACAAAGGTGTTTGTTTCTAGGAATGCCACCTTCTTGGAGAAGGAATTCTTATTGGATAAGAAAGGCGAGATGATGGAACTCGAAGAAGTTCGAGAAGAACCCGAAATACAAAATAACGATCCTACACCTCAGGAACCATTGTTGGACACGCCTGCACCTAGAAGATCCGAAAGGACTTCTAGACCTCCAGTTCGATATGGTCTTCTTCTTGAAGGGGATCAAGATGAACCCGACATTGGATGTGATCCAAGAAACTTCAAGGAAGCAATTTCTGATGCGGATTCGAATTTATGGCTTGAAGCTATGCAGTCAGAATTGGATTCGATGCATACAAACCAAGTTTGGTCTTTAGTAGATCCTCCCGATGGAATTGTTCCGATAGGGTGTAAATGGATCTACAAAAGAAAGCTTGGGCCTGATGGTAAGGTATTGACCTACAAGGCGCGATTGGTGGCTAAAGGTTATACTCAAAGGCAAGGAGTTGACTATGACGAAACCTTTTCACCAGTTGCAATGTTCAAGTCCATAAGAATCCTAATTGCCATAGCTGCATGGTATGACTATGAGATATGGCAAATGGATGTGAAGACTGCTTTTCTTAATGGAGACATTAAGGAGGAAATCTATATGAAGCAGCCTGAGGGGTACACATCCATGGGAAGCGAGCATAAGGTATGCAAGCTTCAGAGATCAATTTATGGTCTAAAACAAGCATCAAGAAGTTGGAACCAGAAATTTGATGAAACAATAAAAGATTTTGGTTTCATCAAGAACCCGGAGGAACCTTGCGTGTACAAGAAAGTAGTTAAGGATGCGGTGACATTCTTAGTACTTTATGTTGATGACATCCTACTCATTGGGAATGATGTAGGGATGTTGCAGTCAACAAAGATATGGTTATCAGGTAGATTTTCGATGAAGGATTTGGGAGAGGCATCCTACATTCTTGGGATACAGATCTATAGAGATAGGTCTAAGAGAATGATAGGACTCACTCAATCAACCTACATCGATACCATATTGAAACGGTTTTCAATGGATGGGTCCAAAAGAGGACATCTACCCATGTGTCATGGAGTTTCTCTATCCAAGTCTATGTGTCCCAAGATTGATGCAGAGATAGAGAATATGACACATGTACCATATGCGTCAGCTATAGGTAGTATCATGTATGGGATGATATCTACCAGACCGGATGTAGCATTTGCTCTGAGTGTCACGAGCAGATATCAGTCTAATCCTGGTCAAATGCATTGGAAAGCCGTGAAGGACATTCTTAAGTACTTGCGAAGGACTAAGAATATGTTCATGGTTTATGGAGGACGAGAACTCAAATTGGAAGGCTATACCGACTCTAGCTTCCAAAGTGATGTGGATGACTCGAAGTCAACCTCTGGATTTGTGTTCATGCTCAATGGCGGTGCTGTCTCTTGGAAGAGTTCCAAGCAGGACACCACAGCGTATTCCACCACTGAGGCTGAATACATTGCAGCATCAGCAGCTGCTAAAGAGGCCGTTTGGATGAGGAAGTTCGTCCAAGAGTTGGGCGTCATTCCTGAATTTGTTGGTCCAGTCCCGGTGTACTGTGACAACACGGGTGCCGTTGCTCAAGCAAAGGAACCAAGGTCTCATCAAAGATCCAAACACGTACTGAGGAAATACCACATAATCCGGGAGATTGTGGAAAGAGGAGACATCATTGTCGAACGAGTGGCCTCTGCAGACAATATCGCTGATCCGCTTACTAAGCCCTTGCCAGGACCATTGTTTGACAAACATCGCGAAACAATGGGTCTACGTAGTATGACTAGTTGGCTATAGGGCAAGTGGGAGATTGTAAGAGTGGGTGCCCAGTGAGCCAACTGTGTGGCTATGGTCTTTGATGACTCTTTGTATAAACAATCTTTTGTTTAATATTATTTACACTTTTATGGCAATGACTTTATATTACTTCATATTGTTATATTGTGATATACTATTGTTGTTTTGATAAAGACCTTGAATATACTATAGTGTATGTAAGATGTGGTAGAACATGGAGATGTCTATCATGAAATACATCTTATAGTCACTGTATATTCTAAAAACCGTTCCTAGTCGATTGAGCCGTCCGATAATAAGGATAAGGATCGCTCGAGTTTGAGACTAGCATTTGCGATGCGGAGTACCACGTTTCATTGGTAGGGAACATGGAGATGTTCGAAGCATGCAAATGGATATTCATAGGATGAATAATCGAACTACCCTATCCGGACTTTCCAAGTGGTTATCACTTATCGAGTGGATAAAGTCCGCGGTTTTGGTTGTACACCATTAGTCCTTACGACTTGAAACATCATGGAGACTCTATATGCTAGTGCTGTGCTTTGACTCGTTTACCGACTCTATGGGGGTCATCAGGTGTCGAGATTGGGTACAGTTACGACACATATAGGAGTCAATGCATTGTTGTCAAGGATTCACCACATACTTGCGAGTATGGATATCCTATGCGATCTGAGGAGATATTAGTGTGACAAATCTCTGGCCAGAGTACTTGATGTGATTTAAGAAATGGTTTCTTAGTAGCACATGCGATGTCACTAATTTGATCTTCAAGATGTATTGCATAGTTATCGAATCTTGAGCGACTCTCGATATACCAATGGTTGTTGATTCGATCGGGATATATGGATGAAGGGACCGTACTGTACGCTAACCAAAATCTACTGGTTCTTGTAGGCACTATCAGTGATACCTAGGGAATCATGGGGCGATGTTGCTAGGCGCTTTACCATGATTCGTTGGGCAAGTCGGAAAGTGTTGTTCCGAGTCACAAGGAGTTGTGAGCCCACGGCTAGCTGTATCCCTGAACCATTGAGGGTCACACAGTGTAATGGAGTTTTAATCCCCGTTGAGATAGTTAAATTTAAAGAGTTAAATTTAATGAACTAAGGAGTTGGACTTCTTAAATAAGAGTAAGGGAGTAGGATTTCCTAAAATGACATAGGGATGGACATTTTAGGAAACCACTGAATTCGGATTCAGGAAAATTTATTTTGACTTTAAAATGTGCAGAAATGGTTTCTGTGCACATTGGTGAAATCGGTTCATCAATCGGAGTCACGATGAATTTTATATTAATTTCTGAACGTGCGGGCTTTGCTTGTCGGGCCCTAACTTATGACTAATGGGCCCTAAGGTGTTAGTGGCCTGCATTATAAATAAGTTATTTCAGTACAAAAATTACACACAACAGGTCATTATTGAGAGACAGGATTTTCGAAAATAAACCCTAGCCTCCTCTCAAGTTTTCGGCCGCCCCCCCTTTAACTCTGTCAGAGAAAATTCCGGTCTGTGATTTTTGAATTGCAGTCAGGAATAACGAATCAGATTCGTTTAATCTCTTCGCAGAAAAACTTCTGATAGATTTTCTAGTGCAATCTATCAGAGGGATTTAAAACCTCATTCGTGGACCTGATTGAAGGAGTTCATCAGTTCCTGGGAGATACAAGAAGCGCAGAGAAATCTGTGTGGTGTCCATTAATCTCGCTTCGAGATTGAAGGTAAAATTTAATTAATTGTTATTTGAATTTTACACACACAATAATTTAATCGTTGAATGGTTGATACCCACACCATGAAATTGTTCCATGATAAAATTTTTAAACTTCCGCTGCACCGGGTATCAATCGTGATTGATCAGAGAGCCGGGTTTTCCAACACATGACTTATAGGAAATGAGACGTAACATTCCCTCCCACTTGAACATCCTTCTCCGCAAGGAGAAAATCAGGATACGACTTGGTAAAGCGTCGTGCATTCTCCCAGGTGGTGTCTTCCATTGGTGCTCCCTTCCATTTAACTAAGATTTCAGATTTTGGACGATATTTCCTGTGGAGACCAAGAAATTCTGCATGCATTACATGATCACTTCATCTAAATAACTGCATGTAATTCGAAAATCATGCCTCATAATCAAGGGCGGAGGCACGTTATAAGCTACCCGGCCGGGCTTTAGCCCTGGTGGCCCATTTAATTTTTTTTATGTATTAGATATATTTTTAGAAATAATTTTTTTGTGTTATTTTTGAACTAAATGCTATATTAGCCCGGGTAGTCAAATTAAAAAAATTAAATAGATCATATGTAGCCCAATTAAAAATATTAAGTAACTCATATGTCTCAAAATTACATTTTTCGTCATTGTCTTATTGATTAGATTTGATTCAATTTAAATTTCATCTCTATCAATCTCCGTCTTTTAAATAATATTTTTCACTTCCATAAGGTAGATTTCTTCTTAACCTTTTTTTATTTTTTCTGCTTTGTGATATTATTTTATTTTAAAAATGACTGCATTGCAATGAAAGAATTTTTTTAGATTTGCAATTTTTTATTCATAAAAAAGTTTAATTGTTTCTTCCGTTCAAGTTCTATTTATATTAGATTATGTATCCTGATATGATGTCATATTGAAAATAAATTTGGATTGTGATATTAGTCAAAAGTTTTTAAATTTTAAGTATGATTCCATAAAAAAATATTGAATATCGAAAAACTTTTTAAAACTACAATGAAAAAGTATCTTATTCATCGTTTTAATTCTTATGCATTATTTTTTGTTTCTTGTTAAAAATTCTAGCCCGGGTGGATTTTGAATCATGGCTCCGCAATTGCTCATAATTGCCAATAGAATTGTCACTTAACAAGCATACAGGATTGTAACACTCTCCCTACAATTAAGATACTTTGACAACACTACTCAAGCCAATTCTATTCGACTTTTAAGGCTGAATTTGAATAGGAATGAAGACCATTTGTAACCCCATATTCATCATTATGATCAGCCATCATGAGGCTATTAAGGGACCATAAAATCAAAGTTAATGACCCCTTTTAAGCCATAAAACGTGACCATCAAAGCCATTTAAGTGAGAACCTTTTATCTACTCTTTTCCCTCCTTTTAAATACCACACCAAGGTGAAGGCATGATCACACCAAATACAAGAGTTATTCCTCTAGAAATTCGATCAAATAAGGGTTAGGGTGATGGAAATTATGTCTACTTTTAGAGCCAAGGTCTGCCCAAGAATCGAGCAAGGAAGTGCTGTCCGATTTCAAGCAAAGTTTCGGCCAAAGAATAGTTGTTTGCATCCCATTCTTTTCGTGTGAATCAAGTGAGTGGACTTATTGTTTCTGAAGCAAATTTTACATACTATGCTTCATTTGTTATAATTTCCTTTTTTCTCATATCTCTTCTCGTATTTTCTAAAAGTGGGATTTTGTATATATATTTCTTGATATAAAGTTTGCACACTTATACTTCTTCGTAAGTGTACATATATGTTTTAAAATGATGATGTTCCTGTTTTTTAAAATTCGATCGTACACCAATTAATTCGCGTCATTGATATGTATCAGATTTATTCTATCCCATGTGATTCTTTCGTATGTTTTAAGATGTTCATTTCATTCGATCGTATTTCGTGTGCTTTCGTGTCCTCTGAATTGTACATGTTTCCTTTGAATCATTCGTTTTGCTTTGAGATTTCGAAACGACACTGTTATGATTTGATTTTGAAGTATAAAAAAATATGAAAGATAAGATATGACCCTCACACGGTGGGTATAAAACCATTATATGGCCCCTACATGGTGGGTATAAAACCGTTACATGTACCCTACACGGTGGGTATAAAACCGTTATATTGGTCTCTCCCCTTAGAGGAGTAACATATAGGAGACAGATTTATAATGGCCCTTACATGGTGGGTATAAAACCATTATATTGGACCTACATAGTGGGTATAAAACTGTTATATTGGCCTCGCCCTTTAGAGGAGTAACATATAGGGGACAGAAAAACGAACCATGAATAATGAAATGAAGTTTCAGTGCATTCTGTATGTTCACGTTCTGTTTATGATATGATTTCATGCTCTCTTTTGAATTCTGTTTATGTCCTATTTTGATCCATGTCGTGACATGAACTGAGACATGTCACATCCAGAATCATGTTTATACGTATATTCCTATTATGTACAATGAAATGAATTCCAGTTCATATTTATACGTTCATGTTACATCTCTGGTATGTATTAATGTTTCGTTTGAGTAATATATATATATATATATATTCTGTTATTTGGGAACGTCCACCACATACTGAGTGTTTTCCCAAACACTTAGCCCTTACTTCCCTCCCTAGATAATAACGAAGATCAAGTGGACGAGGATGAACAAGGCATGTTTTGGGGTTGGTGATGAAGTTCTAATATAGTTTATATTATATCTTTCGCACTAATATTCCATATTGTAAAGACAATTCCGTTTTATTTAATATACTGGCTTTTATGGTCTTTTGATGAACTACGAGGATAATTGTTGAAAAATTAAATTGTTTAACAATGTCTGTGCTGCGTCTCGGTCTCAGGGCATGACATTTCCCATTACAAATGAGACCGCGATTTAAGATAGCTTCGTTCTCCGGAAGAATGGTGGAACCATCTGCAAGAGGGGGCAGTTCAGGGGTGGCAGTTGGAGTGATTGGTCCAATATGCTTTCTTAACAAGCTTACGTGGTACATTATGAATTTGTGATCCTGGAGGAAGAGCTAGTCTGTACTCCACGACACCTAATTTCTCAATGATCTGATATAGACCAAAAAAGAGAGGAGCAAGCTTCATGTACACATAATCCCTGATGGAGAAGGAAACCTCGTATTTAATACCTCCATTTGGCCGTGGGGTTTGAGGTTGGTAACTTGAACTCATGCAGAGTTGGGTTCCTTGTAGTTGGAACAGTGTTTGCCAAAATGAACTAGTAAATATCTTGTCCCAATCACTAACAATTGACGTTGGAATGCCATGAAGACGAACCACATTTGCAAAAAATGCTTTGGCTACAAATAATGCGGTAAATGGATGCTTCACGACTATAAAAATGGGCATATTTGGTTAATCTATCAACTATTACAATGATGGCAGTAAACCCATTAGATAGCGGTAGTCCTTCAATAAAATCCATCGAAATATCGGTCCAAATATGAGTAGGGACTAGCAGCGGTTGGAGTAACCTAGTAGGTTTCATCCAATCGTTCTTGTGACGCTGACAGATATCGCATTGTTGTAAGAAATTCTTCACCTTTTGAGGCATATTAGGCCAAAAGAAGCTCTATTTTATGCGAGAAAGAGTCTTGTGTAACCCAAAATGGCCACCAATTGGAGAAAAATGACAATCAACAAGTATCTTAGAAATAAAGGAGAAAGTGGGGCTTAACAAAATATTTTGATCTTTAAACTACACACCATCCCGTAAGAGCAGTTGATGGTTAGAGGAAGAAGGATTTGCCATAATTTCTCATAAAATGGGTTCTGTTGAACTTCTTTTTGTAGTATTGGACAAAAATCTGCATGTGGTACTGAAATAGATAAAAACTAAAATTCAATTACACGCGATAAGGAATACACACCTTGATTTTCCTGTCCTTTACTATATTCTATTTCATAATCATAACCTAGGAGCTTCGGAAGTCATCGAGTTTGTGCCAGAGTAGTAATTTGTTGCTCTAATAAATACTTAAGACTCTTTGATCCGTTCGCACCGTGAATGGTTTTCCAAGTAAATAGAGACGCCATGTAGTGACCCTTACCGAGATCACCTACTAATCAGAAACTTAAGCATGAATTAAAACAGTAAACGAGAATCAACTGCAAAAGCAATAAACATAATACAATTCCAAGGAAAGGAATTTGAAAATACCCAAATAATTATACAACCAAATCGAATACTTTATTATCCCAATACATCAAGATAAAACCCTAGGCAAAGTCCCAGCTAGCCATCCACTGCCTATCCCTTACTGGATCCACCTTCCTCGTCCAATCGCAAACCTGCCCCATGGAATAAGGTGTCCAGATACACAAAGTACGAGACGTGAGCATAAAATGCTCAGTACGAGAGTATGAGTATACCGTATTATATAAATACATGAATGCAAGTGTACCGCCTACTGAACTATAGGCCAAGGATCAGATAACAAAGACAAACTGGGCACTGGTATGTAGCACGATGTGCCATCGCTTCAGGAGGTTGCTCCCATACCAAATAACAGTGGATAATCCGGACCCAAATAGATGGAAGTACATCCACTAAGAGGATAGGAAAAAACCCTACTACCAGACATCTCAAAAGAGATAGCTCAATATGCAAATGTATGCAACATAAAATCATGTCATATAAATCATGCAGTCACATAATAAATGCATACTCAGTCAGGATATCTCGAACAGTATTTTGTACCTTGCTACTAGGCAAGATCTACCGGCTCTAGGTCCACGCCTATAGTCCGCACTACACAGCGAAATGATACTAATATTATTAATTTACTCCAAAAGCCTTAACTAAGCTATTGCATACTCCTAAATATTTTTAGGAAGCAAAAGCTATACCTGCGTTCGTCGTCAGCCCGTTGCTATCGCTTGCCTCAAAACTAGGCCACAGCTCCGCTACGACGCCTGGACCGCTATGCCACTTCCGGAATCCCAATGGGATGCCAAGAATTCCCTAGATCTAAGTTAGAAGGCTAAGGAATCGATAGAGAAGAGAGGAAAGTGCGAATTGCAAATGAGCCTCAGCAACTCTATTTATAGAAGGAGTTCGGATCGTCCGAACCCCACTTAGGAGCCTCCGAACACGTTCGGACCGTCCGAACTCATCTTCGGAGCATCCAAAGTCCCATCAATACGTCAACCGTGATGTCATCTTGATGACGTAGTCAATGACGTAATACCTGATCCCGATCGAACTGTCTGATCCTTGCCGACGAACCGTCCGAACCCGTTCGAAGCCTCCGAAGCCTCATCGGATCGTCCGAACTTCCTTCGGACCATATGATCTCTTTCTTCGGGCCGTCTTAACTCAGGATGTTTAATTTTGATTAGTCCCTTAATCATCTTACTTGGTTACGGGGTACTACATTCTTCCCCACTTAAGATATTTCATCATCGAAATCAGATCTTAAGTACTGAATGTAAAAACAACATGCAGAAACATTTTTTATTCAGATTCGAACATTTTACAATGTACAACTTAGTACAATACTGAAATAAAAATTAAAATAACTCAGGATTTTCTCGAAAGGCTCTCAAAGCTGATACCAACAACATCGGTGGTCGCGCTTCCTCACCATAGAAAAACCAGCTATCACCCCCCAACCGGATGAAAGTGTAATAATCTTTGATAGCAATCCACTGAAGCTCGGTAGGTAGTCAACATGTCTATCCCCAGAATACAATCAAAGTCTTCCATCGCAAGAACCATGAGATTCATTATCAGAATGTTTCCTTCAAACTCTAAAGGGAAACCCACCACTAGACGCTTAGCCAACGCAGATTGACCAGTCGGAGTAGAAACACAAATCACTACGTCTAGTGCAATGCATGGTAACTTATGCTTCTTAAAAAAACGTGCAAAAATGAAGGAATGAGATGCTCCAGTGTCAATGAGTACAAGATCAGATACGCCATATAACAGAAATGTACCTGTGATGTCCTTCTCATTCTCTTCCTCTGCCTGATCATGCCAAAAGGAAAAAACCTGACCAAAAGTCTGTGGCTTCAGATGAGAACTCCCAGCAGACTGTCCCTACGACCTCTGCTGAACGGTAGCCTAAGAACCCGATTCTGAACCAGAACCGCCTCCCCAAGCTAGTGGACAATCCCTCCGGAGATGACCAACCTCTCCACATCAAATGCATGCTCCAAAAGCTTTACGACATCTGTCGGTCGGATGGTTCTTCCCGCAATGGTCGCACTTCTCCTTATTCCCAAAACGAAAAACACCACCGGAACCAGAGGAAGAAGAAGTAGATCCAGACTTCTTGAAAGACTGAGCACGGGGACCCAAGGAACTCGGAGGCCTAGACTGAGAGAAAAACTTGTTACGCCGAATGCTATCCTCCGCCTGGTGACATTGGCTCACCAATCCTTCATAAGTCATATCGTCACCAACTGCTACTCGGTCATGAATATCTGGATTAAAGCATTGAAGAAACAGATTATACTTCATCTTGGAGCTGTTAGCAATCTCAGGGCAATAGGATAACAAGTCGAAGAACTTCTGATGATACTCGTCAATCAACACGGATCCCTGACGTAAACCCAACAACTCGCTCGCCTTCGCCTGGCGAAGCACAAGAGGAAAATACAGCTTCTAAAAAGATGTGCGGAACTCGGCCCAAGTGGCAACCCCTCTCGCCGCAATGAATGGTTCCGAAGTGAACCTCCACCACTTACGGGCTCGTCCCTCCAATAGATAACCAAGCGTCTCCATCTTCTGCTCCTCGGTACAACGGAATGTCTGAAAACAACTCTCCATGCGCTTTAACCAGTTCTCAGCATCCTCTGAAGTCTCGCCTCCAACCAAGGACTTAGGACTCATCTACATAAACCGATGCATATTGAAACGACGATGATCATCACGATGACGATGGTGGTGCTCCCGATGACGATCACGATCACCATTACCCCAGCGTCCACCTATGCTGCCATGGCTACTCTGATCATCGTGATCCACCATCTACAAAATTACCTCATAGTTATCTTATGCAGAATCTAAATCCCAAGATTACTATGCATGCTCTGATACCATAAATGTAGTGACCCTTACCGAGATCACCTACTAATTAAAAACTTAAGCATGAATTAAAACAGTAAACCAAAATCAACTGTGAAAGCAATAAACATAATACAATTTCAAGGAAAGGAATTTGCAAATACCCAAATAATTATACAACCAAATCAAATACTGTATTATCCAAATTGTAAGGCCCGGGATTATTTAATTTAATCCTAGATTATTTAATTTTAATCTGAGTATATTTAATTTGGGAATATTTAGAGTTTCGATTTAAATTCTAATATTCTTAAATTATTTAGGATTGAAATTGAATTAAAATAAGGGCCGAGGACCGAATTGCAAATACTGAAGAATTGAAGGGCTAAAATTCAATTTAGCTTGAAGTTATCAGATTATTATTGATTTGTCAGCATGTATGTGTGTAATTACTTGGTTCATTTCAGAAATTCGAACAGAGCAAGCAGAGATCTTTCTTTTCTTTTGATTTTCTGATTTTTAAAACCCCGTAACTTTTGATCCGATCGTCCGATTTCGATTCCGAAAAGAGTTCTGGAATCCTTGCAAGAAAGGCTTAAATTTGATGTAAGTCTTGATTTATTTCGGCATGTTTTGAAGATCAAAATCTGGTAGATATCAGAAATTGATGTTATGTATGTGTTCTTCGACATTTATACACTCCGATATCGAAACCGGACCAAAGATTTTATGTTATTTGCATTTAATCATTATTTATAGCTTATATTCGATGCCTATAGCTATTGGTATGAAGATTATGATTATGTTTTGTTGATGAATCAAGTATTTGATAGTTAGATTTGATTTCGATATTTTGTCGGTTATCAATTTTCAGTCTCTACGCCATCGTTTCATGTTTTGCGACCGTTTTAATAGTCGATGATTGAGCTGTTACGTTCTTTGAGATGTTGTTGACGTTGTGGTATTTTTATTCTTCACTTTCAACCTAGTTTTGAATGCTAACGACTCAAGAACTTAAATTCGAACCGTAGAAGAAGAAGTTGAGGTTTGAAGTGAATTGATTGAAGATTAATGATGATTTTGAATCGATTTTGAAATGATAAGATTGAAAAAAGTTTGATATGAATGTTTTGATGTTATGTTTCAGATTTGAAGCGTTCACAACCAAGAAAATACAAAGGTATAAGACGACATCGCAAGTCAGGGATTTGAAAACTCGAGAATGAAGCCTCTTGAGTTGTCCAACCAAAATCACATACTTGTTTATCGTTTTGATTTGATTTGATGTTGTCGATCCATCTCAGGTAGTGGATCTTTGAACGCGATATGTTTTTGATATGATATGTATGGAATTGATTATATTGCCAAGGTCTGAGGCAACCTTATTTTCTAGTCAAGAATGGCTACGATAGATGGATATCCATGTCAAGATCGTTTACAAATCTTGATGGCAACGAGTTTTATGAATCAATTCTTAATCGATATATGCGTTATTTACTCTAATGTTGAGTCGATTATTATTAGAGTTGATATGATTTATTTAACGCTTTACATGTCGATTATACTGAGATTGTATTCTCACCGGAGTTTATCCGGCTGCTGCTTTGTTTTGTATGTGTGCATGGCAACAGAGGGTGCAGGAGCTGGTCAAAGACAACATTGACAGCTTGGGAGAGATTTTAGCAAGTGAGGACTCGGGTTGTATCTGAATTTGTACTGTAGAATACATCAAACTTGTTAAGAAAAATTTAGACATGAAACACTTATGATGTTTGGTTGAATGTTGTTAGTTTAACATCTTTTAAATGATCTGTTTGATGTAATATCGCATGGCTTGATGCTAGGAACTTACTACATGTATGTATGCATGTTTTTAAATTTTATAACATGTTTAGAATCCATGTTTGTAGATAATTCATCCCTTGTTCCATGTTTAGACAGCAAAAATTGTTATGCAGATTTCTGGACAGGGGAGCCCGCTCGATCGGGTGAACTCCTCCGATCGAGCGCGGCCTGTGAATTTGGAAAACAGAGAAATGGAATTTTGAGCTCGCTCTATCGGGTGAGTTCCACCGATCGACCGAGGCCAAAATATGCTCAGACCCGAAAATTTGATTTTCCAACTCGCTCGATCGGGTGAGTTTGTCCGATCGAGCGAGGTGCTGAGTTTTTTAAAAAATATTTTTTTTCATTTCGTTCGAGTATTATTTTAAATACTTGATTAATTGTTTTATTAATCATTAATTACCCTTAGATTAGATTAGCAACCCGATGTCTCCACAATAGGTGGTATCAAAGCCTAAGTTTCTCGAACTGAGACTAGATAAGAGGGGTAGATCGAGTCTTATATTCTGATTGTTTATTTATTCTTGAAGCATGTTTATTATCTGAACTGATTTACAGCTTTGAGAATGCATGCTACCTGCTTATATGATTTGGATGGAAGCATTGCTTGACTGAGACTGAATCAGAACTCGATCCCTTGAGAAGGCATTATCATGCTAATCAGAGGAGGAACTAAGATAGAATTGTGTATATGATGATGAATTGTGCACTAATATCTTTGATTATCAGATATGAATCCCCGTCAAGTACCGCAGACTAGACAGACATTGGCAATGAATCAGCCAAAATAGACTAATGCTGCTCAGGTACCAGTAACCGCACCTGAACTAGGACAAGGTAGTACGTCTGTTGATACGATGAGTGGTGATGCAAATCCAATGGAAAAACTGCTGAAATGATTTCAGTCCTTCAATCCGCCAAAACTACAAGGCACTGAGAACTCTATTGATTGTGAGAATTGGCTGGAGGATATTGAGCAGTTATTTGAATCCCTCGACTATACAGATGATCGCCGTGTGTGATTGGTGATTCATCAACTGTATGGTCTTGCCAAAAGTTGGTGGATAGCAACGAAAAGAGTGTTTGAAAATCAAGGTACTGTTATTACCTGGATTGTATTTCGAGATGCTTTCTATCAGCGATTCTTTTCTTTTTCTTATCGTAAGGACAAGGGATCAGAGTTTGAAAGTTTGCAACAGGGACAAATGAATATTGAAGACTATGTTGCAAATTTCACTAGCCTGTTGAAGTTTGCTCCACATATGGCTTCAAGTGATGAAGCTCAAGCCGATCAATTTATAAATGGCTTGAATCCCGATGTGTTCACTCTTGTAAATTCGGGAAGACCAAATACTTTTTCTGATGCTTTGAATCATGCAAAAGGAGCTGAAGCAGGTATAATGAGACAATGAGGAGTACAGTTTGTACCACAACCAATGAGACAACCGCAAGAGCAACCACAGATTCCACCACCACCTCGATTTCATGCTGGAGGTAGAAGTAGTGGTAAGAAAAATTTCTTTAAAGGCAAAAGCAAACAGTTTAACTGATCAGGTGGTAGTTCTTTGAGTTCAAGTAGGTCTAGACAGTTTAGAGGTGGACAGAAATTTGGTACTTCTGATGTTTACTGTTCTAAATGTGGAGGACGTCACACCAATGAGAAGTGCAGAGGAGTGTTTGGCAGTTGTCACATTTGTCAACAACCGGGTCATTTTGCGAGAGTATGTCCACAACGAGGTTCTGGAAGTGCACAGGGTGCTGGATCATCTCGATCAGTGACACAGCCAGAGAGGCAAACATCCTCAGTGCATTCATTCCAACCCCAGCCATTGTCACAAAACCGTGCTGGAGGAAGTCAAGCTGGGATTCAGCAGCAGAGGCAAAAAGCTCGAGTGTTTTCACTGACTGAGGAGCAAGCACAAGTTGCACCTGATGATGTGATTGCAGGTAACTGTTCCATTTATGGTTATCCTACCTATGTCTTATTTGATACTGGTGCATCACACACCTTTATCTCTGAGCAATTTGTTGCGTTACATGAATTGCCTATTGAACCCTTAGCTACTGTAGTGTCGATTTCATCACCTTTGGGAAGAGGTATTATATCAGTGAAGTCTGTACAAAATTGTACATTGCAGTTTGAGGGTCATGAGATTGAGATTGATTGTATTGTTCTTGATTTATCTGATTTTGATTGTATTATCGGTATTGATATGCTAAACAAGTACAGAGCCACTGTTGATTGCTTTCAGAAGATAGTAAGATTCAGACCTGACATGGATGATGAGTGGAAAGTGTATGGTAAGGGATCATGAGCCAGAATTCCTTTAGTATCTGTTCTTTCTATAACTGAGTTATTGCAGAAAGAGGCAGAGGGATTTCTGATTTACGCACTTGATGTGCTGAAGACTAGCCCGAAATTGGCTGACTTGCCAGTGGTTAGTGAATTCGCTGATGTTTTCCCTGATGAGATTCCGGGATTGCCTCCGTTTCGAGAAGTAGACTTCAGTATAGAATTGATGCCAGGTACACAGCCGATATCAAAAGCACTTTATCGTATGGCACCAATTGAATTGAAAGAACTGAAAGAGCAACTTGAAGATCTGTTAGCTAAAGGTTATATCAGACCGAGTGTTTCTCCTTGGGGCACACCGGTATTATTTGTTAGAAAGAAAGACGTATCGATGAGATTGTGTATTGACTACCGGCAATTGAACAAGTCAACGGTAAAGAATCGATATCCTTTACCTCGTATAGATGATTTATTTGATCAATTGCAGGGTTCGTGAAACGAACCAAACTCGAAGAATTTTTTTTAAAAAAACAATTAAATATAAGCCCATACATATATGCATCTATACTTAAAATAGATTTTCATAAAATTTAATGCATAATAAAAATCGATTGCATCTTAAAGTTTAAAAACTCGAACAGGTTAAAATCCATGCAAACGACTATAATCTCAAAAGTATGCAAACTAATGAGAAATAGTAAACATGTGCGAAAAATAGCTCAATACATAAAATTTTTCATCATAAACTAAATCAACTGAAACATGAGCTGGCGAAGGTCACGGGTGTGCTAGCTTGCCACGGATGCACAAAGGTCTTCACCACCAGTCGGGACCACAACCTTCTGAATAACATAAAACTCACTGCACACCATTTAGATCTAGTGAGCCTAAAGGCCCAACATGCTTAATAACGAGTACTACTAAATAAAACCACATGCAAGCACATAATGTATATAAAAATAACATGAGGATTCTAATGCATGCATGATCGTAAAATCGTATGCATAAACTGCGTCGTAATCTAAATCATAACATAATACGTAACATAATGCATAACATAAGCATTGGCATGTCATAAACATAAAAATTATTTTTCTGTGGGTCATATCAGTGAAGTGTGACCATAAACATAAGCGATTGATCAATCTATAAACCAACGTACGCGGCGGCGAGGTTCACTCAACCTTAACACGGGGATCCATAGGCTCCTGAACATAATTGCCACAATTCACATCAACTTTCCAAAAATATTTTCTTTACAAGCCCTTAATATTAATTAAAATATGCATGAATCATGAACTAAAAAAAATATCATCTTCCTTAAAATTATGCCCGTAAATATATATTTAATTCATTTTTCATAAAAATCTTCCTTGTATCAAAATATACATATATATCTATTAAATATATATTTACGGACTAATTTGTTTGTCACTGGCTAGTTCGAGTTGCTGCACCCCCTTAACTAAAACCCAATTAATAAGTTAAACTCAATAAACATTTTAGGTCCAAACTCAATGAATAAAATAAACACTTAGACTCTTAAATAAATTATCCGGCCCAAAATAAATAATCCAGACCCAAACCATAACATATGACCCTAATACACTTGACCCGACCCGGACAACCCACTTGCCCGAGCCCTGCCTAAGCTTCCCGCTAGATAGACCACCCTTACAACCATCCAACTGTTCACCTAGCCGACATTAGTTCAGGACATCTTAAACCAAGATCCAAAGGGACCTAACCCAACCATCAACTAGTGAACAACAGCTAAGAACTAGCCATGACAGAAAAATCATTCACAGTAAATAAAAACACGAATGATGCATAAGTTAAAATTTGAGCTACCATATCCACATACATATTCAACAACACAATTTAATCATCAAAATAGTGAATATACTGATGTAAATGGTGTGAAGGAAAGGTATAACATGCCTTTGCGTTTAATACGCACGAAAAACTCATATGGTTGCGATTGCGTGTATCGAGACTCGAAAATCTTAGAACTTCCAAATCTGGAAGCTCAAATCCCTAAATTGCTGATTTCTGCCTCTAAATATCCTCAACTAGCTTTAGATCTGCGAAAAATCACAAAATGGTCAAAAGTCAACCCTGGTCAACTTTGGTCAAACTTTGACCAAAAATTTCCGAACTTAATTGTGTTCTCACCGCTTCACGGTTTCGAATCTCGACTCAAAACTTGGATATTTGGAACCATCACGTCGAACCGGTCAAAAATGGTTAACACATCGGAGGTCGGTGGCTCGCCGGAGAAGACGGCGGTGGCGCGACAGTGGTCGTCGGAAAATCGCAAAACAGCTCCAAAAATTCTGAAATTTTACAGGCTTGTAGATCTTGATGAGAAGATTCCAACGCACTAGGCCACGACTGGATCGGACCACCGAGGTGACATAGATCGGAGAAAATAGCCGGCGGCGACGTGAGCTTCCGAGCTCAGATCTGTCCAATTTTCTCACATCCTACAACCATTTAGCAACTCAAAAACTAACAAAAACGATCTTGAATCTTGAATTTTCAGACGAATAAGATGATGAACAGTACCCGCGCAAATTCCGACTGTTCTTCGTCGATTTTCGGGCGATCCAACCATCGGATCTTTGATTTCATGGTACCAATAGACTCGTCTTTATCTCAGCTACAAAGTGACCATTCTGATTCACCATCGGAGCTCCGAAAAATGGCCGAAAAATGCAAAAGCGTGGAGTGCTATAGTAAAGTCAAGAATTCTGAGAAAATTCGGGAGAAAATATTTGATCTGTGTTTTCTTGAGTGTGTTTCTGTAGTGACCCATCATGGTATCACCTACTAACTGGCAACTAATAGCATGCATTAAACTTAATAAAGAAGGAATGCTTAACAGAGTAAAACGTACGAAAACATAACCATAATTTACATATCAGCTTAATAAAACATATCCAGGCTTAAATCTGTAATGATACAACCATATCGAATAACTTAAAAGTAAACGTTATACAGCTATATGGAATCCTGCTGTATAATTAACTCCTCAAGGCTCCTGCTCCCTAGTCCTGCCTTGAATTACCTGCTCCGTCCATCCTGCGACCTGCCCCATGGAATAGGGTGTCCAGTACATAAACATGAGTAAACATGTACATACGATGCATGCAACATGATGACTGGTAAAGGTCATCTAAAAGTCATGCTCAGTACCGGCGCCACATGAGTGCTGTCACCGCACAGATCAACCTCTGGGTGCAACCACACTCGTCTAGTACACTAGAGTAGACAGACATAAATGCCCCCGCCGTCGCGGTACTCTCAGTGATAGACTATCGAGTATAGAGCTGAGCGGCTCTATAATCAGGTATAACAAGGTATAGGCTCAACGTGTATATGCACATGACATATGAATATGGAAAATGGTAAATCATATATCATGCCATATAATAATGCCAAATAAATGCAACATATAAACATGTATACTCGCTGGCAATCTCAGTCAATGTGTACGTACCTCTAGGCTAGTTCAAGTATAGTAGATCTTAGGTTCCAAGCCTATATTCAAAAGTTCATCGTATCACTACACAAGTTCTATAAGCCTTAACTAAGCTAATAAGTACTCCCAAAACTTAAATAGATTCCTGGACCATACCTTCGTCCGTAGATAGCCCTTTGGAGTCGCTAGTCCCGGATGACTATAACCACAACTTGGTTATTCAAGAACCTTTATTATAACCGATAGGGCCCTCAAGTGTATAACTCACACTATATAACTGAAGAAAGAAATTCGGGAATTCGTAATTCAAATGAAATCAGACAAGCCCTATTTATAGGCAAAATTCCCGGCCAGGATCTGAACTTCCGATTTTGGGATCGGAGCTTCCGATCCAGCTTACTGCGTGCATGCATGACATGCTGGGATCGGAACTTCCGATCCGACGATCAGAGCTTCCGATCTGCCCTCCATTCGACACTTGTCAAAACTCGCGGCTGAGTCATCGAGCATTGCTGGCAGCTGGAGATCAGAACTTCCGTTCCTGGATCGGAGCTTCCAATCTCTGTGCTTCCGATCGGCTTTCGAAGTGGCTGGGATCAGAGCTTCCGATCTGGGTTCGGAGCTTCCGATCCGGCCCAAAGTCAAAAGCCCAAATTTCCTTCTGAAGTCCAATTACACTCCGAAATTGGTTAATTACTATCATGTTTAACATATTATTATCTTAAAATGGTTTCTGGGTTACTACAGTTTCAGTGTGAGTTTTGAGATCTATATAAAATCAATAATTTTCTGATCCGGACTAATTTTTTTTTGATATCCAACTGGTAAAATTAGTCTCTATTCTGATATTTTTCTGGTACACACACCCCACAACTATTAACACTATTTTATGAAATTGTTGACTTTGACCAGTCAATTAGACATATAATTTCTCAAATTAATTATTGAGTCTCACTTAGACCATGACCAGTCAACAACTTTTACCAGTCAACTTGGTCAAATATTTTTTTAAATTAAATTATCTGGCATAAATAATTATTTTTATTTTTATATCTCAATAATTATTTTAATTGCCAATTATTTCGGTAAATAAATTTTGGGGCGTTACAGTTCGTCAGTATATTCGAAGATTGATTTACGATCTGGCTATCATCAATTGAGGGTAAGAAACGAGGATATCTCTAAGACTGCATTTCGAACCAGGTATGGCCATTATGAATTTATAGTAATGCCTTTTGGTCTAATGAATGCACCAGCAGTATTTATGGGATTTATGAATAGAGTATTTCAAAAGTATATAGATGATTTCGTGATTATATTTATCGATGATATTTTGATATACTCTAAGAACTTGTGTGATCATGCTGACCACTTGAGAACAGTTTTGAAGACGTTGATAGAGGAGAAACTGTATGCTAAGCTATCCAAATGTGAGTTTTGTTGAAACAGGTGGTATTTTTGGGTCATATTATTTCAGGAGATGGTATTTCAGTTGATCCGAGTAAAGTTGAAGTTGTGATCAGTTGGCAGAGACCGACATCTGTGCCAGAAATAAGAAGTTTCATGGGCTTGGCAGGATATTATCGTCGATTTATCCGGGACTTCTCGTCTATTGCAAAGCCTATTACACAACTTACACAAAAAATGCACCGTTTGTGTAGTCTGAAGCGTGTGAATCAAGTTTTCTTGAGTTGAAGAAAAGATTGACTACAACACCGGTCTTGATAATCCCTTCAGGCATTGATGATTTTGTTGGTTATTGCGATGCTTCTCACCGAGGTTTGGGATGTGTTTTGATGCAGAAAGGACACGTTGTTGCTTATGATTCTCGACAACTAAAACCACATGAAGTCAGATATCCAATTCATGATCTTGAATTGGCAGCTATCGTCTTTGCATTAAAAATCTGGCAACATTATTTGTATGGTGAGAAATTTGAAATCTTTTCTGATCAAAAAAGTTTGAAGTATCTATTTTCACAATCTGAGCTGAACATGAGACAAAGAAGATGGCTCGATTTATTGAAGGATTTCGACTATGAAATCAAATACTATCCCGGAAAATTGAATGCAGCAGCTGATGCCCTAAGTAGGAAGGTATGTGCTTTATCATTGTCCACTATAGGTGTATCTAATTTGATTGAAGATTGCTGTATTTCCGGATATATATTTGAGACAGATAGAAGACCGATGAGAATTTGTGCTATCAGTGCTGAGCCAGAACTGTTGATTCGAATCAAAGAAGCACATAAATCTGATTTGAATGTACAGAAGTCGATTGAAATGATCAAATCAGGACATCAATCTGAGTATAAGGTTAGTGATGATGATATTTTGTATGTGAATAACCGAATTGTTGTTCCCGATCTTTCAGATTTGAGACAGAATATTTTGAAGGAAGCCCATTGTAGTCGATTCAGTATTCACCCTGGAGGCAGAAAAATGTACAACGATTTGAAAAATCAGTACTGGTGGAAACAAATGAAGTCTGATGTGACTGAATTTGTATCAAAATATCTGAATTGCCAACAAGTGAAGGCTGGAAGAAAGAAACTAGGTGGCTTATTACAGAGTTTATCTATTCCTGAATGGAAATGGGACCATATTTTCATGGACTTTGTGACGAAATTGCCATAATCATCCCGAGGATGTGATGCTATTTGGGTGATCGTTAACAGATTGACAAATCTGCGTGTTTTATTTCATACCAAATGACTTATCGTAATGATCAAATGGTAGATCTTTATATTTGAGAAGTGGTAAGACTACACGGTGTGCCTAAGTCGATTGTATCTGATTGAGATCCAAGATTCACTTCGCACTTTTGGCATAGCCTACAGCAAGCTCTAGGTACGCGTTTACATTTGAGTACCGCTTATCATCCATAAACTGACGGTCAATCTGAACGAACTATTTAGACTCTCGAGGATTTTCTTAGAGCCGTGATACTTGATTTTGGTACTACATGGCATGATTCTATACCACTTGTGGAATTCTCTTATAACAAAAATTATCAGATGAGTATAGAGATGGCTCCATTCGAAGCGTTATATGGAAAGAAATGTTGATTGCCATTGTATTGGGATGATGTGACAGAGGTGCCTGAATTGGGACCGGATATGATCAGACAGATGACTGAGAAGGAGAAATTGATTCAGCAGAGAATGAGAACAGCGCAGCACAGGCAGACCAAATATGCGAATATCAAACGATGACCGTTATCTTTTGAACAGGGAGATAGAGTATTCTTGAAGATTTCATCTTTCAGGGGTACTGTACGATTTTGCAAACGAGGAAAGTTGTCTCCATGATTTATTGGGCCGTATGAGATTCTGGAGAAGATAGGAAATTTTGCTTATCGACTCGCTCTTCCTCCATCTTTGTCTGGTATTCATGATGTCTTTCATGTTTCAATGCAGAGGAAGTATCAGCCTGATTTATCGCATATTATCCACGTTGATAAAGCTGAACTCGATAAAACTTTGAGTTATTTCGAGAAGCTGATTCAGATTCATGATTGGAAGGAAAAGAAACTCCGAACGAAGACCATTCCATTGGTGAAGATTCAATGGAGTCGGCACGCAGTTGAAGAAGCGACATGGGAAGTTGAACATGATATGAGGCAGAGATTTCCTTATCTATTCCACTGATGTGAGTTCTTACTCAGTTTTTTGTTATTATTTATTCTTATGTGTATACAGACTGCATATCTTGACTGCTTATGAATTCGAGGACGAACTCATGTCTTAGAGGGGGAGAATGTAAGGCCCGGGATTATTTAATTTAATCCGAGATTATTTAATTTTAATCCGAGTATATTTAATTTGGGAATATTTAGAGTTTCGATTTAAATTCTAATATTCTTAAATTATTTAGGATTGAAATTGAATTAAAATAAGGACCGAGGACCAAATTGCAAATACTGAAGAATTGAGGGGCTAAAATAAAATTTGTCTTGAAGTTATCAGATTATTATTGATTTGTCAGCATGTATGCATGTAATTACTTGGTTCATTTCAGAAATTCGAACAGAGCAAGCCGAGATCTTTCTTTTCTTTTGATTTTCCGATTTTCAAAACCCCGTAACTTTTGATTCGTTCGTCCGATTTTGATTCCAAAAAGAGTTCTGGAATCCTTGCAACAAAGGCTTCGATTTGATGTAAATCTTGATTTATTTCGGCATTTTTTGAAGATCAAATATAGTAGATATCATAAATTGATGTTATGTATGTGTTCTTCGACATTTATACACTCCGATATCGAAATCGGACCGAAGAGTTTATGTTATTTGCATTTAATCATGATTTTCAGCTTATATTCCATGCCTATAGCTACTGGTATGAAGATTATGATGATGTTTTGTTGATGAATCAAGTATTTTATAGTTAGATTTTATTTTGATATTTTTTTGGTTACCGATTTTCAGTCGCTACGCTGTCGATTCGTGTTTTGAGACTGTTTTAATAGTCGATGATTGAGCTGAGACGTTCTTTGAGATGTATTGACGTTGTGGTATTTTTATTCTTCACTTTTAGCCTAGTTTTGAAGGCTAACGACTTAAGAACTTGATTTCGAACCGTAGAAGAAGAAGTTGAGGTTTGAAGTGAATTTGACTGAATATTAATGATGATTTTGAATCGATTCTGAAATGATAAGATTGAATGAAGCTTGATATGAATGTTTTGATGTTATGTTTCAGATTTGAAGCGTTCACAACCAAGAAAATACGAAGGTATAAGACAACATCGCAAGTCAGGGATTTGAAAACTCGAGAATAAAGCTTCCTGAGTTGTCCCTCCAAAACCACATACTTGTTTATCATTTTGATTTGATTTGATGTTGTAGATCCATCTCAGGTAGTGGATCTTTGAACTCGATATGTTGTTGATATGATATGTATGGAATTGATTCTATTGCCAAGGTCTAAGGCGACCTTATTTTTTAGTCAAGAATGGCTATGATAGATGAATATCAATGTCAAGATCGTTTGCGAATCTTGATGGCAACGACATTTTATGAATCAATTATTAATCGATATATGCATTATTTACTCTACTGTTGAGTCAATTATGATTAGAATTGAATAGATTTATTTAACGCTTTACATGTCGATTATACTGAGATTGTATTCTCACCGAAGTTTATCCGGCTGTTGCTTTGTTTTGTATGTGTGCATGGAAACAGAGGGGGTAGGAGCTGGTCAAAGACGACATTGACAGCTTGGGAGAGAGTTTAGCAAGTGAGGACTCGGGTTGTAGCTGAAGTTGTACTGTAGAATACATCAAACCTGTTAAGAGAAGTTTAGACATGAAACACTTATGATGTTTGGTTGAATGTTGTTAGTTTAAAATCTTTTAAATGATCTGTTTGATGTAATAATCACATGGCATGATGCTAGGAACTTACTACATGTATGTATGCATGTTTTCAGATTTTATAACATGTTTAGAATCCATGTTTGTAGATGATTCATCCATTGTTGCATGTTTAGACAGCAAAAATTGTTATGCAGATTTTCTGAACAGGGGAGCCCGCTCGATCGGGTGAACTCCTCCGATCGAGCGCGGCCTGTGAATTTGGAAAACAGAGAAATGGAATTTTGAGCTCGCTCGATCGGGTGAGTTCCACCGATCGAGCGAGGCCAAAATATGCTCAGACCCAAGAATTTGATTTTCCAGCTCACTCGATCGGGTGAATTTGTCCGATCGAGCGAGGTGCTGAGTTTAAAAAAAAAATTATTTCATTTGGTTTGAGTATTATTTTAAATACTTGATTAATTATTTTATTAATTATTAATTGCCGTAAGATGAGATTAGCAACCCGAGGTCCCCACACAAATACATCAAGATAAAACCCTAGGCGATGTCCCAGCTAGCCATCCACTGCCTAGCCCCTCCTGGATCCACCCGCCTTGTCCAATCGCAAACCTGCCCCATGAAATAGGGTGTCTAGATACACAAAGTACGAGACATGAGCATAAAATGCTCAGCATGAGAGTATGAGTATACCGTATTATATAAATACATGAATGCAAGTGTACCGTCTACTGAACTAGAGGCCAAGGATCGGATAACAAAGACAGACCGGGCCCGGGTATGTAGCACGTTGTGCCGTCGCTTCAGGAGGTGGCTTCCATACCAAATAACAGTAGATACTCCGGACCCAAATCGATGGAAGTCTATCCACTAAGAGTGTAGTAGCCTAGTTCCAATTTACAAGATTAATGGTTAATTATGTTTAAATCTAATAAATATTTTATTACCAAGAGCACAAGTCAAGGTCAAAGAATACATGACATGAATGAGCAGCTCGGGTCAGTCATGAGCAGCTCGGGTCGGTCATGGTTGATCAACAAGGGCTCGGGTATAGAGCAAGGGCTCGGGCATAGAACAAGGGCTCGGGTATAGAGCTAGTGCTCGGGTATAGATCTAGGGCTCGGGCAGGGAGCTAGGGCTCGGTCATGTATGTGTGTGGAGTTTGGTTTGAGCTCGGGTCTTTCCCTTGGGGCTCGGGTCGGTCATGAGTGGCTCGGGTCGGGGCTTAGGGTGTTCAAGAAAGTGTTGTGCAAAGCCAAGGTAGTGTTCGGTCATGGGAAGAGCACATGGTAGGTAGGTCGGGAGTGAACACGTGGCTGAAGCAAAAGCACGATTAGTGTCCTGCCAGGTGTCACGCACTCGGTGGACAGCTGTCCTAGCTCATCCTCTATAAATAGAAGTCGAGGGTTCGGTCATTTACACCATTTCACCTCACTTATTAGTTCTGCTCGGACCAAGAGTAGCTCGAGAATTTGGGAAGGAGTAGCTCGGGGCTTGACCAGGTGCAGTTCAGGTCGGGTCTTGACAAGGAGCAGTTCAGGTCGGGGCTTGACCAGGTGCAGTTCAGGTCGGGGCTTGACCAGGAGCAGTTCAGGTTGGGTCAGTCTTGAGACCGGGTCGGGTCGGGCTTGGACCTAAGGCAGTTAGGGGTTGTCTTCTTCCAGCTTAGTTCAAACTACGGTGTTAGGTACGAAAGTACTGTTCGAGATATCCTGACTGAGTATGCATGTATTATGTGACTGCATGATTTATATGTCATGATATTATGCTGCATTCATTTGCATATTGCTGTTATCTCCTTCGAGATGTCTATTAGTAGGGTTGTACCCTATCCTGTTAGTGGATGGACTTCCATCGATTTGGGTCCGGTGTATCCACATTTACTCGGTATGGGAGCCACCTCCTGAAGCGACGGCACAGCGTGCTACATACCAGGGCCTGGTCTGTCTCTGTTATCTGATCCTTGACCTCGAGTTTATAGGGAGTTCACTTTGCATGCATGTATACTCATACTCTCGTACTGAGCGTTTTATGCTCACGTCTCGTACTCTGTGTTTCTGGACACCCTATTCCATGGGGCAGGTTTGCGATTGGACGAGGAGGGTGGATCCAGGAGGGGCTAGTCAGTGGTTGACCAGCTGGAGCTTCGTCTAGGTTTTATTTCTGTTGTTTTGAGGTTGATACAGCTATTCGATTTGATTGTATATTATTTGGATAAATTACAGATTCCTTTACTTGGGATTGTATAACGTTTATGGTTTCCTCAGTTTTATTCTGATATCTGTTTAAATTAAGTTAATTGCATGCCTAAGTTTTGTTAGTAGGTGATCCGGGTAAGGGTCACTACATTTATGGTATCAGAGCATGCAAAAGAATTCTTGGGATTTAGTCTCATCATGAGGTATTTTTGTAGATGGCAAATCATGACGACCGGAGTTCTCATGGCAGTGTTGGTGGGCGTTGGGGTGATGCGACCGGGAGCCTCGTTGAGAACGGCGTCATCGTCATCATGAAGACGAGCGTTTTACTGTGCGTCGATTCTTAGCTATGGGTCCTAAGCCCTTAGTTGGAGGTGAGTCTTCGGAGGATGCGGAGAACTGCTTAGACCGCATGGAAATGACTTTTCAGACTTTCCAATGCACCGAGGAGCAGAAGATGGAGACCCTGGGTTATCTTCTGGATGGACGTGCGCGCAGGTGGTGGAGGTTTACTTCTGCACCCTTTATTGCGGCGAGAGGAGTGGCCACCTGGGCCGAGTTTCGCACAGCTTTCCAAAAGCGGTATTTTCCTCCTGCACTCCGTCAGTCGAAGGCAGGCGAGCTACTGAGTCTACGACAGGGAGCCATGTCTATTGATGAGTATCAGCAGAGGTTCTTTGATCTGCTATCCTATTGCCCCGAGATTGCTGATAGCTCAGAGATAAAGTATAATCTGTTCCTTCAGGGCCTTAACCCTGAGATCCATGACCGTGTGGCGGTTGGCGATGACATGTCCTACGAGGGTTTGGTGAGCCGTTGTCACCATGCGGAGGATAGCATTCGGCGGAATAGGTCTTTCCCTCAGTCGAGGCCTGCTAGTTCTTTGGGTCCCCGTGCCCAATCTTTCAAGAAGTCTGGATCTATTTCTTCTTCCTCTGGTTCTGGAGGTGTTGTTTGTTATGGTAATAAGGACAAGTGTGATCACTGTGGGAAGAACCATCCATCCGACAAGTGCTGTAGAGCTTCTGGAGCTTGTTTCCGTTGTGGAGAGACTGGTCATATCCGGAGAGATTGTCCACTATCTGGGGGAGGCGGTTCTGGATCTGGTTCAGGATCTGGTTCTCAGGCCACCGTACAGCAGAGATCGCAGGGACAGTTTGCTGGGAGTTCTCATTTGAGGCCACGACCTTCTGGCCAGGTGTTTGCCCTGAGACATGATCAGGCTGTGGAGGAGAATGAAAAAGTCATCGTAGGTACATTTCTGCTTTATGGTATACCTGCTCTTGTACTTATTGACACTGGTGCATCTCATTCCTTCATTTCTGCACGTTTTGTTAAGAGACATAAGTTACCATGCATTGCACTAGACGTAGTGATGTCTGTTTCTACTCCGACGGGCCAATCTGCTTTGGCTAAGCGTCTAGTGATGGGTTGCCCTTTAGAGTTTGAAGGGAACATTCTGTTAGCGAATCTCATGGTCCTGGCGATGGATGGCTTTGATTGCATTTTGGGAATAGATATGTTGACTACCTATCGAGCTTCAGTAGACTGCTATCAGAGCTTAGTACGCTTTCATCAGGAGGGGAGTGAGAGCTGGTTTTTCTATGGTGAGGGAGCGCGACCCCCGATGCCTTTGGTATCAGCTTTGAGAGCCTGTCGAGCTCTAGAGTCTGGCGAGGAAGGCTACCTTATCTATGCAGTTGATTTGTCCACTGAGAGCATCGGGATAGAGAGTATTCCTATTGTGGATGAATTTCCAGACGTTTTTCCTGATGAGATTCCGGGTTTTCCTCTTGCTAGGGAAGTAGAGTTTGGCATAGATTTGATGCCGGGTACTTCACCTATTTCTCGAGCACCGTATCGTCTGGCTCCGTCAGAGATGCGTGAGTTGAAGAATCAGCTACAGGATCTTTTGGACAAAGGGTACATTCGTCCTAGTGTATCCCCTTGGGGAGCTCCTGTTCTCTTCGTGAAGAAGAAGGATGGGTCGATGCGGCTGTGCATTGACTATCGGCAGCTGAATCGAGTCACTGTGAAGAACAAGTATCCGTTGCCTCGTATTGATGACTTGTTTGATCAGCTGCAGGGCACGTCAGTTTACTCCAAGATTGACTTGAGATCTGGGTATCATCAGTTGAGAGTCCGTGATCAGGATGTAGCCAAGACTGCATTCCGTACTCGCTATGGGCATTACGAGTTCCTAGTGATGCCATTTGGTTTGACTAATGCGCCGGCTATATTCATGGATTTGATGAACCGCGTCTTCAGGGATTATTTGGACAAGTTTGTCGTGGTCTTCATTGACGACATCTTAGTGTATTCGCGTAATACGGAAGAGCATGTTTCTCACTTGCGGTTGGTACTACAGACTCTTCGAGATGAGCAGTTGTACGCCAAGCTGAGCAAGTGTGAGTTCTGGATGGATAGAGTGGTCTTTCTTGGCCATATCATATCCAGGGATGGGATTTCTGTTGATCCAAGCAAGATTGAAGCGGTACTTAATTGGTCGCGTCCGACGACAGTTGCTGAGATCCGTAGTTTTCTGGGTCTAGCAGGGTATTATCGTCGCTTCATTCTGAACTTCTCTCAGTTAGCTCGACCATTGACGCAGCTTACCCGCAAGGGTGTGGATTTCGAGTGGTCCTCCGAGTGTGAGGAGAATTTCTGTGAGCTTCGACGGCGGTTGACTTCTGCGCCGGTGTTGGCATTACCGTCAGGATCTGGAGGGTGTGTAGTTTACACGGATGCTTCTCTTCAGGGGTTAGGTTGTGTCCTGACTTAGAATGGGCATGTGATCGCATACGCTTCTAGACAGCTTAAGCTTCACGAGGACAACTACCCAGTCCATGATTTGGAATTGGTAGCCATTGTGTTCGCTTTGAAGATCTGGCGTCATTATCTGTATGGCGAGAAATTTGAGATCTTCACCGACCATAAGAGTCTCAAGTATTTGTTCACTCAGGCGGAGTTGAACATGAGGCAGAGACGTTAGATGGATTTGCTTAAGGACTATGATTGCGAGATTAAGTACCATCCGGGAGCTGCTAATCTCACCGCTGATGCCTTGAGTCGCAAGGTACGACTATCTGCAGACTTGTTCGATGTCTAGTGCGATCAGTGACTGTTGTACTTCAGGTTATACCTTCAAGCATAAGAAAGGTATGCAGAGTATCCAGATGTTTGCGATATTATCTTAGCCAGCCTTGTATTCGCGGATTCGAGATGCTCAGATGTCTGATTCGAAGACCCAACGTTTAGCTCGTCTAGCTAACGAGGGTAGCTCGTCTGGATTTCATTATCAGTCAGATGGTTTTCTGTGTTTGTCTGGTAGGCTTGTGATTCCGCAGGATGAAGAGTTGCGAGAGGAGATTTTGTCTCAGGCGCATCGCACTAAGTTGAGTATTCATCCTGGGAGCAACAAGATGTACAAGGATCTACGTACTCATTTCTGGTGGAAGGGAATGAAACGCAGTGTTTATCAGTTTGTTTCAAGATGTTTGGTGTGTCAACAGGTCAAGGCAGAACACCAACGACCTGGAGGATTGCTTCACTGTCTGCCTATTCCTGAATGGAAATGGGAGTTTATCACAATGGACTTTGTGGCCCATTTGCCGTTATCCCCGAGGAATTGTGATGCTATCTGGGTTGTGGTGGACCGACTCACCAAGTCAGCGCATTTCATTGCCTATAGCCGAGAGTACAATGTGGATCGTATGGCTCGTATGTATGTTCAAGAGATCGTTCGACTTCATGGAGTGCCTGTGAGCATTGTCAGCGATCGAGACCCCAGGTTTACTTCTAGGTTCTGGGGGAGTGTTCAGCGTGTGATGGGTACTACTCTCAGTTTGAGTACTGCCTATCATCCGGAGACTGATGGTCAGTCAGAGCGCACTATCCGTACATTGGAGGATATGCTTCGAGCGTGCGTTATGGATTTTGGTTCAGCCTGGCAGGATCATTTGCCATTAATTGAGTTCGCGTACAAAAACAGTTACCATACTAGCATAGGTATGGCACCTTTTGAGGCGTTGTACGGGCGACGTTGTCGTACTCTACTTTTCTGGGAAGAAGTGGGGGAGAGACAGGCTGAGGGACCAGAATTAATCCAGCAGGTAATCGACATTTTCGATCAGATCAAGAAACGGATTAAGACTGCACAGGATCGTCAGGCCAGCTATGCTAACACCAAGCGTAGGCCTTTGCAGTTCGATGTTGGGGAGAAAGTGTTTCTGAGAGTGTCACCTTTCCGCAGGATTCTCATATTTGGCCTTAAGGGCAAGTTATCTCCCAGGTTTATCGGTCCATTTGAGATTTTGGAGAGCATTGGAGATTTGGCTTATCGTCTGGCTTTGCCACCGTATCTTTCCAGTATTCACGACGTGTTTCACGTATCTCTGTTGCGACGATATGTGGCAGATGAGTCCCACATCCTACAGCGGTCTGATGTTAAGGTGGATAAGGATTTGACTTATGTTGAAAAACCTACTCGTATCCTGGATTATAAGGATAAGGTTCTGCAAAACAAAGTCATTCCTTTGGTTCTAGTTCAGTGGCAGCGCCGAGGCGCCGAAGAGGCTACTTGGGAGCTTGAGGACAGGATGCGTGAAGACCATCTTGAGCTGTTTTGATTTCATTCTTGAGTAGTATTCAGTTTTATCTTGTAAAATATTCAGTTTGAATAAAGGAAAGTTTGTATCTTGCTTTACATTCGGTACTTAAGATCTGTATTCGAGGACGAAATATCTTAAGTGGGGGAGAATGTAGTAGCCCAGTTCCAATTTACAAGATTAATGGTTAATTATGTTTAAATCTAATAAATATTTTATTACCAGGAGCACAAGTCAAGGTCAAAGAATACATGACATGAATGAGTAGCTCGGGTCAGTCATGAGCAGCTCGGGTCGGTCATGGTTGATCAACAAGGGCTCGGGTATAGAGCAAGGGCTCGGGCATAGAACAAGGGCTCGGGTATAGAGCTAGTGCTCGGGTATAGATCTAGGGCTCGGGCAAGGAGCTAGGGCTCGGTCATGTATGTGTGTGGAGTTTGGTTTGAGCTCGGGTCTTTCCCTTGGGGCTCGGGTCGGTCATGAGTGGCTCGGGTCGGGGCTTAGGGTGCTCAAGAAAGTGTTGTGCAAAGCCAAGGTAGTGTTCGGTCATGGGAAGTGTTGGAGAACGCGGCGATCAGATCAATCAAGATTGATACCCGGTGCAGCGGAAGTTTAAAATTTTTATATGGAACGATTCCATAATGGGTATCAACCTTACGATTAAATTGTGTGTGTAAAAATTAAATAACAATTATAAATTTTTACCTCCAATCTCGAAGCGAGATTATGGACACCAACAGATTTCTCTGCTCTTGTTGTATATCCCTGGAACTGATGGACGAACTGTTCTTCAATCAGGTCCACGAACGGATATTTAATCCCTCTGATAGATTGCACTAGAAAATCTATCAGAAGTTTCTACGAAGAGATTAACGAATTTGATCCGTTAAACCAGACTGTAATTCAAAATTCACAGGCTGGATTTTTCCCGAGCAGAGGGGAGAGGGGTCGGCCACTTTGAGAGAAAAATACTAGGGTTTCGAAAATTGTGACCTGTTGTGTCTAATTTCTGTACTGCAATAACTTATTTATAATGTAGGCCACTAACAGCTTAGGGCCCATTAGTCATAAGTTCAAGCCCGACAAGCAAAGCCCGCATGTTCAGAAATTAATATAAAATTCATCATGACTCCGATTGATAAACCGATTTCACCAATGTGCACAGAAACCATTTCTGCACCTTTTAAAGTCAAGATAAATTTTTCTGAATCCAAATTCAGTGATTTCCAAAAATGCCCATCCCTATGTCATTTTAGGAAATCTTACTCCTCTACTCTTAAATAAGAAGTCCAACTTCTTTGTTCATTAAATTTAACTCTTTAAATTTAACTATCTCAACGGGGATTAAAAATCCATTACTCTGTGTGACCCTCAATGGTTCAGGGATACAGCTAGCCGTGGGCTCACAACTCCTTGTGACTCGGAACAAAAATTTCCGACTTGCCCATCGAATCATGGTAAGAGCGCCTAGAAACATCACCCCATGATTCCCTAGGTATCACTGATAGTGCCTACAAGAACCAATAGATTTTGGTTAGCGTACAGTACGGTCCCTTCATCCATATATCCCGATCGAATCAACAACCATTGGTATATCGAGAGTCGTTCGAGATTCGATAACTATGCAATACATCTTGAAGATCAAATAGTGACATCGCATGTGCTACTAAGAAACCATTTCTTAAATCACATCATGTACTCTGGCCAGAGATTCGTCACACTAATATCTCCTCAGATCGCATAGGATATCCACACTCGCAAGTATGTGGTGAATCCTTGACAACAAGGCATCGACTCCTATTGTGTTGTAACTGTACCCAATCCCGACACCTGATGACCCCAATAGAGTCGATAAACGAGTCAAAGCACAGTACTAGCATAGAGAGTCTCAATGATGTTTCAAGTAGTAAGGACTAATGGTGTACAACCAAAACCGCGGACTTTATCCACTCGATAAGTGATAACCACTTGGAAAGTCCGGATAGGGTAGTTCGATCATTCATCATATGAATATCCATTTGCATGCTTCGAACATCTCTATGTTCCTTACCAATGAAACGTGGTACTCTGCATCGCAAATGCTAGTCTCAAACTCGAGCGATCCTTATCCTTATTATCGGACGGCTCAATCGACTAGGAACAGTTTAAAATATACAGTGACTATAAGATGTGTTTCATGATAGACATCTCCATGTTCTACCACATCTTACATACACTATAGTATATTCAAGGTCTTTATCAAAACAACAATAGTATATCACAATATAACAATATGAAGAAAGATAAAGTCATTGCCATTAATAAAAAGTGTAAATTATATTAAACAAAAGATTGTTTATACAAAGAGTCATCAAAGCCCTTAGCCACAAGTTGGCTCACTGGGAACCTACTCTTTCAATCTCCCACTTTCCCTAAAGCCAACTAGTCATACTACGTAGACCCATTGCTTCGCGATGTTTGTCAAATAATGGTCCTGGCAAGGGCTTAGTAAGTGGATCAGCGATATTGTCTGCAGAGGCCACTCTTTCGACAGTGATGTCTCCTCTTTCCACAATCTCCCGGATGATGTGGTATTTCCTCTGTACGTGTTTGGATCTTTGATGAGACCTTGGTTCCTTTGCCTGAGCAATGGCACCCGTGTTGTCACAGTACACCGGGACTGGACCAACAACTTCAGGAATGACGCCCAACTCTTGGACGAAATTCCTCATCCAAACGGCCTCTTTAGCAGCAGCTGATGCTGCAATGTATTCTGCTTCAGTGGTGGAATCCGCTGTGGTGTCCTGTTTGGAACTCTTCCAAGAGACAACACCGCCATTGAACATGAACACAAATCCAGAGGTTGACTTCGAGTCATCCACGTCACTTTGGAAGCTAGAGTCGGTATAGCCTTTCAATTTTAGTTCTCTTCCTCCATATACCATGAACATATTCTTAGTCCTTCGTAAGTACTTAAGAATGTCCTTCACGGCTTTCCAATGCATTTGACCGGGATTAGCTTGATATCTGCTCGTGACACTTAGAGCAAATGCTACATCTGGTCTGGTAGATATCATCCCATACATGATACTACCTATGGCTGACGCATATGGTACGTGTGTCATTTTCTCTATCTCTTCATCAGTCTTGGGACACATAGACTTGGATAGAGAAACTCCATGACACATGGGTAGATGTCCTCTCTTGGACCCATCCATTGAAAACCGTTTCAATATGGTGTCGATGTAGGTTGATTGAGTGAGTCCTATCATTCTCTTAGATCTATCTCTATAGATCTGTATCCCAAGAATATAGGATGCCTCACCCAAATCCTTCATCGAGAATCTACCTGATAACCATATCTTTGTTGACTGCAACATCCCTACATCATTCCCAATGAGTAGGATGTCATCAACATAAAGTACTAAGAATGTCACAGCATCCTTAACTACTTTCTTGTACACGCATGGTTCCTCCGGGTTCTTGATGAAACCAAAATCCTTTATTGTTTCATCAAATTTCTGGTTCCAACTTCTTGATGCTTGTTTTAGACCATAAATTGATCTCTGAAGCTTGCATACCTTATGCTCGCTTCCCATGGATGTGAACCCCTCAGGCTGCTTCATATAGACTTCTTCCTTAATGTCTCCATTAAGAAAAGCAGTCTTCACATCCATTTGCCATATCTCATAGTCATACCAAGCAGCTATGGCAATAAGGATTCTTATGGACTTGAACATTGCAACTGGTGAAAAGGTTTCATCATAGTCAACTCCTTGTCTTTGAGTATAACCTTTCGCCACCAATCGCGCCTTGTAGGTCAATACCTTACCATCGGGCCCAAGCTTTCTCTTGTAGATCCATTTACACTCTATTGGAACAATTCCATCGGGAGGATCTACTAAAGACCAAACTTGGTTCGTATGCATCGAATCTATTTCCGACTGCATAGCTTCAAGCCATAAATTTGAATGCGCATCAGAAATTGCTTCCTTGAAGTTTCTTGGATCACATCCAACATCGGGTTCATCTTGATCCCCTTCAAGAAGAAGACCATATCGAATAGGAGGTCTAGAAGTCCTCTCGGATCTTCTAGGTATAGGCGTGTCCAGCAATGGTTCCTGAGGTGTAGGATCGTTATTTTGTATTTCGGGTTCTTCTCGAATTTCTTCGAGTTCCATCATCTCGCCTTTCTTATCCAATAAGAACTCCTTCTCCAAGAAGGTGGCATTCCTTGAAACAAACACCTTTGTTTCAGCAGGATAATAGAAATAATATCCGATTGAATTCTTCGAATACCCTACAAAATAACATAAGCTGGATCGACTATCCAACTTATCTCTCACTGTCCGCTTCACGTAAGCAGGACATCCCCAAATCCTCAAGTACGAATACTTAGGAGCTTTGCCATTCCATAACTCGTATGGTGTTTTGTCCACTGCTTTAGTGTGGACGTTGTTCAACAACAATACCGCCGTTTCAAGCGCATAGCCCCAAAACGAAGGTGGAAGCCCAGTGAAGCTCATCATGGATCGAACCATGTCCAACAAAGTTTGATTACGACGCTCCGATACACCATTCAGCTGAGGTGTCATAGGAGGAGTCCACTGTGAGAGAATCCCATTCTCTTTTAGATAGTCCAAAAACTCGGTACATAAGTATTCTCCACCTCGATCCGATCGAAGTGCTTTAATACTTTTACCTAGCTTGTTTTCTACTTCAGCCTTGAATTCTTTGAACTTTTCAAATGCTTCAGACTTATATTTCATTAAATATAAATACCCATACCTCGAATAATCATCAGTAAAGGTAATGAAGTAGGTATGGCCATATTGAGTACCAACTCTAAATGGACCACAAACATCTGTATGGATCAAATCCAACAGATTTTGACTACGCTCAGGTTTCCCCTTAAAGGGAGATTTAGTCATTTTCCCTTTTAGGCTGGATTCACAAGTAGGTAGAGAGTTAATATCAGACATATCAAACATGCCCTCTCCCACTAGCTTGTTCATCCTCCTTGAGGAAATATGACCTAGCCTAGCATGCCAAAGGTTTGCCGGGTTTTGACTATCGATTTTTCTTTTGTTTGTTGTTGCCGGTTTATCAACATAATTTATTGGAACGTCTTTTAGTTTTAAGTTGTATAGATCATTTTTAAATTGTCCACTTCAAATCAAACATTCATTCTTGTAAATATTGCAAATCTCATTCACAAAATTACAAGAAAACCCATCTCTATCAAGCATAGAAATAATGTTTTAATGAAATCTTTGGCACAAATAAAAATATCTTTCTCATAATACAACTTAAAATTGGTTTGCAAAATTAAACAAATATTTCCCATAGCTATGGATTTAACTCTGAAACCATTCCCGAGCCTTGACTGGGTCTCACCCATCCTTAGCCTATTACTTCTTGTCATCATTTGCAACTCATTGCAAATATGAGATCTACATCTGGTATCCAATACCCAAAAGTAGTATTAAGAAAAACATTTATTTCATTGTAAAATATACCCTTTGCAGTTCGCAACTGCTCGAGGTATTCCTTTGCAGTTACGTTTCCAATGACCGGGTTTCTTGCAGTGATGGCAAACTTGTTTAGACTTGTCCAATTTTGCATGTAACATTTGGCTTTGAGATCATGGTCCAACCATTTCTCTAGTTCGGCCAACCTTTCGGCAGTTACATCAGCCGGGGCTGTTTTCGGAGAAGCCTTTTCTAACACTTAGAAAATATTTTCCGAACTTAGGACAATCTTAACTCATGGAATCATTCTGTATTGTTTGCGCCAGTAAGTTTGTTTTGTTGGAAAATTGAAACATGTGGATTACAAAGATTCATCATAATGATATACTGAGATGAAACAGACAATTATCGATGATTGTTTAAGTAATTTACTAAGACATAAAATAGGCGAAATTTATTTTATGAATCTCACTCCCAGTATTTTAACGATTTCACTATCCTCTAGTGAAAACGGGAAACTGTTTTCCTTAGTGAGAACATGGAGTCCAATTGACAAGCTATGGTCCCGAATAATATCAGCTAACCATAATTTTCAAAAGGTAGAGCCCAATTGCTTCCAAAGCAACCTCCATGTTTTTACCTCACGTCCAATAAGAGCCCAATAATATGACGCCGTTTATTGTGACATGTCAAGATGACCCATCAATATTAAGTTGTGATGGACAGTCGCCATGTGGATCCCCAAATAATATGAGCCGATCCCATGGGAGTTCCACCCAACTTACAACATGTGTCGATCCAATGTACAGCTTTTCGATGAACGGGCCCCCCCAATAATATGAGCCGGACCGTATCCGCGGGTAGCATCTCATACATTGATCGTTGATGGAAGGTAGGAATATTTAAACAAATTTAAATTTCCTTTATTTATCTTGATATCAATTTTAAATCATATTTAAAATGAGGGATTTTAATTTTGAAAATTTGTCTCATCATTTTTAAAATTTTTGTATGCTTGCCGGATTCACACAATTTTGTCTAAAACATGCATACAACTATAATATCATATATTATATAGGATGATCGATTCCATTTCTAATCGACCCGTGGTTGCCAATCACGAGTCTTAGTCCAATCCTAGGTAATATGCAGTATGCAATGCAATCCTATTACATTAGCTTCCAATTTACATTTCTTCTGTCTTTATTGTCTGCTGGGCCCACCTCCATCTTCAAATCTTGATCTCCCACTAAATCTAATGTATTTACAATAAATAACAATGACAAGTAGGGCATACATTTTTAAGGGGTGGGAACGGGCCATAAACCAAGCCCACTTTTATTACATATGACATTCACATTGGGCCATAAACCATGCCCATTAATAAAACCAACAACAATAAAAACAAATGTAAATTTCTAACATACACCTACAAAATTGGTCATGGCAATCGATCATCCTTATCCAATAACATTTAATTCAAAATTAATTTATTGGATAACATGCAATGGCAATTTAAATTTAAAAGGATAAAATCATATTTTGTATATAAAATCTTATTTTACATACAAAATCATATTTTATCTTTTTATCAAATAAAATCATATTTTATCTATAAAATCCAATTTTATACATAAAATCATATTTTACTCAATATATCCATAAGATCATATCTTATCATCAATTGTACCAAAAATAATTAATTTCAAAATTCAATTTAAGGATAAAATATTAAAATTTTCCAAAAATTTAAATTTATCCAAAAATCAATTTTAAAATTTTCGGACTCGAACAATTCGATCCGACGCCTCGTGGACCAATCAAAAACAATTTTCGATCGGACCAAAAATAGAATTTTAACATATTAAAATTTAATTTAAAAATTAAAAAAATAATTTTTCCCGCGGGCCGCCCGGGACATTCCCGGGCCGGGCAGCGACAATCGCTGCCCCTGCCCCGGGCAGCGATCCAATCGCTGCCCGGGTTTCTGCCCGAAAAAAAATATTTTTTATTTTAAAATATTTATTTTGTTTCAAAAACCGAGGCCTAAAAATTTTTGTACAATCGATTAATTTAATCGCTTGATCTGAGCAACCTGGCTCTGATACCACTGTTGGAGAACGCGGCGATCAGATCAATCAAGATTGATACCTGGTGCAGCGGAAGTTTAAAATTTTTATATGGAACGATTCTATAATGGGTATCAACCTTACGATTAAATTGTGTGTGTAAAAATTAAATAACAATTATAAATTTTTACCTCCAATCTCGAAGCGAGATTATGGACACCAACAGATTTCTCTGCTCTTGTTGTATATCCCTGGAACTGATGGACGAACTGTTCTTCAATCAGGTCCACGAACGGATATTTAATCCCTCTGATAGATTGCACTAGAAAATCTATCAGAAGTTTCTACGAAGAGATTAACGAATTTGATCCGTTAAACCAGACTGTAATTCAAAATTCACAGGCTGGATTTTTCCCGAGCAGAGGGGAGAGGGGTCGGCCACTTTGAGAGAAAAATACTAGGGTTTTCGAAAATTGTGACCTGTTGTGTCTAATTTCTGTACTGCAATAACTTATTTATAATGTAGGCCACTAACAGCTTAGGGCCCATTAGTCATAAGTTCAAGCCCGACAAGCAAAGCCCGCATGTTCAGAAATTAATATAAAATTCATCATGACTCCGATTGATAAACCGATTTCACCAATGTGCACAGAAACCATTTCTGCACCTTTTAAAGTCAAGATAAATTTTTCTGAATCCGAATTCAGTGATTTCCAAAAATGCCCATCCCTATGTCATTTTAGGAAATCTTACTCCTCTACTCTTAAATAAGAAGTCCAACTTCTTTGTTCATTAAATTTAACTCTTTAAATTTAACTATCTCAACGGGGATTAAAAATCCATTACTCTGTGTGACCCTCAATGGTTCAGGGATACAGCTAGTCGTGGGCTCACAACTCCTTGTGACTCGGAACAACAATTTCCGACTTGCCCATCGAATCATGGTAAGAGCGCCTAGCAACATCGCCCCATGATTCCCTAGGTTTCACTGATAGTGCCTACAAGAACCAATAGATTTTGGTTAGCGTACAGTACGGTCCCTTCATCCATATATCCCGATCGAATCAACAACCATTGGTATATCGAGATTCGTTCGAGATTTGATAACTATGCAATACATCTTGAAGATCAAATAGTGACATCGCATGTGCTACTAAGAAACCATTTCTTAAATCACATCATGTACTCTGGCCAGAGATTCGTCACACTAATATCTCCTCAGATCGCATAGGATATCCACACTCGCAAGTATGTGGTGAATCCTTGACAACAAGGCATCGACTCCTATATGTGTTATAACTGTACCCAATCCCGACACCTGATGACCCCAATAGAGTCGGTAAACGAGTCAAAGCACAGTACTAGCATATAGAGTCTCAATGATGTTTCAAGTAGTAAGGACTAATGGTGTACAACCAAAACCGCGGACTTTATCCACTCGATAAGTGATAACCACTTGGAAAGTCCGGATAGGGTAGTTCGATCATTCATCATATGAATATCCATTTGCATGCTTCGAACATCTCTATGTTCCTTACCAATGAAACGTGGTACTCTGCATCGCAAATGCTAGTCTCAAACTCGAGCGATCCTTATCCTTATTATCGGACGGCTCAATCGACTAGGAACAGTTTAGAATATACAGTGACTATAAGATGTGTTTCATGATAGACATCTCCATGTTCTACCACATCTTACATACACTATAGTATATTCAAGGTCTTTATAAAAACAACAATAGTATATCACAATATAACAATAGAAGAAAGATAAAGTCATTGCCATTAATAAAAAGTGTAAATTATATTAAACAAAAGATTGTTTATACAAAGAGTCATCAAAGCCCTTAGCCACAAGTTGGCTCACTGGGCACCTACTCTTTCAAGAAGAGCACATGGTAGGTAGGTCGGGAGTGAACACGTGGCTGAAGCAAAAGCACGATTAGTGTCCTGCCAGGTGTCACGCACTCGGTGGACAGCTGTCCCGGCTCATCCTCTATAAATAGAAGTCGAGGGTTCGGTCATTTTACACCATTTCACCTCACTTCTTAGTTCTGCTCGGACCAAGAGTAGCTCGGGAATTCGGGAAGGAGTAGCTCGGGGCTTGACCAGTTGCAGTTCAGGTCGGGGCTTGACCAGGTGCAGTTCAGGTTGGGGCTTGACCAGGTGCAGTTCAGGTCGGGGCTTGACAAGGATCAGTTCAGGTCGGGGCTTGACCAGGAGCAGGTCAGGTTGGGTCAGTCTTGAGACCGGGTCGGGTCGGGCTTGGACCTAAGGCAGTTAGGGGTTGTCTTCTTCCAGCTTAGTTCAAACTATGGTGTTAGGTACGAAAGTAATGTTCGAGATATCCTGACTGAGTATGCATGTATTATGTGACTGCATGATTTATATGTCATGATATTATGCTGCATTCATTTGCATATTGCTGTTATCTCCTTCGAGATGTCTATTAGTAGGGTTGTACCCTATCCTGTTAGTGGATGGACTTCCATCGATTTGGGTCCAGTGTATCCACATGTACTCGGTATGGGAGCCACCTCCTGAAGCGACGGCACAGCGTGCTACATACCAGGGCCCGGTCTGTCTCTGTTATCTGATCTTTGACCTCGAGTTTATAGGGAGTTCAGTTTGCATGCATGTATACTCATACTCTCGTACTGAGCATTTTATGCTCACGTCTCGTACTCTGTGTTTCTGGACACCCTATTTCATGGGGCAGGTTTGCGATTGGACGAGGAGGTGGATCCAGGAGGGGCTAGTCAGTGGTTGACCAGCTGGAGCTTCGTCTAGGTTTTATTTCGGTTGTTTTGAGGTCGATACAGTTATTCAATTTGGTTGTATATTATTTGGATAAATTACAGATTCCTTTACTTGGGATTGTATAACGTTTATGGTTTCCGCAGTTTTATTCTGATATCTGTTTAAATTAAGTTAATTGCATGCCTAAGTTCTGTTAGTAGGTGATCCGGGTAAGGGTCACTACAAAGAGGATAGGGCAAAACCCTACTACTAGACATCTCAAAAGAGATAGCTCAATATGCAAATGTATGCAGAATAAAATCATGTCATATAAATCATTCAGTCAAATAATATACATACTCAGTCACGATATCTCGAACAGTACTTTCGTACCTTACTAGTAAGCAAGCTCTACCAGGTCTAGGTCCACGCCTATAGTCTGCACTACGCAGCAAAATAATACTAATATCATTATATTACTCCAAAAGCCTTAACTAAGCTATTGCATACTTCTAAATATTTTTAAGAAGAAAAAGCTATACCTGCGTCCGTCGTCAGCCCTTTGCTGTCGCTTGCCTCAAAACTAGGCCACAGCTCCGCTACGACGCCTGGACCGCTATGCCACTTTCGGATTTCCAATGGGACGCCTAGAATTCCCTAGATCTAAGTTATAAGGCTAAGGAATCGAGAGAGAAGAGAGGAAATTGCGATTTGCAAATGAGCCTCGGCACCTCTATTTATAGACGGAGTTCGGATCATCCAAACCCCACTTCGGAGCCTCCGAACACGTTCGGACCATTCAAACTCATCTTTGGAGCGTCCAAAGTCCCATCAATATGTCAATCGCGATGTCATATTGCTGACGTAGTCAATTACGTAATACTTGATCCCGATCGGACCGTCCGATCCTTGCCGACGGACCGTCCGAACCCGTTCAGAGCCTCCGAAGCCTCATCGGATCATTCGAACTTCATTCGAACCATTTGATCTCCTTCTTCGGGACGTCCGAACTCAGGATGTTTAATTGTGATTATTCCCTTAATCACCTTACTTGGTTACGGGCTACTACACGCTATTTCTTGATAGCCTTGACCACAGCCAACATTTCTTTTTCATAAGTAGATAATGCTAAGGCAGAACCTTTTAAAGATTCACTAAAATAAGCCATCGGATGGCTGGTTTGGGCTCCAATTAATATGCCTCTAGCATCGCATTCCACAACAAATCTTTGAGAAAAATCTTGAAGACATAAGATTAGTGGCGAGGTCATTGCTTTCTTTAATTCTTTGAAGGCCACCGCAGCTGGTTCGTTCCAAGTGAAACTGTATTTTTCCAAGAGCCGAGTCAAAGATGTTTCAATACAACCAAAATGAAGAATAAATTTTCGGTAGTAGTCTGCTAAACCGATGAATCCTCGAACCCCTTTAGTTGTATTTCGTGTCGGACACTAAATAACTGCTTGTATTTTGGTTGGATCCACCTCTGCTCCATGTTCCGATATTCGTTGACCCAAGTAATCAACATGTGAAACACCAAATTTACATTTGGATTCCTTTGCAAACAAGTTGTTAGCTGATAAAACTTGTAAAAAATTCCCAAATGCGTGATATGGTCATCCAATGATTTTGAATACTATCATCAAAAAATACCGAAATAAATTTCCGAAGGTAGGAACGGAATAGATCATTCATGAGACTTTGGAAGGTAGCAGGTGCATTAGTGAGTCCAAATGGCATCAGAATGAACTCGTAATGTCCTTCATGTGTTCGGAAAGCCGTCTTGGGAATGTCATCATCTTTTACTCTAATCTGATGATAGCCAGCCCGTAGATCCAATTGGGAGAAAAATTTGGCGCCATGAAGTTCTTCTAGGAGCTCGTCAATAATAGGGATCGATTATTTATCATTCACTGTGATGTTATTCAAAGCACGATAATCAATGCAGAATCACCAAATTCCATCCGCCTTCTTCACTAAGAGAATAGGTGAAGAGAATGGGTTATTTTTGTGTCTGATCAATCCAGATTTAATCAGCTCTTTTAATAGTTTCTCGATTTCGGTTTTTTGATGGTAAGGGTATCGATATAGATGTTCATTAACCGATTTGGCACTTGGGTGCAAGGGAATATGATGGTCATGCAAACGCCTTGGAGGTAAATGAGTAGGCGATTCAAATATGTGTGAAAAATCAGCTAGAAGGCGAGCGAGGCTAGGTGAGTGTGAGGTTTCAGTGCTGTTGGCAGAAGTTGAGACCATTTAAAATAAAAATCCCATACCTTGTAGGCAACCGAATTCCTTTTCATGTAAAGCTGAAATGGTGGCATGTTTCAACCCTTGAAACATTTGAGATACTCCTTCAACATGGAAGGTCATAGTGAGATTCTTGTATTCCATCTCAATGGGTCCCAGTGTTTCGAGTCATTGGACACCTAAGACCAGTTGGCAAGCTACTACATGAAGGACCATAGTAGTCTGTTGTGATAGAGAGGCCCTGAACATTTATATTGAGAGCTTGACACTATCCGGAACATTCAACCCTCTCATGATTCGTGACCATAACTTGAAACTTCTTATCATGAACCATTAAAGCTGATGTGGAGCGAATGGGATGACTGATTTCCTTGTGTAACTGATTGTGTTCCTCAATTAACCGAGCAACTCCAATAACATCCGCCAAATTTTTGGGTTGTTTAATTTTGACATCCAAGTGAATGTCATCTCGAAGACCAAAAATGAATCTTCCAATAAGAAAATACTCGGGAAGACCATCGATTCGTTGTGAGAGTTGCTCAAAGGCTTCTTGATTTGCCGATACCATTGAGGTTTGTTTGAGCCGACTGAGAGCTTCTGATGGATCTTCATAATCAGTCGAGCCAAAGTAAAGAAGAACAGCTTTGGTGAATTCCTCCCATGTGAGTGGCCCACAAAATTTTGTCAACCACCGATGCCATTGGAGGGCAATGCCCTCTAAATGAAATGAAGCTAGCTGCACTTGTTGGTCAGTAACTATATTTTGGAAGGCAAAATATTGCTCCGCTTTATAGACCCACCCAATGGAGTCCTCGCCATTGAAATCCGGGAAGGACAATTTAAGCTGGTGATGATGGGTATTATGGGTGTTGTTTGAGTGAGAATGGTGTGGTTGTGAAAATTTTGTCCAACCAACTTCACCGGTGTCCGGATGGGTAGTGTGTAGTGTTCGGAGGGCTTGAAGCTCAGTTAACACCATTTGAAAGGTAGTGTGTACCTAATCAAAGTTGGATTCGTGTCGGGCTAATTATTAATTTACGTCATTGTGGAACTCGACATTAGTTTTTCCAGAGTATCTATGGTGTATGTGTTGTTCTGTCTCTGGTACAAAATGTTATGTAATAATTTAACAAGAAAGTTGAAAATGAAGGGAGGAAACATAAAGAAGAAGAATTTGATAATTCAATCTACTATATTTTATTCTATATGCTCCTGACTATATATAAAAAAAATAGTCTCACAAGTTACAATAACATAATAACAAATTAATGCTAAAAATTAGGAAGCAGTAACCACTAAGTTATTAACAGAACAACTAATTAAATAAGATCTTTATTGACTAAATTTTCCATAGTCACTAATTAATTTAGGTGACTTGGTCTTCCACTTTCTCAACTCCCATACGTATCAAGTGCATGACTTGAAATGATACATAAAAAAAAACTGTAGAAAAAAAGATAATTCCTTCTCTAAACAATAAAGTTAGGTGTGAAAAGATTTTTTCACAATATCAAAATCGTTTAAAGTGGTTCAAACAACGGTACAACAACTATTTGTAAGCTTATGAGTCATAATTCTGGATTTGAATGAGATTCTAAGACAAAGAAATTCACTCCTTGTGATGAAGTATGAGATGATTATTTTAAGGAGAGATTTTTGTAGTCATTAATAAAATTCACATTTTATTATTAGCATTAGAACTAGTTTTAACACTTATTATTTTATTTTTTTTTCAGTCTCATCCTAGACATGAACATGACCAGACAGAAAAATTTAAGGATTACGAGGACTTGAGAATTGGGTTGGGAATGGAACTGCAACAGGAAAATACTCGCTTGGAGTAGGAGATGATACTAATGCGAGAAAATTTGATACGGAAGAAAATAGGGGTACTAATGTATTAGATGATTAAATATTTAACAGTGCTAGTGGTGATTTCATGCAAAGCAATATGCAAGAATCTTTTTATCATCTTTTATTCGATGAAGACTTTTTTGCTTCACAATTACCTCCACATCCCATAAATTCCGAGGTTCCACCAGAAACTAGGAAACTAACAGGTCTGAGTTTGAAGCAAAAACAAGCACATTCAATAATACTGATCAAGAAGTTTTACATAGTTTCTAACACTTTTCAAAATGTTTTTTTTTCAAAAATAGCGTCAATAAGGGATACTTGTTGGGATGCTATCAAGGAGGTCCCAAACCTGGACAATCATAAAAGATTCAAGGTGTTTGATCTGCTTAATATCAGATGAAAGAAGATCGAGTTCTTGAAAATGACAATTGAAGAACGGTCAGAATAGATAGAATATAAATTGAAACAATGAGTATTTTTTGGGCACATAATTAGTAATGAGTTCTATTATGACAAAATTACTATTCATTTGCTTTGATTTTGTTTTAGTTATTGAATTGTTTACGAATTTGACTTTTGGATTATTTCTAATTCATAAATTTTGGGTTGTTTATTTATTTATTTTATTATAATTTTTAATTTTTTTTATTTAACATAGAATTGTTTTGATTATAAATTTGTAGTTTATTTATTTGAATTATTTGTTTGATTATTAGGTGGTTCATTTAAATGTCAAATATCAACATGCATGAACTTCAAGAACAAACGAAAGAAGAGGAACATGAAGAAAAATTTCATTAAACTATTCGGTATTTGTTGACGAAATTCTTGAGATTCTCTTATGTGCTAAAGGTGCATATAACTAACATGAGTCGTGAACGTGTTCATAGTCCCTTAAATAGATGACCAATAACTACAGATGATATAATTATATTCATAAAATATTAAAAGAGAATCCAACATACTTTCGAAAAATTTATAATTATATTCATAAAATATTAAAAGAGAATCCAACATACTTTCGAAAAATTTATAGAACGTACCCTGACGTATTTTTAAAATTGTGCGCTATCATTAGATAAAGAACTCCCTTGCGAGATACAATACATTTGCATGGAAGAAAATGCTCGCATTGTTTTTACTCATTGTTAGGCACAATACGCGATACTCTTTGATTCATTAAACATTTGATCGGTCACAATTAAATACCAGTCAAAACGTCAAAAAGGTGATGAAATCATTAAATAGAATTGCAGTAAATATGATGGTCAAACCTGGATCTACTATGCCAGAAAGAATAAGAGAGTTCAAGATTTTTTCCTCATTTTAAAGTAAAAAATTAAATTCTTTCATTATTGTTATTGTAGAACTTAAAATCCAATCTACTAAATCGCATTCATTAAATAAAAAAAAATATTATGATATTGTTTTTAAGTTTAATCGATTTAAAATTCTTTATCTGAATTATTTGTTAATAAAATATTAACTATTGATTTAAATTATTTTTACTGTACTAACTATTTAATTAATTCTTTTAATTGTTTAAGTTTACTCATTTAAACTATTTTATTATACTACGTATTTGTTTTAAATATTTTAAAGGTAGAAGCTTAATTATTTAAAAGATTTTAGTTGTACAACTTTCTTATTGAAAATAACTTAAACTTTTCGCTTATTTATTTATTTAAATGATTTTATACGTTTAGCTTATTCAATTAAATGTTTTATATTGTCTAATTTGTTTCAAAGATTTTTTTTATTCTACTTTTGTATTTATTTAATTGACTTTTAAATGTTTATTTATTTTATTTAAATTATTTTAATCGTTCCAATTATTGTTTAAATATTTTATTTATCGTTATGACATCAAAATATTTAAGTATTGATTTTAAAAGAATTCTTGAGTTGCATTTATTTCAGGGCTGATGAGTGTAGCCGAGGACATTGAGGTGTACTTTATTTAAAGATTTTAAATACTTAAAAGTTGAGAAAAGTAGATAAATATTTATTCTAAAGATTTTTTTTTTGTGTAGCCATTAATATTTTAAAAGATTTAGGTGAGATATTGATGTGGTGAGATTGTCATATATTTATTTGATTTAACTCATGTAATTAGGAGAATTTGCATTGATTAAATTAATTGTATAGTTCCTAATTATTGTTTTTGGTTTGATTTAGGAGAAGAAGGAGAATGAGCAAAAGATAGATGAATTTGCAAGAAAGATGGAAAAGTGATCGAGCAAATACCAACACTTAAAATCAATATAAATATTTCCTTTTTATGCTAAAAATTATCGCAAGTGCACGACTCAAGTTGTAATAAAGTGTACTGAGTACGACTATCGTCCTTAGGGACTACGTCACAATAACTCAATTATTTTATTTCTCTACCCAAAGTAACGAAAAGTTTGATGAGTGATTATAACTAAAATTTATGACTAATTAACTCAACTTAAATAACTAGAATTAATGCAAAAAATGAAATAAACTTTTAAAGATCGAAAAATATAATATGAAAGGATTTTGTTGGAATTTCGGTTTAACTTCCCCCTAATTAAACTAGACGGTTGAATCTTAATTTAATACATATAGATTTGACAGAAATTCCTAAAATATCGACACTCTCTCTCGAGTTTATGCCAATCTAATTCAAGTTAATGAAACAATTAAATCTCTTTAATTATTTATCATTACTGATTGCTTGACATTCTTTGAATTCCTATAACTTTCAACCTGGTGGTCTATGGTTATCAACATGTACTAAATATCATATCTCTATCCATATTTTAAGTTCATGGATTTTATCACTCGTCCGAATCATGAATCTATCTCTCGACAGCAATTCACAACCTACAAATCTATGCTAAAGTTAGCTACTCTTCAACATAGAATAATAAACAATGATAAAATCAAATACTTGTATAAATCAAACTCAATTCGTCCAAAGATTCAATCACACAAACATGTTTCGGGGTTCGGATCCCCTAAATTCCAACAAAATAAAGGTTTAGCTCCTACAACTCATAATAAAATTCAATCTAACAAAGTTTTCATATAAAAATCCAGAAATTTCCAATAAGAAAGACTCCCAACGAGAAGAAGAAGTCTTCAATCTTCAGCAGCTGCCTCCGCCTCAATTCTTCGTGTATCCAACCCTTAAAATGTCTGAAGATATTCTATATATAGTTTCCCTCAGAGTCCTTTCCAAATAAAACTCCCGGAATAAAAATTTCCAACTTTACGCGCGGGCGCTCGATCTGCTATTTTTGACTGACCGAGCGCCGAGAATTCTACAACTTTCTGCCCGTATTTTTTCAGCATGCGCTTGGTCCGCTAAATACTACCGATCAAGTGCTCAATTTCTCTAAACCTTTCTGCCTCTTCTGAGAATGTCTGAGCTCGGTCTGCTAAATCCTGCAGACCGAGCGCACCCCCTTATGAATCCCAAAATTAGGATTTTTCTCATTTTCCTACCAAATTAAGCATAAATCAATAAGAGTGAACAAAACACACAGAAATACACTAAAATGCAACAAGACTAAATTAAACTAAACAAAATGACACAAAACTAATGCTAAACACATAAAAATCAAGCAATGAAAGACACAGAAATGACCCCTATCAAAAAACAGCTACGCCTTGGAGCTTTGTTGCTGCGTTGTTGCGCATTTGAAAGAAATGAAGGAAGATGGGGCAGCTGCGCTAGCCATGGGACAAAGAACAAAAGAAGAGATCGGCGCGCATAAATGAAAAGAGTAAGAATAGGAGCGCTATTGCGCTGATATGATGCGCTGTTGCGCTTGAAAAGAAAGGAAGGAGCATTGTTGAGAAGAACGATAGAAAAGGAAGGAGGCACTGCTGCGCTGAAATCAGCGTGTTTGCGCTAGTGCTGTGATGCAAAAGGAATTAAAGCACAAATATTCTCGCTAGATCGGTAGTTTTTCACCGATCGAGCAGGAAAGTGAGGAATAGCGAGGCAGAGAAATTCTCGCTCGATCGGGCATTTTATACCGATCGACGAGAGATCGCGCAGAATAAAAAAATAGAAATTTTGGAATTTAAAACTCTTATTTTGCGGGTTTTATTTCGCGGGTTTTCAAAGCCATATAAATGGAATTTGAGACGACAAAAGAGGGGATCAGAAGCATATTTTAAACAGCAGAAAAGGCAGAGAACACGCATATTTTTAGAACTTGGTTGTGGAAGAAAAACCCTTGAATTTATTTATTTTGTGAGATTCGAATTTTCATTGTTTGATTTTTATTTGGATATCAAAAGTTTTTTGGGATTGATTGTTATGATTGTTTGTGAGATTATTGACCTGATCATCCTATGATTTTATCATTAAACTATAGATAAATTAGAATTAAAATCTGTGATTGTTTGATCCATCTAATTTGTGAAGCAACTAAAATTAATAATCTTCCGCTTGTGAATTTATTAATTTGTAGGAACAACGATTGTAGCGACCCTACCCGGATCCACTACCTAATCAGAGTTAAGAGCATAATTAAACATGCATTAAATAAATCGCTGCGGAAGACTTAAATAAAAATATACCGGAAGAATACAACCGGTTAAACCAATTCGATTTATACAACCAAATTGAATAAATAGCCTAAAGGCAAAACCTACAGCTAATCCTGCTGTCTTCACTGGTCGCTGGCTACTCCAAGATCATGGCTCTCAATCCTGCACCTACACCTGCACCGTCGGATGGAGTGTCCAAATACATAGAAAATATTGGACGTGAGCTCTAAGCTCAATACGAAAGCACTGGGTAAAACATACAAAATATGATGCATGCAAATGATAGGGTATCCATATCTGGGATAACTGTATATAAATGCTCAGTAATGGCGCCTAGGATATGAGTGGTACAACCCGGGGAGCAAACCCTGCGTACACTGCTCATTCCTACAAGACGTGGACCGTGTCCCCTAGATGCTAACTACCCATGACCCGTCAGTCACTGAGCACTAGACATCAACCGTCCAGACAGGGCTGAGCGACCCTACGTGGCTCATCTCACAAGATGGATAGACACAATATGATATGCACATGTTGCATAATAAATGGCATACAAAATGCAACATATAAGCATGCAAAACCCAGTGGCAATCTCAGTCTGTACTTGCGTATCTTACTACAGGCAGTTCCTAGCAGTCCCACCCTAGGTTCCAAGCCTATATCAGCTCTACAATGCAAATACCCATGCATCAATAATTAAGCTCTAAAAGCCTTAACTAAGCTATTGCATACTCCTAAATAATTTAAGAAGACCATAGCTATACCTGCGTCCGTCGTCAGCCCGCTGATGACAATTGCCTCAAAACTAGGCCACAGCTCCGCCTCGACGCCTGGATCGCTATGCCACTTCCGGATTCCCAATAGGATGCCTAGAACTCCCTAGATCTGAGTTAGAAGGCTTAGGAATCAGAGAGAAGAGAGGGAAAGGTACACTTTGAAATGAAATCTCGGCCCCCTATTTATTGACGGAGTTCGGAGCCTCCGAACCCGGTTCGGAACGTCCGAACACGATCGGATCCTCCGATCCCATCTTCGGAGCGTCCGATCGCCCAATATTACGTCATCCATGACATCACCTTGCTGACATAAGCGATGACATGTGCCCTGGTCCCGATCAGATCGTCCGATCTTGCCGACGGAGCTTCCGATCCACTTCGGAGCCTCCGACCCTGAGTTCAGATCCTCCGATCCATTTCGGAGCCTCTTGACTTGGTTCGGAGCTTCCGAACCCTCCGGATCTTCGGGACCTTCCCAGCTGTTTTGAGTGTCCTGAATCCATTTCTGGACTCCGTTAACCCATTTGGAATTTCCTTAATCATGTATTACTTAATCTAAACATGATTACATGATTAATTACTCATTAATCGTCAATTCTGGATACGGGTTACTACATTCTCCTCCCCTTAAAAGATTTCGTCCTCGAAATCTAAGGTAATACCTCGAGAACGTACAAGAAACCCTTGCTCGAGTGTCTGGTCGAAATATCCTCCGACACACTCAGACTCCCGTCGAATTCTCTACAAACTCCATTAATGCTTAACCGCATTAATATTTTCCCAGCTAAAAATTACTGCGCTACTCGTCGACAATCGAACTTCCCTTGCGCTAGCGTATCGTAACACTGATACCTATTTCACTCGGACCACGATCTTCCTGATCATGAAGGATACAAACACCCATTTGATCAAGATCATTATCTCAAGTAAAATCTTAAGCTAACGAAGACCAAGTCATAACCTGACTGGCTTACGACAATCGTCTAATCACAAATCAATTTAACCATCTAATTGTTCCAAAAGTTCTCGGTGCTCAACAACTCTAGTCAAGAAAACACTAATCCCAACATTGTGCTGACACATTCTTACATGAATCTCGCTTTAAGATAATCTAGTGGACTCAAGTCTATACTTCAACGTAACTGTTTGCAATGTTCCCTAAACTGGTTACCCTCCCCACTCTCCTTGAAACACAACCGGCTTCCCAAGGAATACTGGGAACTTAAACCATCATGTCTAGTACATTCTGCTGTTCACGTTTCTTAGCATATCCTTAACACTGTGCCCTGATGATAACTATCATCACTTGAAATTTATGACGCTACGTCATCTCCTATCCATTGGCCTGCGAAATCACACATACATTGCAATGGAAGTCATCACGCCTCTGATGATCTACATCATCTCGATCATAGGTTATTCACCTCATGAATTCAATCGATAAACGTCCTCCTGATAGTTATACATACTCGCAATCACTGTACACACATCAAGACTAAGGCAAGCTCTCACCAATATCCTTGACTGGGACATTCCACAGTGCACAGACATATGGAAACGCTTCCTATTCCGTCTCGAAACTCGACAGTCATTGCACCTGGTATAACTCAACTCAGAGTCTCTGATAAAACCATCAGTTCATACCAACCTCCCAAGTTTGAACATACTGATCCTGGAACTAAATCTCAACGGATTCTCAATAGTCAAATTGCTCCCTTGCCAAACGCATCAGTCTCAGCACTGAAAGATCTAATTCGTCGATTCCCTAGTCAATCCTGGGAAATACTTGTGCTCGAAGTAACTTGCCACACAATGCATCACTGATTGTCGTTTATTGCTACAACGCAATATCTTTTACAAATAGTCTGCATAGATGTGACTCACTGACTCGAAAGAACAAACTCGATCCATCACGATCTTGCAAAATCTTCTTTCCCAAAGGCAAATCTCGTTGACTACTAAGTCGATCCTTGACTATATCAGTCACATATCGCACATCACTCGCTGGAAGATTAGTGACACAACCTACTGGATTTCGAGAATTTAGACCCCAGCTAATGTCATACCTCACGATTAGTCAACTAACGTTCCTTGCTAATTTCCATTAGCATTTCTAACTACTCGTCGGATCCAACCACAACGGTGTACATAGATGCCCTCACTAAACCGAAATGTCCAGTCAAAAATCTTCACTATTGTTGTCCAATGGAAAACTCTTCACATGAAACAACAACATGATCCTTTCCTGACCTATTGCTATCACTAAGCAATTGATTTGATCAATATCGGCTTCCTTCTTAACAAGAATGCATAATCCTTGGAAACTACCAACTCCTTTGCTTGCCTCCACTGTCAAGTTAGCACCTAACTTGATCATACAAGTATACTTTCAATCGTTTTTGATTACAACAATCCCAGATTATTCATCTCTGATGATCATTGAGACTAAATAACTCAAATCTCCGATTTCTCTGAGATGGTATTCAGTATTCATCCCATAAGCACTAAGCAAAAATACTATCCCAAGTATTTCTTTAATTGCTACATCCTGATCAACCTTGATTGGCTCATCCAGTCGAATTTGTCGATCTACTTAAGTTCGCACTTACCATATTAAACCACCACTAATCATCCAGCCTACATGGCTCGGTCAATATCTATGACTTAGCTGTCACAAAGAACCATTTTCAAATGGTGTCAGATCACGGTACATAAGCCATTTACTTGGCACAAGTCCTACGACTTTTCAGCATCACTAACCGCTGCTTCATATTCTGAACTTAATCATCCTAACTCTGACAGAGTTACCCAATAACCACTAGTTGTCACTAGCACAGATCCCGTGCCACCTTAACACTACTAATCGTTGTCTTGTTCACCCAAGGCAAACATCAGGATAAACTAAGCCCATTTCCATCCCATGGAAAATCCTACGCTCAATCTCTGAAAATATCAGACAGTACTTAGCGCAACCACTGGACTCACTATCCTTACCTCGTTCATTCAGAATGAACACCACGGCTCGTCAAGTCCAAGAAGAATAACTAAAGAATCCCAAAGATTTCCACAATCTTCGAACACTCTCCTGATTATATCCCTTGTTAAGATTGTGCAACAGTTCAAGACTAAGGTAGCTTACCTCAATAACCCACCTGGACAACCACCAAGGTTTCACGATCATAGGCCATGCTTCCCTCACATCTTAAATAGTCATGTACGATCTTCAACATTTGATTTAATCCAATACTGATGAAGCCAATCATCAAGGAGTAGTCCTCGCATTCGAGTCAAAGTCTTAAAACAGCATCCCTTCCAAGTTCTTGGATGATTCCTATCACAGGAAAATTCTAACCACAACTCTGATGACAACCCCTAGTCATCATTGGTAGAAATCCGTCCACCTACTAGATCCACACGTCTAGCAATAACCCAAATACCTATCTACTCAAGGTACACACTCGTCAAGGAAATCCTTCCATGACTGGTTCCCATAGTAGAACACTCAAACTATATCTCTGGCACACCAGATGATATCAAACCATCGATATCAAACTTGATATCTAATCCAAGGTCATACCCTATCGTGACTGTCACCAAATCCCTAAACTGAGTAGCCTTCCCATCGCCATCTCCTGAAGCACAAGGCTCCCAGATAACCTCTGAAGTACAAAGACTCACAGAGTAATACTGGCATAGGGTCGCGCCCCATCACGTCTAGTCATGGTCATAGTCCACAACTCTCGGCATATACTAGACCAGGTATCCCTGAAAAACCCATCATCACAAGCCTCAACCTAATGAAGGTCAGACAGCCTGTTCTAAGAAAACAACCTAGAACAAAGTTCAAATGTTCTAAAGTGAACAATACCCTTAATGCCTCTAGATGAGTCCACTCATCGCTGGCACTAACATAGTCCACTGACTAACTAGGTCAATCCTAGGAAAACGCCTAGGCTAACCATAAGTCAAACAGTCACAATCGGCCCACTCGAATCCCATGAGCTGCAATAGTTGAACACTAATCAACTAAAACAATGCCAATCCTAGCAAAATCATGCAATCATCCACAAATTGGATAAATAAAACATGTATCACTTATTTCAAGTTATGTACAATTTCTTTATTACAAATCCATGTAATACATACAGTATTCAAAATACAATGAAATGTACAATCGAACTTGAAATGATACAACCAAAGTATGATGATTCATTACTACTGAAATACTGTTTACAACTACAACGATACAGTATTAAAATCATCGTACTAATCTTCATTTCTTGAGCATGAAGCTTCTAATCGACACACGCATCGATACAAGCATAATCCCGACCAAGTCTCTCTACATGTCCTCCTACGAAGAACTCCGGAGAAATGGCTCGTGATAGCTAACCAGCTATGCTCTGCGTCAGTGCATGTCAGTCGACTCCTCCTACTCGCGATCTACCATCAGCATTCTTCTTGTATTCATATCATGCTTTTGAACATGAAGTTTCCCGTGTGCCTACCAAAAGTATCGATATCAGCATACCGGCAAAACCATGTTCTGCATGAGGTTAAAGACCTCACTCTCGAAACCTATCATGCTTTAGGCACTCGAGGCATTCTCTGGTGAAGGTCTATCTGACAATCTCTCCAACTATGACTGGAGAATCTTCAGAGTAGTGTCATCATGGTATGGACTGTACAGATGCAAGCATCAAGTGCGTCCCATCCAATTCTCTGCCACTGCCTCTGACATCCGGTACTCAATCCAAAGCTAGGATCCACATGAGTAGAAATCTTGAAAACTCAGACATGATCCATCACTCCTGTCCGCACTTGCTGAAATTCCATAAGACAAATCTTCAGAAATTCAGTCGATGATGATAGTCTCTGGGCAACTTAATCGCCGCATCATCACCTCTTCCAAGGTCTCATCCATCCTATAAGGATAACCCAAAGTCTCATTACTATATCCCAAGTCTCTTGCATGCATATGCTCTGATACCAATAAATGTAGCGACCCTACCCGGATCCACTACCTAATCAGAGTTAAGAGCATAATTAAACATGCATTAAATAAATCGCTACGGAAGACTTAAATAAAAACATACCGGCAGAATACAACCGGTTAAACCAATTTGATTTATACAACCAAATCGAATAAATAGCCTAAAGGCAAAACCTACAGCTAATCCTGCTGTCTTCACTGGTCGCTGGCTACTCCAAGCTCCTGGCGCTCAATCCTGCACCTACACCTGCCCCGTCGGATGGGGTGTCCAAATACATAGAAAAGACTGGACGTGAGCTCTAAGCTCAATACAAAAGCACTAGGTAAAACATACAAAATATGATGCATGCAAATTATAGGGTATCCATATCTGGGATAACTGTATATAACTGCTCAGTAATGGCGCCTAGGATATGAGTGGAACAACCCGGGGAGCAAACCCTGCATACGCTGCTCATTCCTACAAGACGTGGACCATGTCCCCCAGATGCTAACTACCCATGACCCGTCAGTCACTGTGCACTAGACATCAACCGTCCAGACAGGGCTGAGCGACCCTACGTGGCTCATCTCACAAGATGGACAGATACAATATGATATGCACATGTTGCATAATAAATGACATACAAAATGCAACATATAAGCATGAAAAACCCGTTGGCAATCTCAGTCTGTACTTGCGTCCCTTACTACAGGCAGTTCCTAGCAGTCCCACCCTAGGTTCTAAGCCTATATCAGCTCTACAATGCAAATACCCATGCATCAATAATTAAGCTCTAAAAGCCTTAACTAAGCTATTGCATACTCCTAAATAGTTTAAGGAGACCATAGCTATACCTGCGTCCGTCGTCAGCCCGCTGATGGCAATTGCCTCAAAACTAGGCCACAGCTCCGCCTCGACGCCTGGATCGCTATGCCACTTTTGGATTCCCAATAGGATGCCTAGAACTCCCTAGATCTGAGTTACAAGGCTTAGGAATCAGAGAGAAGAGAGGGAAAGGTACACTTTAAAATGAAATCTCGGCCCCCTATATATAGACAGAGTTCGGAGCCTCCGAACCTGGTTCGGAACGTCCGAACACGATCGGATCCTCCGATCCCATCTTCGGAGCGTCCGATCGCCCCAATATTACGTCAGCCATGATGTCACCTTGCTGATGTAAGCGATGACGTGTGCCCTGGTCCCGATCGGATCTTCCGATCTTGCCGACGGAGTTTCCGATCCACTTCGGAGCCTCCGATCCTGAGTTCGGATCCTCCGATCCAGTTCGGAGCCTCCTGACTTGGTTCGGAGCTTTCGAACCCTCCGGATCTTCGGGACCTTCCCGGCTATTTTTAGTGTCCTGAATCCATTTTTGGACTCCGTTAACCCATTTGGAATTTCCTTAATCATGTATTACTTAATTTAAACATGATTACATGATTAATTACTCATTAATCATCAATTCTGGATACGGGTTACTACAACAATTGACTAGATTAAATACATCATCTTGTGTATGTGTTGTCTAGATTCATCAGTTTTACTAGTTTGCATGCTTCCTTGAATTTAAATCTAATCGCTTGTATTGGGTTAATTAATCGGTAAGGGTTAATTTAGAACGCTTGTGTCTAATTAACTAAAATTAAGGTGAGATATGAATTAAATTATCTATGGTGAATATTCAATGAGAATTAATTATTTTTAGGGAATCGATAATCGAGTGAATAACTTCAAGGGTGTAGTAGACCGATAACAAGGCTTGTTTTAATTGATTAATTCATTTTAATTTTAATTCTTGCATTCTAGTTGGTAAAATTTATTTTTATTTGCTTTCAATTTCTGGTAGTTAATTCAAATTCAAAAACCCCCCTTTTCATTTATTTTTAGTATTTTCAAGAACACAATAAATTGCACTTTCCTCGTGGGAATGATCCCTACTCTCGCTACTACATGTTTATTTAGTTGAATTGAGTTAAGTTAATTTGGGCGTGATACCATTAAGCGTTATCAGATATTTAGTTACTTTCAAAATTATTATTTTAAAATCCGGATAATGGTTATTTAAATCCCTACAACTCGTAATTTTAAAAATAAAGAATTTAAACTATGGTAGTGTGTATTGTGTAGTAGTTGCTAAACTTCTAGTAGCAACTTTATTATTATACTAAATAACAACTGCTACATACACACACCAAGCCCATAGCCACCGGCCCTCTCCCCATGTTTCTCCTCCAATCTGTCACCGCCTTAGCTCCTCCCTCACTGGTCGGAATTCGTTGCCTTCTCAAGCAAACTTGTTATCATCTTCATCCTCTCCATTTTGAGCTGAGTTTTGGGTATTAATTCTAAAAATAAGGCAAGTATATGCTATTCTTTTGGCCCCTAGCAAAGATATTATGTGTATGTTTTGTTTTACTGCATGTATTTCAAGTTTTAATGACTAAATACTAGGGTTTCAAATTTTTTTTATAAAATCAGTGGGGGTTCCATGTTCATTTCAAATCCCATGCTTATTTGTTGATTTTTTGAGGTTTTTGATGTGTTTGGAGTTGAGTTTTGGTGAGTCCTTGTATAATTTCGAAAATACCATCAATATCGTGTGTGGTGTATGCATGTATTTTGAGTTTTGGGTAAAATTCAGAGGGTAAATGCTTTAATTTCGTAATTTGTATGTATTTTGGAATGAATATGAGCCATGTATTGTGTATTGAACAAATCTTGACATGATTGTTGCATTTTTAAAATTTCATCTTGCGTTTGTGCGTCATTCGAGCTCGTTTTATGAATTTTTTGATTAAGGATGTATAGGCGCTGCCTAGGCATGATTATGGGAGCTTAAATAATGTATTGGATGATTTTTGGATGTATTTGAAGGGCTGGAGGTAAATAGTTGATGGTAGTAGTCGCGGACGTGTCATTCGAGGTAATTGGGTCGATAAAATTGGCCTAGAATGGGATTTGACCAAGGTCCGGGTGCGAGGGCTTGGCTCGAGTAAAGGGTGGTATTGAAGTGGGTATATAGGCTGGAAAGGTTAGGTTAAGGCAAGAAATTCATAGAGTTGAAGTTGGAAGTGTAGGTTGGCCTTGTTAGATAGTTTGTTGCGCAAGTTTGCTGGTTTTTGGTACAGTGGGTGTATTTGGGAGATCTGGTCGGGATGTGTCTTGTTCCTTGGTCAAGTTTAAGATGTCGGGGTTGTGTCGGTTCAAATTTGGCTTCATTCGGATAAGTTTTGGATAGGTTATGAGCGAGGCAATACAAGGTGGCTGTGCAAAATTTTGCTAAGTGTAGTTGCTGTTCGAAAATGTGAATTTTTCGGGTAGTTAGGTTTGGAATTAGAAGTTGTGACCTGGTCATTTGGATGATTTATGATGTATAGGAGACATCGATTAGAAAGGGAGGTCGTTTGGATAAGAATGTGCCAGTTTATGGGCCGTACTGGCCGAACGCCCGTGTCGACCCATTGTGGGGTAAGTCTAAGTGATTCCAGGAATGTCTATAAGTTTAATGGTGGCCACCTACACGTCATTCATCCATCATTTCAAAGTTTTTATTATCATTTTGGTTCGTGTCTTTAAATTTGATGCCCTTATTCTTCGCGTGAGTAAACTTCAAATTATTCCTGTTCTAGTCCCGAAGTATAAATGATGAAAATGCGAAAATATGAAAAGTTAAATTAGAAAATATTAAATTGAATGTAAAGTAAATGAATGAGGTGGGTTGGTTGTGACTTAGATGTGCAATGTCGGTCGAGGGATGCCCTGGCTCACTTGCCAAAAATTAGACGTGTAGTGTGCGGCTGGGAGACATCTCAGCTCCCCTACCAAATCAGACGTAGTACGGTGTCGGGAGAAATCTCGGTATCCCTACCAACCAGACGTATAGTACGGTGTCGGAAGAAATATCGGCATCCCTACCAATTTAGAGGGGCAAAATGGTGTCGAGAGAGATCTCGATATCCTTTCAAGAATAGTACTGTAACCATTGATCGATCAAAACCATAGTCACAATAGAGGATCTAAATTCACAAGATAATTGAAAAGGAATTGTTCATGAATGTCACGTTTTCATTGAATATTGTGAATGTTCTACTTCGGGAATATGTTGTGTTTTGTTCGTGTGAGTTCATTGTATACTTATTATTATTTTTAGTATGATGCATGTATTTTAAACCCTCATTATTCAATGACTTATACTTTTTGAGCTTTTAGGCTCACTACTTTGCTGGGTGCATGTTTAGATTTTCGTTGAGATTGAAAGGCTTGACTCTCGAGCGGACTGCGATGAGGCCACGATACATCCCTTCAACCTATCCAGACTTCCTCAGAGTTTAATCGAATTTAAATGTTATGAAGTATTTAATTTCTCTTGTTGGGTAAATATAATTGTATTAAATTATAGATTTATTTGTTGGCATGTAAATATTAAATTGTTAAACTTTTGGGTGTTTGTAATGACGAATCTCTTTCTTTAGGAACTCGTTCATTTTTTCTCGGTTTTGTTTATCTGTGTTGATGGTTGAATTTTTAGCTGCTTGTCTCTGACAGGTGAGTTTTAATATAAACAGAGAGGCAATGCCGAATTTTTTTAAAAAAAATTCACATTTTATTTAATTATTAATTATAGTAGAGGTAGAGGTTGTTTCAATTGGTATCAGAGCATGGTTCTGGTGGGGTTGTGCCTACTGCCAGTTGCAAGAAATTTGAGAAATCTCGCCTCAAAGTCTGTAAGTTTTAAAGATTTTTATATATTAGTCATGTTTGAATTAATATTTTAAATGTTTTGATGTCATCCATTTTAAAATATTTTCAAAATTAGATGTTTATGTTATTTAAGTGTGTAGTTCAGTGTTTATTTTTGTTTAAAATTTCTTTTAATAAGTTTAAAGTGTACCATTTCAATGTTTATTTTATAGCATGCGACTTCAAGTTAAGCGGTGTTGGTGTACCACTATTCCTTCCAGTTTTAGACAGTACGTGGAAGCTATTTGATTTATTAGGTAGTGATCACAATTTTTGAGGAGAAGTAAGAGTATGTCGAATAATATTAATTTGTGAATTATGAGATATTAATTGTGATATTACTATTGTAAGTTACTTTCTCATAATGAATTTTAGTCAGATACAACTAAGTGAATAGTTTATTTAGAAATTTCTAAGCGTGTATTTTGTCAGTTAAGTTTATGAATCGAAGCTCGTGCAAAGACTAGGGATACATGTTTTGTATTATATTTTGCATAGCCTATGCTTTACTCTTGATAAGGGGACAAATATGATTTTTGGACAATAGTGAGTCGGCTACGAATGAGCCTTTCGATTATATGAACCATTATTCCGATCACTATTTCCTTTTTTTTTTGTGCTCATATCCATTGCAACATATACTTTTGAGAATCCGAAATATCTTTGCACTTCCTTTGTGCATTTATGGATTCGTATTAAATCAATCAACGTTGGATTCTGCTACTTTGTCATTGGTTAAACTTTTTAATAAAACCTTGTTCGTATTTCACACTTCTTGAAATTTTTCTCCGGCTCTAGAGCCACATGTTGATGTGAGTAAGTGTCATTTTGTATTTTATTTGTGATCTACTTACGTTGTGTGTTTGACACCTGAGTATGTCTTGAGACCGTTGTTTCTCTGATTATTGACCTGTGTGGACTTCTCTCGATTGAAGTCACTCTGATTGCCTTGATTGTGCTTTGATTGTTTGGGCATGATGTCATTACCCATTGATCAGTGACCACGAGATTTGTTATCTTGTTGGCTCATATTCATTGTTCTTGGATCCACCATTATTATTTACTCACCCCTATAACTGAATTATGAGTGAGTTGTTTTCACTTATCATGATTTTCATCTCCAACTCGTTTGCTCGTAATTCTTGCACTATTTCATTTCGTATTGAGCAGCATTACTTGTATGTTTGTTTCCTTTCATGATCCATCATGATGAGGATCTGGGTGGATTGTAGTTTCAACTATCATTTCAATTTTTTGTGTGGAGATTTGGCTCGTAACCGCATGGTAAGTGTTTAGACCGTTGGGATTTAGTATTAATACTATATAAATCCTAATTTACCGTTGTGTTCTGAGGAATGACGACTATCAATTATATATAGTTCTAGCGAGAAGACTGATAGTTAGTGAATTAGTTGAATGAGTTGTTTCATTTTAAACCGGATCATTTAGAGTAAACAAACGACTTTGGTAAGCTGAATGGTTGTGTTAATGATCTGATTAGGATTTGGGGCATATTTTGGAGTGAATTTTCCCCGTTTAGAATCGATGATTTGGGTGATCAGTCAAGAGATAGGAAATAGAGTTGTCCCTAGAGCACATTTTGGGTAATTTACAGTTGCATTCTGAGATTTTGTGAATGTCAACCGGTAAGACTAATGCACCAACTATGAGTACAGAATGATGAAAAGAATATTCAGGTAGTTTTTATAGATAAGTTGTAGATTTATTTATCGGTGAAATTCTAAGATACTGGAGGAACAATGAGAAAGCATTTACGCTCGGGTTACAAACTCTTTGAGGTGTCTGATTGTACACTAAGTTCTTGAAATATGAATTCAAGTTGTACCATATAATAATTTGAGAATTTTTGGATTTCCAAACCTGCAGTCGAGTTGATTTAGAGGTTTGAGTTATTTTTTCTTGCGATATGTAAGAAGATAATATCTTGGAACTGAACAACAATGGATTTTATGGTTATGTTTCTTTTCAAGGATTAGATTTATTTATTTTTAGAAATGGGTCAATCAATCCTAAGTTGAGAAGAGTCAATTGTCCCACTAGAAGGTTAGCTGAACTAGTGTCGTTGCCTAAGAAAAATTTTAATAATCCATAGAAGCATTGTAAGTTGTAGTAACTAGTAAGGAATTGAGTATAATCTAGGATCATTAAGCAAAGCACTGCTAATAAGTGGTGTAGGCCTTTTGAATTTCAATTTGGTTATTAAGTTGTTCTTGAAGGTATCATCGTTCCGTAATACTATTGATTTGCGTATATAGAAAAATTAACTAATTTTGTCGGCCCTTATGTGATTGTTGAGGACATTGGTAATTTGTTTTATCGTTTGGGCATGCCTCAGAGTCTGGTTATGGAGGTATGGGTCAGTTCCATCTCGTATCTTGAGGGCCGTTGAGATAGAATTGTATAGTTCATTTTGCCATTTTATTTAGAAAAGTATACTGTTTAGTTGCTAAGTATTTTGCAAACTTGTAGGCCACTTAAGAGCTTGAGTTCTAGATTATATGTGTTAAGCATAAGTGGTAAGTAGACATTAAGCGTGGTTTCGTTGTTAAAAAGTTTTTTTTTATTTATAGACGAGATTCACATAAATTTTTTATTGGTTTAAGAACTTTATTGATTGAAATTATGATCCATGATTTAAGGTTATCGAACTAAGGCAAGTATAAGATATTTGAGGTCATTAGGTAGCGAATTAATAACCTCATAAGGTCACATTGGAATAGTGATTATAAATTTCTCTTAGGATACCTCCAGTTGGGAAAAAATAAGAATTGTGAATTTATTTTTGCAGCATGAGTTAGACAGATCCTTGACGATATAGATATCAATAAGTGTCAGAGTGCGCAGCGAAAGATGACTAGAGCCCATTCAAATAGAGCAGAGTTAGAAAATTTAGTGCTGACCTGATTGTTCGAATCTGGACCTAGTTAGTAAGTTTTAAATTTCGAGGACGAAATTTCATTTAAGGGAGGAAGAAATTGTAGCACCTAAAATCTAATCTACTAAATCGCATGCATTAAATTAAAAAAATATTATGATTATTATTTTTAAGTTTAATCAATTTAAAATTATTTATCTGAATTATTTGTTAATAAAATATTAATTTTTTATTCAAATGATTTTTATTGTACTAACTATTTAATTAATGCTTTTAATTATTTAAGTTTACTCATTTAAATTATTTTATTATACTACTTATTTGTTTTAAATATTTTAAAGGTAGAAGCTTACTTATTTAAATGATTTTAGTTGTACAACTTTTTTATTTACAATAACTTGAACTTTACGCTTATTTATTTATTTAAATGATTTTATATGTCTAGCTTATTCATTTAAATGCTTTAGATTGTCCAATTTGTTTCAAAGGTTTTTTTATTCCATTTTTAATTTATTTAAATGAATTTTAAATGTTTAGTTATTTTATTTAAAATATTTTAATCGCTTCGGTTATTATTTAAATATTTTATTTATCGTTGTGACATCAAAATATTTAAGTATTGAATTTAAAGGAATTCTTGAGTTGCATTTATTTCAGGGATGACAAGGGGAGCCGAGGACATTGAGGTGTACTTTATTTAAAGAATTTAAATACTTTTTTAAAAAACAAAAAGAGATAATATTATTAAGATGATAAATCTGATATAATTACATGCGAAATAACAGTAGGATGAGTATGAACCTGTAAGGCCCGAAAATATTCATTTATTAATTACGAGATTTAAGATTTAAATTCTTAATATGAGAAAAGATGAATATGAGAAATTTCAGAATTAGAGATTTAAATTTCGGGTCGAAAATATTTAATTTGAGGATTTTCGGATTTTAAGATTTTAATATTCGGAATTCTTAAATTAAAAGATAAAAATATTTGAATTAAATATTTATGGGATTTGCGATTTAAATTTTGAGTTTAATATTAAGAAGAATTTAATTTGAGGATGAAATTCGAGCAGGGACCAATTTGCAAATATTGAGAAGTTCAGGGACTAAAATGCGATAAGGTTCGAAATGATTTATTTTTAATCCAAGAATATTTAATTTGAGAATTTTTAGAGTTTATAATAAAATTCTACTATTCTTAAATTATTTAAGATTGAAATTGAATTAAATCGCTGGTCCGGGGGCTGATTTGCAATTAGACCAAAGTTGAGGGGCCAAACTGAAATTTTCCTTGCAACTTGCCATTTAAACGTGTCATTTGTATAGAATTATCAGAATTCTCAGCCACGAAACCGAGAGAGAGGGGAAGAAGGGTTCCAAGTTGATTTTCAATTTTTCAAACTTCAATATCTTTCGATCCGCCCAGTAGAATTTTCGATTGATCGTATATTTGCGATCATGGCTTCGAGTGCTACGTTTTGACGTAAGTTTTATGATTTTCTACCATGTTTGAATTTTAAGTTGATGTTATAATTAAGATTTGATTGTGTAAACATGTTCTAGTATATACGACGATAGCATGTCGAAGATGGATCACGAAAAAATCATCGTTTGAGAATTTTTTTTGAATTATGGAATGATTTTCGATATTCTGAAAAGTTTAGCCATGGGATTTCGAAATTGAGTGATGAATGGAGGTTGGTATTGATTTGATATGATGAATAAGATTGATGTTATACTTTCGGAGTTACCGACTTCGAACTGTTACGCCGCCGATTTGCAATTTAATCCGATATCAGCTATAGATTGAACTTAGAACTAACTATCAGATTTGAGAATGATAGTAAGAATATTGTATACTTCATCTCAGTTGGGAATTGAGGTTATCGAAGTCGAATCGACGAGTTCGAGTTGTTTGGACAAGCAAAGTTGAATCAAGAATTTGATCAACTATCAACGTCGATGAACAAACGTGAAATGAATAGAAGTTAGATACATCATCTGATTTGATGCTTGAAAGTTTGAATATGTGAAAGATATGATCGAAAGGTATGATTCGACATTATCCTCACCAGGTAGAACAACTCGAGAACGTGGTGGTTTCGAGTTTTCCTAAAATCACATAATTATCTGGTTAAGTGCTCTTATGTGATTTACTTGCTATTGTTGCTATGAATGATTATTGAATTGTGTGTTCAAGATGTTTATCAGTATTTGTATGATTTAATACATCCAGATTATGTTGCATTCATCTTGAACTCTACCTTGAAAAGCACAGAGGGCTGATTGGCCTAGAGTGCATATGACGTTTGGAGGGCTGTAGTTGAGTGGCACCGAATAAAGATTTACTTCCAGATCTAGAAGACTCACTATAGTTGCACCAAAAGTCATGAGAATTGAGATATTTAACGCCACCTCGATTGGGTAAGTTGGTGGTCGGTTAAAGATTTTATTTCCCTGGGATCCCAAGAACTAAGATTTATTGGTATCAGATTTGATAGCCTATTCCTTGACACATGCATTGCATTTATGCATTAACCTAGAGATTTATATGGTTTAGAATATGCAGTTATAAATGCTAGCATGTTGTGTTATGCCATTCTAGATATGAATGTATTGATATGCTTGATATGATATTGCTTTAGATGAATAGCTATGCTTTAAGAATTTAAGAATGAAATATATTTCTATGATTACATGTTGTTACATGTTTTGATGATTTAGAATTCTTATAACATATAGATTCAATATGCTTATATGGTGTATATTCATGTCTTTCATACTGAGATTTATTCTCAGCAGTTATCCGGCTGTTGCTTTGTTTGTATGTGTACATTGCATCAGATTGGGCAGGAGCGTCAGACTTGACAGGGATAGCTCGAGATTGAGAGATTTAGCACGTAGTGACTCGGGTTTAAGAAGTAGAAATGTGCTGTCAAACTTATTGTTTGAAGAATATAAGCATAAAAAGTGTTTATATTTTCACACTTTGGAATGAACTAATCTTGTATAAAGTTGTTTAAATGCATCTCGATTGTATTTGATGATGTTCAATACCTTTTCATGCATTTAGGAGTAATTATACATGTTATGCATCAATACTTTGAATAAGACAGCAAAAGAGCAGAAATTCAGAAGTCGGGCAGAACTCAGCTCGCTCGAGAGCAGCCTGGGCTCGCTCGAGCAAGCTAAGGGGGTCTTAGACCCGAGTGGTGCTCGCTCGAGCGCACCCTAGGCTCGCTCGAGCGAGACACTCTAAAAAAAATAAAAAAAATTGTTCAGCGATGGGTGTTTGCGTCGCCAAATGTATGGTTTCGCGTAGCCAAATGTCCTGGTTAATTTTTGTTTTTATTAAACAGATAATATATTTAATTGATAAGATTGATTTTTGTAATCATGTTGCTTATGTATCAGATTGATATTGATATTGAATGTGATTAAGAATTGAGATTAGCACCCGAGGTCCCCACAACAGGTGGTATCATAGTGTAAAGTCTTGGACTAGAAAGCAGTTGAGCGGGGTAGATTGAGTCGCATGCATTTATTGTATTGCATGATTATGCTTTACTTGAATTGAAAATTTGCATGCGAACATGATTTATGGATTGAACACTTCTTGCTCTACTGATAAGAGAATTACATGCTTATATGCAGATATGCATGTATGATTTATTGAATTTATCTGACTAAGTGAATTCGTTGCAAGCATGTATAGTTTGAAAAGCATGAGAATTTGCAAGCATGTGTTATATTCAGAAGCATGAGATTATATGTATGTCATACTGAATTGTATTTTATAATCTCTGCATTATATATTGCTTCTGTTATAGAATAATACAGATTTTGCAGACAAAATGAAAACCCCAGATAGAACAGAGCAGTGTTATGGTAAGTTTTGAACCGATAGATACAATGATTGCACTGAGGAGGATGTTAGATGAACAAATCCAGAGCTATTAATCACCAAATCAAAAAGATACAGAATATGCTATGGCTAGAAAGGGGTTGAGTTAAAGAGCTAGATCAGTTGTTCAAGAGAAGAAAATTCAGATGAACATAGAACCAGTCTGATTTATATCAACTCCATGGCTTAGCAAGAAGTTGGTGAATTTGACAGAAGAACTTATGGAAGAGCAGACGTATTGAAATGGTTTGGCAGGTAAGTAAACAAAATTGGTTCTTTCTGTATGTACTAGAGAAGATAGAAAAGCATAATTTGCCAAACAGAAGCATAACAACTTGAATTAGTTGATGGAAGCCAGTGACAGAATAAAGAAATCACAAACCGGTAGTACGAGGAAGAGTTGAATTATATGCACGCCTCCTTAGTCGCGACAACTATGATCATCACCTCACTATAGATTTCATAGCAGTATAGCTATGAAACAAGAGATAATGACCACAACAGCAAAGATCGATTCAGCCTAAACACCAGCAGATGAAGAAATATAAGCATAGCTCCCTTAGCTGCAACAGATTAAGAGAAAATGTGAATGGCAAATAATTTCATAGGCAATAAGCGAGTACAGAAGATTGGGCTCAAGTTGTAACAGATACTTGTATTGCAAGAAAGTAAGTTAATTTTATTTAACCTACTTATTTAGTTATTGTATTGCATATATTCATATATTAGTGATTTGTTATGCTACAATATTGATCTGTTGAGCCTCTAGTAATTGTATTTGCTATATTTTTGCCTTTGAGTAAATGGAACGCATTTCTAAGATTAGTCAGAGAAGATGAAATGCAGATTTGAGAAAATAAGATTGAATGTGCTGATATTAGAAGTGAGATATTAAGCTAGAATGCATTATAGATATTAATGCAATAATTGAGTATCAGATAAGAATTGATTGATTCTGTGCAGTGATTCAGTTAGATCATCAATAGAAATGAGTATAGATCTATTTGATATGAGTTTCAGAAAATAAAATTTCTATTATTTCGGTACTGGTTATACCAAGATGAAAACGTCGGAAGAATTGTAGTCAATGTACTGAATTAGCGTAGAAATAACCTAGAATTGACATATATGTCAGTGGTTAGAATATACGGAAATATTCAGAAGACATATTCCGACTTTTCTACGAAATAAAAGAAGTTGTATAGAAAGTGATGTCTAGTATGAAAGTCTTATGACAACTCGTATAGAAGAGCATTACTTGAACTGAAGAACTCCAGAAACAGCTAGAAGATTGAGTAGAAAAGAGTTATTTTAGTACCGAAGTATTTATTAATTCGACAAAAATAAGTTAAGTCGAAAAGATTCTTTTCAACTATTGTTAGCTGGAAATTAATAGATAAACTCATATCAATAGAGAATAAGAAAAATTAGTTATAGTTGAGCTTTATCTTCGATTTTGCTGAAGCTATTACATCATAAAAATCATGATTCTTGAATTTCTTGATATCGATTACGAGGTTATGTTATTTGACCTCGATCGATTTTGATTGACTCTTATTCTTTTGCTAGATTCTGCTTTGATTCACTCACTGTCATTCAAAATATTTGATTTTGGATGACATTTCCTTGAGCGAGTTCCTTTGATTCGAATTTGAGAGTCATTGATTATTTGATGTGTATATTCAGTATATTTTGAAGTTTTTGGCTCGTAACTGATAGAAATTCAGATTCAAAGTATCCACAATATTTATGGGTTGATTGCATGATTTGCTAGTACTTGGGAAATAGAAAGAAGAAAAGTAGATGAATGCTTGATCATGTGATTACAGATCTGTAATTTTTATATGTGAGTTGCTAGACAGATACTCAGATAATTAAAATTGTTGCAATCCAAGCTAAGCTATACTAGTTTGGAAAGACTACAAAAACATTGATATTAGATCAAGCAATGAAAATTCGATTGAGAACGCTAGATTCATATATCAGACAAGACAGCAGATCAGAACAGATGAATTTTACGGTGAATAATCGTTTGAGGATGCCATATATTCTAGATATGGAATATCAGATTCTGAAAGAGGCATATGACAACAGATTTAATATCCATTCAGTTGTCTAAACATTTATGACTTACATGTATTCATTACATGGAAATCAATATTGGTGAAAGAAATGAAAGCAGATACGACAGAAGTGACATTACCAAGACTAAAATTCTAAAAAAAAGAAGCAGAAAAGAAGAACCCAAGTGGTTTCTATAACAGATTAGTTACATAAGAGCTGAAAGAAAATCAACTTTTCAAACGATTTTAGTTCGAATCTACGCCAATCGTCATGATTTTGCGATTTAGATTGTAGTAGATTTTGACAGATTCAAGAATATGTTGTATTCGACATGATACAGACATAAATAGATGTCTGTTAAGAAGTTAACAAGATGATATGATTATAGGAATTATTGAAATCTATTGTCAAGATAGAGGCTTTAGATTTGTTTTCTAGATTGTGGCACTGATTGTCAGATGTTCTGAGTTCTTGGTTGTATGACATTTCATTATACCATTCTTTGATCGATGGACTGTCAGATGTGACTATCCAGATTTTCGAGGATCTACTCAAAACTATAGTACTAGATTCGGTACTAGTTGATTGATTATTTGCCACTTGATTACTATAATTACTATAACAGATAGCTGATAGATATAGAGACAGTGTTGTATTTATCCGATGATAAGAAAAGCAGAGTTGTCTTTATATTGAAATGATATTTCAGAAGTATCAGCTATCAGATCAGATATGATTCAAGAAAAGATAGAGAATGTGAAGATTGATCCGAACAGAATAAGAATAAAGCAGAGTTAGCAGAAGAAGAATAGAGACAGATTTTAATCTGTGAACAGAATGATCAACAAGAAAATTCATCTCAGAGCACTATCCAATTCAAAAAGAGATTTCTGACGTGAATCAATAATTGATTCTTGTGAGTATTTAATCTAGCTTATTGATTACTACTCATCAGATATTCAAAATGTGATCCATACGCATAATCTGAAGAACATCAACTAGAATATGTTATGTGAATTCAATCAAATAAAGCGGAAGCTGTTAATATAAGCTAAGCAGAATAGCCGATGCAGATTTTGATCTAGAGGAAGAGTAGCTCAGCTATTAGTTGATGCAGTGATTACAACACAATGGATAGATATGATTGCAAAAGCAATCAAAAAGAAGAATAAGATAAAATATAAGAGAAGATATCAGAATAGATATCTAAAGCTCACAGAATTGAAGTAAGTATTACTTCAGTCAGCTATACAGCTTACGAGATTCAGTAATACAATCGAATGCGATTTCGAGGACGAAATCTGTCCTTAGAGGGGTGGAATTGTAAGGTCCAAAAATATTCATTTAATAATTACGGGATTTAAGATTTAAATTCCGAATATGAGAAAATATGAATATGAGAAATGTCAGAATTAGAGATTTAAATTTTGGGTCAAAAATATTTAATTTGAGGATTTTTGGATTTTAATATTTAATATTTGGAATTCTTAAATTAAAAGATAAAAATATTTGAATTAAATATTTATGGGATTTGAGATTTAAATTATGAGTTTGATATTAAGAAGAATTTAATTTTAGGATGAAATCCGAGCAGGGACCAATTTGAAAATATTGAGAATTTCAGGGACTAAAATACGATAAGGTCCGAAATGATTTAATTTTAATCCAAAAATATTTAATTTGAGAATATTTAGAGTTTAGAATTAAATTCTACTATTCTTAAATTATTTAGGATTGAAATTGAATTAAATCGCTTGTCTGGGGGCTGATTTGCAATTAGACCAAAGTTGAGGGGCCAAAGTGAAATTTTCCTTGCAACTTGCCATTTAAACGTGTCATTTGTATAGAATTATCAGTATTCTCAGCCAAGAAACCGAGAGAGAGGGGAAGAAGGGTTCCAAGTTGATTTTCAATTTTTCAAACTTCAATATCTTTCGATCCGCCTAGTAGAATTTTCGATTGATCGTATATTTGCGATCACGGCTTCGAGTGCTACGTCTTGACGTAAGTTTTATGATTTTCTACCATGTTTTAAATTTAAGTTGATGTTATAATTAAGATTTGATTGTGTAAACATATTTTAGTATATACGACGATAGCATATCTAAGATGGATCACGAAAAGATCGTTGTTTGAGCATTTTTTTTAATTATGAAATGATTTTCGATATTCTGAAAAGTTTAGCCATGGGATTTCGAAATTGAGCTGATGAATGGAGGTTGGTATTTAGTTGATATGATGAATAATATTGATGTTATACTTTTGGAATTACCGACTTCGAACTGTTACGCCACCGGTTTGCAATTTAATCCGATATCAACTATAGATTGAACTTAGCACTAACTATCAGATTTGAGAATGATAGTAAGCATATTTTATACTTCATTTCAGTTTGGAATTGGAGTTATCGAAGTCGAATCGACGAGTTTGAGTTGTTTGAACAAGCAAAGTTGAATCAAGAATTTGATCAACTATCAACGTCGATGAACAAGCGTGAAATGAATAGAAGTTAGATACATCATATGATTTTATGCTAGCAAGTTTGAATATGTAGCTATGATCGAAAGGTGTGAGACCTCGGTTCTAAACATCTAATTAAGGAGTAAACAATAATTAAGCATCCAAGATCTAAGAACTAAAAGCAAAGCAAAGGAAAAAAAAAATTTTAAAAGAGGGCCGCGCTCGGGCGGCCAAAAACCGCAGCTCGAGCGCGCCCTGGACAGAGGCGCTACTGGTCTCGGGGTGGGGTGCGCTCGGGCTGCTAAAAATTGCAGCTCGGGCGCCCCCTACAGCAGAAACAGAACAGCAGAAAGCATGCTTGCAACTCCATCTAAATCTATTCCAATGCAATCCAAATCAACACATACATTATAAATGCAGTTCCTCCGATTAATACATGAAGTTCTAGAGTTTAACAACTACTCCAAAATAGAACATGCCACGATAACAATACGGCAAAGCTTGCATGTCCATACAACATAATAACGAAGTTCGATATCTAAACATGTTCTAACAATGCTAGGTAGACATGCTGACACGACTTCTAAACCGAGTCTCACTGCTACAACTTTCCCTCGGAGCTAACCATGCCTCTTCTGACTTGATCCTGCCCTACCTGTTGCCAAGTACACATACAAAACAAAGCAACAGCCGGATAACCGGTGAGAATGATAATCCCAATAAAAGCAACATATCAAATAATGGATATACAACATGCTATCAAACAACATATTCAAGTCAAAGCTAATTATATGCATGTCTTTAAAACCAGGATATCGATTCTGATAAACAAGGGAGTGCTGCTCTGCTTTTGGGATCCCGAGGATGAGATCACGTAACAACTCATCGACTCTCCCAATCGAGGTGGTGCCACGTATCCCACTCCTCTAGACTTTGAGCAACCATAATGAGTATGCTAGCACTAGGCGAAATACTACAACCTAGGCCACTCAATCATAGTTCCCAAACGTCTAAACAAAAAGGACGGTTCTGCCCGCTAAAAGCAAGATTGGCTCAAGTTGAATGCATAACAGAAACATAACACATAAGCCATTTAACAAAAGCCAAAACAATCAAACAAAACACAAGTTCCTCATGCTAGAACAAGTGTAGATGCAAGTACGTGATTTCAAAAGGGAAAACTCGAGAACCACAGTCCCGAGTATGCTATCCCGCTACCATGACTGCTTTTACCTTTCAATGCAGTAGCTTCCAACTCTGGATACGCTACAAAAGAGACTGTATCAACAACTATACAATCTAACAACAACAAGGCAACGGTTCAAGGAAATGCTCTATACCGTTCTTTGTTCAAATCTTGGAAACGATCAAACAGCTGCTAACGCTGGGCTTGATACCTCCAAACGGATCTGTACGGAGACAAATGAATTATCAATAACCAAGATCAACTTATAAACCAAGTTCCAACAACTCAAAAACGGTTCAAAATCCAAAAACTCAAACCGACGGCATAACGGCTATAACTGAACAAACCGGCAACGCAGACGGCAGTTCAATACCGATAACAACTCAATTCAATGCTAATACAACAACAACAAGACAAACCCAACAAATCTCAAAACTCACATTTTCGAAAATAGCTTCCAAAAATCATAACAATTCCGAACGTCGCTCTATTTCAAAACCGACAGATAATTAACGATCAGAACTCTGTCAAGAACAACATACTCGAATCTAGAACGATTCTAACAACATCCAAAAACTAGAATGTATCGGATCGAAGAAGAACTTACGATATAACAGAGCTCTCACTGCAGTGATCGATAATCTGCCTTCAAAAATAATTTCCAACGGACGGATCGAGCCCGGGATGAAATCACAAAGCTCAAAAGCTCAAAAGTGGCGTCTACAATGGAGGAGGCGTTCTTGAGGAAGGAGAAGAAAGCTTCTCCAATCAAATCCAAGTGTAGATAATATATAAAAATCAATATTTGCGTTTTAGTCCCTGAAATTTCCAAAATTTGCAAAAAGGACCCTGATCAAAATCAAACCGGCTCGAGAACTCTGTAATCTCTGATTAACTCAAATAAACTCATTTAAGATAAAAACGGGGCATTACAATTCTCCCCCACTAAGAAGAGATTTTGTCCTCAAAATCAATGAGAACCACAACTCATAAGATAGAATAAAGAACTAAAGACAGTAAGAAGAACTCACGTCATCCGAATAACTCTGGAAAACGATGTCTCATGCTAGACTCTGTCTCCCAAGTTTCTTCCTCGATGCCGTGACGGCTCCACTGCACCTTCACTAACGGGATCGACTTGGTTATGAGTTTCTTTTCTTTCCGATCAAGGATCTGAATCGGTCGTTCAAAGTAGCTCAGAGTCTCGTCTAACTCGGCTTCGTCAGGCTGAAGGATATGAGAAGAATCTGGATGATACTTTCGCAGCATAGAGACGTGAAAAACGTCGTGAATACCAGATAAAGACGGAGGAAGTGCAAGTCTGTAGGCAAGATCGCCTATCTTCTCGAGAATCTCGTACGGCCCGATGAATCTCAGAGATAACTTCCCTCTCTTACCGATTTTTACGGTGCCTCTGAATGGAGAAATCTTAAGGAAAACACGGTCTCCCTGCTCAAAACTCAGAGGTCGACGTCTGACATTTGCATACTTTGCCTGTCTATCTTGAGCTGTCTTCATTCTGGTCTGAATGATCTTAACCTGCTCTGCCATATCTCTAAGCATATCCGGTCCCAAATCTGGTGACTCGGACAAGTCATCCCAAAACAGCGGAGATCGGCACTTCTTGCCGTACAAAGCCTCGAAAGGCACCATACCGATACTCGCTTGGAAGCTGTTGTTGTAAAAAAACTCGACAAGAGGCAAAGAATCCTGCCAACTAGTGCCAAAGTCTAGCACCACCGCTCGCAGCATATCCTCTAACGTATGGACAGTCCGCTCTGACTGTTCATCGGTCTGAGGATGATAAGCTGTACTCAGATGCAATCGAGTACCAAGTGCCCCCTGAAGACTGTGCCAGAAGTGAGAAGTGAATCTAGGATCTCTGTTTGAAACGATCGACTTCGGCATACCATGCAATCTCACAACATTGCTAACATACAACTCAGCCATCTGATCATGACGATACGTCATCTTGTACGGAATAAAACAAGCAGACTTCGTCAATCGGTCGATCACTACCCAAATGGCATCGCATCCTCGAACGGATCGTGGTAGCTTCGTGACGAAATCCATAGAAATGTGATCTCATTTCCATTCAGGAACGGATAAGCTGTGCAATAGACCACCTGGTAGCTTCCGCTCTGCTTTCACTTGCTGACAGTTCAAACACCGAGATACAAATCTCGCAACATCGCCCTTCATTATCTTCCACCAAAACTGACTCTTCAGATCATTGTACATCTTACAACCTCCAGGATGAACACTGAACAGACTTCAATGAGCCTCTCGGAAAATACGCTGTCTCAACTCCGAAATATCAGGCACAACAATACGGTTATTCACAAACAAGACATCATCTCTAACCTGGAATTCTGACTGATGCCCAGATCTGACTTTCTCTACTGAAACCTGATTGCTAGGCTCAGACTTCTGTGCTTATCTGATTGCAATAAACAACTCCGGTTCGGCTTGAATAGCAAACACTCTGATAGTCTCTCTATCTGTTTCAAACTCTAAACCAGAAGTGCAACAATCATCTATCAACTGAGAAACACCAATAGTAGAAAGAGATAAAGAACAAAGCTTTCGGCTCAACGCATCTGCAACTGCATTTGACTTCCCCGAATAATACTTGATCTCACAGTCGAAATCTTTCAACAGATCTAACCACCTTCTCTGTCTCATATTCAGCTCTGCCTGAGAAAACAAGTACTTAAGACTCTTATGATCAGAAAAGTTCTCGAAGGACTCACCATAAAGATAGTGACGCCAGATCTTCAAAGCAAAGACGATCGCAGCTAGTTCAAGATCATGGACCGGATAACGAGTCTCGTGCGTTTTCAGCTGCCTCGATGCATACGCCACCACATGCTTATGCTGCATAAGAACACAACCCAAGCCTCGGTTAGAAGCATCACAATAGACTGTGAAACCTCCAGTACTCTTCGGAATAGAAAGAATTGGAGCACTGGTCAGTCTCCTCTTCAGATCAACAAAGCTAGCCTCACAATCTGGAGTCCAAACAAAAGGCGCATTCTTTTGAGTCAGCTGGGTAATTGGCTTGGCAATAGACGAGAAACCCTCGATGAAACGATGGTAATAACCAGCTAAACCCATGAAGCTTCGGATCTCCGGCACTGAAGTAGGTCTAGGCCAATTCATAATCGCTTCAATCTTGCTGGGATCGACAGAAATCCCATCTTCAGAAATAATATGACCGAGAAAGACAACTCGATCTAACCAGAATTCACACTTAGACAGCTTGGCAAAAAACTGCTCAACTCGCAAAATCTGTAGTACGGTCCTCAAGTGCTCTGCATGGTCAGTACGGTTCTTCGAGTAGATAAGAATATCATCGATAAAGGTACTGACGAACTCATCTAAATAACGCTGAAAGATACGGTTCATCAAACCCATAAAAACCGCTGGGGCATTAGTCAAACCGAACGGCATGACTGTAAACTCAAAGTGACCATACCTCGTCCTGAATGCTGTCTTAGGAACGTCTTCCTCTCGCACTCTCAACTGGTGATAACCTGACCTCTGATCAATCTTAGAGTAGACAGAAGAACCCTGCAGCTGATCAAACAAGTCATCTATTCGGGGTAAAGGATACCTGTTCTTAACTGTAGCCTGATTCAATTGACGGTAGTCGATACAGAGCCGCATAGAACCATCCTTCTTCCGAACGAATAGAACAGAAGCACCCCAAGGCGATACACTAGGTCTGATGTATCCCTTGGCAATCAAATCCTCAAGTTGCTCCTTCAATTCTCTCTATTCAACAAGTGCCATACGATAAGGAGCTTTTGAAATAGGTTGAGTACCTGGCACTAAGTCAATACTGAATTTGACTTCTTGTGTGACGCCCGGGGCTGAAGAGGCAGAAAGTGATCGCCGGTGCCAAGAGGTTGCACGAACAATGAGCGGCTCCTGAAAGGCTTCTAGGCGGAGGGAGACATGAATGAACCGATCCCGTGCCGGAATGAGAGGGATTCTGAGACTGTGTAGGTATGGGACTACATGGTTGAGGAGGGCTTAAAAGATTTCATATGTACTATTCATATCAAGAAGGTGCATCTTCTTTTCGGAAGCTCATCACATAAGAACTCCAAAGTTAAGCGTGCTTGACTTGGGGCAATTATAGAATGGGTGACCCCCTGGGAAGTTTTCCAGGGTGCGTGTGAGTGAGGACATAAGCACGCTGAAAAGACCCGTCTTGATACAGTGGGGCGTTACAAATGGTATCAAAGCCGACCTCTCTTAGTACGGTATGGTTCGGGGAAGAACCAAGCGGAAGCTGGTGGGCATGTGACGCCCGGGGCTGAAGAGGCAGGAAGTGATCGCCGGTGCCAAGAGGTTGCACGGACAATGAGCGGCTCCTGAAAGGCTTCTAGGCGGAGGGAGACATGAATGAACCGATCCCGTGCCGGAATGAGAGGGATTCTGAGACTGTGTAGGTATGGGACTACATGGTTGAGGAGGGCTTAAAAGATTTCATATGTACTATTCTGTGCAACTTTTTTTCGGAAGCTCATCACATAAGAACTCCAAAGTTAAGCGTGCTTGACTTGGGGCAATTATAGGATGGGTGACCCCCTGGGAAGTTTTCTAGGGTGCGTGTGAGTGAGGACATAAGCACGCTGAAAAGACCCGTCTTGATACAGTGGGGTGATACATCTTGAATTGGCGGCAATCTAGGAACATCTTTCGGAAACACATCCGCAAAATCTCTAACCACTGGTATATCGACCAAAGCTGGGCTAGATTTCAGTACATCAACTGCATACACCAAAAATCCTTCTGCACCTTTCTGTAGCAAACGAGTCATAGATAACACTGAAATCAAAGGAATTCTTGATCGAGAACCCTTACCAAAGAATTTTCACTCGTCTGCCCTTTCCGGTCTGAACCTGACAACTTTCTGGAATCAATCGACTGTCGCCCTGTACTTGGTTAAAGCATCTATCCCGACAATACAATCAAAGTCTGACAGTCCAAGTACAATACAGTCGAATTCTAACAAATTTCCTTCAAAACACAGTTCACAGTTCCTGACTAATCTGACAAAAACAATTCCTCCACCCAAAGGTGAAGTAACAGCTACTACTGTAGGCAACAATTCAGTTGGCAAAGCATGCAATAATACGAATTTCTCAGAGATAAAAGAATGGGAAGCACCCATATCTATCAAGACATGAGCAGAATAACCGAAAATCGAACAGTTACCTGCTATGACATCGTCAGGTGCTGCCTGAGCCTGATCCTCTTTCAATGCAAAAACTCGTGCTTGCTATCTCGGAGGCTGATTTGCACTAGAGTTACCTCCCTGTCGGTTCTGCTGCTGAGGCTGGAAAGAGTGCACTGCAGAAGACTGCCTCTCAGGCTGAGCTGCAGGTCTAGACGAACTCCCACTCTGAGCTCTATCTCTGTTACGTTGAGGGCAAACCTTAGAGAAGTGTCCCGGTTGCTGACATGTGTTACAATTGCCGAAGACTCCCACACACTGATCCGGTGAGTGTCTTCCTCCACACTTGCTGCAGTACAAGGATGATGACCCAGAACTCGGTCCTGAACCGAATTGCTTCGAACCACTGGAACTGGACGAACTGTTTCCTTGCCTCTTGAACTGTTTACCTCTTGCTTTGTACTGATCCTTTTTGTTTCCCCCACTGCTACCAACTTCATACCTCTGCTGCTGGTTCTGATGTTGAGGTGGCTGATTCTGGTACTGAGATGGTTAGTTCTGATACTGCCTCTACTGCTGAGGTGCCCCCTGATTACCTCTTTGCCTCCACAAGCCTGCTTCTGCTCCCTTTGCGTAATTCATGGCATCCGCAAAGTTGCTAGGCCTGTTGGTGTTAACCAACGTGAAGACATCGGGGTTCAACCCGTTGATGAACTGATCTGCCTTAGCTTCTTCATCTCCGGCAATTAGCGGTGCAAAACGCAACAGACTATCGAACTTAGCCACATACTCTTCAATGTTCAGATTCCCTTGCTTCAGATTTGCAAACTCTGCTCCCTTATCCTTACGATACGAGATAGGAAAAAACCGCTTATAAAACTCAGATTTAAAAAGAGTCCAAGTAACCTCTGTACCTCTACTCTCAAATGCTTTCTTTGTCATGATCCACCAGCTTTTAACACCACCACGTAGCTGATGAATTACTAACCTGATTCGGCGGTCATCTGTGTATTCAATGGAATCAAACAACTGATCCATATCATCCAACCAACTTTCACAGTCAACTGGATTTTCTGAACCCATCAACAACGGCGGATTGAACGACTGAAAACTCTTCAGCAAGGTTTCCATAGGAGTCGCTGAAGCATCCAACTGATCAACCTCAGTGCTAGCTTGCTCAGTCGCAGGGATAACTGGCGGTGTGTTTCTGTTTATCACTCGACGAGGACCCATCTGATAATCAAAGGTTAGGACACGAGATATCTCAATCGCTACAATCAGTGCCCTTACAACCGCTTGGAATACCGGATACCAGTCGATAACAGAAACAGTTATATGTCAAGTAGATCATGCTTTATAAATTAAATCACATAATCATGTAACTCCATAATTCTCAATAATAAGCATGCTCGCATGGAATTAAGTACACAGTTAAAATAATTCAAACACATGCGAGGAGCCAATACATGCAGACTAGATCTACCCCGCTCACTCTAGTTCAACCAAGAATCTTAACGCTCTGATACCACTTAATGTGAGACCTCGGTTCTAAACATCTAATTAAGGAGTAAACAATAAGTAAGCATCCAAGATCTAAGAACTAAAAGCAAAGGAAAGGAAATTTTTTTTTATTTTTTAAAGAGGGCCGCGCTCGGGCGGCCAAAAACCGCCGCTCGAGCGCGCCCTGGACAGAGGCGCTACTGGTCTCGGGGTGGGGTGCGCTCGGGCTGCTAAAAATTGCAGCTCGGGCGCCTCCTACAGCAGAAACAGAATAGCAGAAAGCATGCTTGCAACTCCATCTAAATCTATTCCAATGCAATCCAAATGAACACATACATTATAAATGCAGTTCCTCTGATTAATAAATGAAGTTCTAGAGTTTAACAACTACTCCAAAATAGAACATGCATCGATAACAATACGGCAAAGCTTGCATGTCCATACAACATAATAACAAAGTTCGATATCAAAACATGTTCTAACAACGCTAGGTAGACATGCTGACACAACTTCTAAACCGAGTCTCACTGCTACAACTTTCGCTCGGAGCTAACCATGCCTCTTTTGACTTGATCCTACCCCACCTGTTGCCATGTACACAAACAAAACAAAGCAGCAGCCGGATAACCAGTGAGAATGATAATCCCAGTAAAAGCAACATATCAAATAATGGATATACAACATGCTATCAAACAACATATTCAAGTCGAAGCTAATTATATGCATGTCTTTAAAACCAGGATATCGATTCTGATAAACAAGGGAGTGTTGCTCTGCTTTTGGGATCCCGAGGATGAGATCACGTAACAACTCACCGACTCTCCCAATCGAGGTGGTGCCACATATCCCACTCCTCTAGACTTTGAGCAACCATAATGAGTATGCTAGCACTAGGCGAAATACTACAACCTAGGCCACTCAATCATAGTTCCCAAACGTCTAAACAAAAAGGGCGGTTCTACCCGCTGAAAACAAGATTGGCTCAAGATGAATTCATAACAGAAACATAACACATAAGCCATTTAACAAAAGCCAAAACAATCAAACAAAACACAAGTTCCTCATGCTAGAACAAGTGTAGATGCAAGTACGTGATTTCAAAAGGAAAAACTCGAGAACCACAGTCCCGAGTATGCTATCCCGCTACGATGACTGCTTTTACCTTTCAATGCAGTAGCTTCCAACTCCGGATACGCTACAAAAGAGACTGTATCAACAACTATACAATCTAACAACAACAAGGCAACGGTTCAAGGAAATGCTCTATACCGTTCTTTGTTCAAATCTCGAAAACGATCAAACAGCTGCTAAAACTGGGATTGATACCTCCAAACGGATCTGTACGGAGACAAATGAATGATCAATAACCAAGATCAACTTATAAGCCAAGTTCCAACAACTCAAAAACGGTTCAAAATCCCCAAAACTCAAACCGACGGCATAACGGCTATAACTGAACAAACCGGCAACGCAGACGGCAGTTCAATACCGATAACAACTCAATTGAATGCTAATACAACAACAACAAGACAAACCCAACAAATCTCAAAACTCACATTTTCGAAAATAGCTTCCAAAAATCATAACAATTCCGAACGTCGCTCTATTTCAAAACCGACAGATAATTAACGATCAGAACTCTGTCAAGAACAACATACTCGAATCTAGAACGATTCTAACAACATCCAAAAACTAGAATGTATCGGATCTAAGAAGAACTTACGATATAACAGAGCTCTCACTGCAGTGATCGATAATCTGCCTTCAGAAATAATTTCCAACGGACGGATCGAGCCCGGGATGAAATCACAAAGCTCAAAAGCTCAAAAGTGGCGTCTACAATGGAGGAGGCGTGCTTGAGGAAGGAGAATAAAGCTTCTCCAATCAAGTCCAAGTGTAGATAATATATAAAAATCAATATTTGTATTTTAGTCCCTGAAATTTCCAAAATTTGCAAAAAGGACCCTGATCAAAATCAAACCGGCTCGAGAACTCTGTAATCTCTGATTAACTCAAATAAACTCATTTAAGATAAAAACGGGGCGTTACAAAAGGTATGATTCGACATTATCCTCGCCAGGTAGAACAACTCGAGAACGTGGTGGTTTCGAGTTTTCCTAAATCCACATACTTATCTGGTTAAGTGCTCCTATGTAATTTACTTGCTATTTTTGCTATGAATGATTATTAAATTGTGTGTTCAAGATGTTTATCAGTATTTGTATGATTTAATACATCAATATTATGTTGCATTCATCTTGAACTCTGCCTTGAAAAGCACAGAGGGCTGATTGGACTAGAGTGCATATGACGTTTGGAGGGCTGTAGTTGAGTGGCACCGAATGTAGATTTACTTCCAGAGCTAGAAGACTCACTACAGTTGCACCAAAAGTCAGGGAAATTGAGATATTTAACGCCACCTCGATTGGGTAAATTGGTGGTCGGTTAAAGATTTTATTTCCCTGGGATCCCAAGAACTAAGATTTATTGGTATCAGATTTGATAGCCTATTCCTTGACACATGCATTGCATTTATGCATTAACATAGAGATTTATATGGTTTAGAATATGCAGTTATAAATGATAGCATGTTGTGATATGCCATTCTAGATATGAATGTATTGATATGCTTGATATGATATTGCTTTAGATGAATAGCTATGCTTTAAGAATTTAAGAATGAAGTATATTTCTATGATTACATGTTGTTACATGTTTTGATGATTTAGAATTCTTATAGCATATAGATTTAATATGCTTATGTGGTGTATATGCATGTCTTTCATACTGAGATTTATTCTCACCGCCGTCTGTTGCTTTGTTTGTATGTGTACATTGCATCAGATTGGGCAAGAGCTGGTCAGACTTGACAGGGATAGCTCGAGATTGAGAGATTTAGCACGTGATGACTCGGGTTTAAGAAGTAGAAATGTTCTGTCAAACTTAATGTTTGAATAATATAAGCATAAAAAGTGTTCATATTGTCACACTTTGGAATGAACTAATCTTGTATAAAGATGTTTAAATGCATCTCGATTGTATTTGATGATGTTCAATACCTTATCATGCATTTAGGAGTAATTATACATGTTATGCATCAGTACCTTGAATAAGACAGCAAAAGAGCAGAAATTCAGATGTCGGGCAGAATTCAGCTCGCTTGAGCAAGCTAAGGGGGTCCTAGACCCGAGTGGTGCTCTCTCGAGCGCACCCTAGGCTTGCTCGAGCAAGCCACTCTAAAAAAATTAATTTGTTCAGCGACCGGTTTTTGCGTCGCCAAATGTATGTTTTCGCGTCGCCAAATGTCCTGGTTAATGTTTGTTTTTATTAAACAGATGATATGTTTAATTGATCAGATTGATTTTTGTAATCATGTTGCTTATGTATCATATTGATATTGAATGTGATTAAGAATTGAGATTAGCACCCGAGGTCCCCACAGAACCCTTCCAACAATATCAAGCATATAAGCAGTTGCTCTAGCTAAAGCATGAGAAACCTGATTCGCTGATCTACGAGTAAACACAAACAAACAAGATGAAACTCCTTGAGCTAGAAGTTTACAATTTTCAACTAAAAAACCAAAAGGTGATCGGTCTACTGTAGCTGTGAGGACCTCGGTTCTAATAATCTAATCGTAAATAAATCGATCAAACAATCACAAATGTGGAGGCAAAAAATAAGTACAAATTATTTTTTTAAATAAACATGCACGAACCCCGTGCACACCTCCGTTCTTGGGTCCGCGCATTTATCTGTAGCCAAGCTTCGGAGACTACAGGGTACACGGACCCCGCGAACACCTCCTTGCATAGGTTCGTGCCCAAAAAATGCACTAAAAACTCAACTCTCTGCCTCAACAGCACACTCACACGGACCCATTCACGGAGGGATTTCCGGGGTCCGTGCATGAACAAAATCAAAACAATAACAAAAGTGGAGGTACACGGACCTAGACACGGATCTGGCATGGGGTTCGTGATATCCAATACATTGAAAAATTCACGGGCAAAAGACACATGGACCTAAGCACGGATGTGGCACGGGGTCCGTGCCTTGCTAAAATCAAAAAAATACTAAGGCATTTCAAAGCTGAAAAGTCCCATCAACAATGCAAAATACAAACCATAACATGTATAAATACATCCATCTAACATATTACAATACATGATATGTGAGACCTTGGTTCTAAATCGATCGGTAGGATTCAACCGATCGAGCGAGCCAGAATTGGCAAACTCCCTACCCGGACGGTCACCCTTTTTGCAAAAATAGAAACTCAACAATTTGTCCATCGCTCGATCAATCAAATCTCACCGATCGAGCGGTGACAGTACAGATGCAAAAATGCAGCAGAAAACTTGATAAAACTCAATCCAATACATTCAAATCATAATCATGCATTACAATCGCAATCTTTCCAAATAATAATGAAGTTCTAGAGTTGATCAAATGCTCAAAAGGATAGAACATGCAACGACAACATTCAACCATAAACTCGCATATTCGATACAACATAAACAACGAAGTTCGAGATCTAAACATGTTCCAACATAAACTAGATTGACATGCTGATATGATTTCTAAACTGAGTCTCACTTCTATCTCTCACTCTTGATGTTAACCATGAAACGACCCTAACTCTATAATAAATAAATATGCAGAATTTTTTTTTTTATATACTTACTAAATAAAATATGTACATATATTCCCATACATATATGCACATAATAAAAAGATTTAAAAATAACTAAATAAATAAACAAATAAATACTTAAATAAAAATGCATTCTTTAAAATAAAATAAACATCTGAGTCAAACATTTAATTAAAAATTCTGCATAAATAAAATGAATAAAATTTGCATGCACTGAAAATAGTTATTAAAATATTCTAAATTCACAACCACTGAAAAATAATAAAAATGTATCATGCCGACATAAATAAAACATGCTTGTGACTCAGACATCTATCACGGTCACGGGGTCACTGAATGTCCGCTCATACGTCCTCGCCTCCGGTGGGAGCTACATCCTCCTCTATGTATTCACCTGCACCATACCAGTGTAATGAGCCTAGAGGCCCAACATGCTAACATAACAAGGGTTTAAAATAATTTAAAACAATTAAATACTAATACATACATATACATGAATGAGCATGCTTAAAAATTACATAACATAACTTAAATTAAATAACCTTAAATATCATAATCATACGTAATACATAAACATTATTGAGCAATTAATTTTCTAACATCGCATGGTTGTATCCGTAGTGTAACCTTAAATCATACATTAAATACTGATCAGCGTGGAAACCAACGTACGTGGCCGGCGACGAATCACCTCTTAAATTGGCAGTAAACTGCCCTTCAATCATATGGGGACGAATCCCCCTTAAATTGTCACACTACTTCAACTTCCAACATAAAATATTTTCTTGCTCAACCTTAAACATTAAATCATGCATAAAATATTATTTCATGAATGCATGTACTTGAATAAAATGTGTGTCCTTCATATATATTTAATTTAATTTCTTACTAACATATAAATATTAAAATAACTTAAATGCATGAAAATAATTAAATATATATTCAGGACACATGCAAATTTTCTCATGGATTGTACTGGACTGCTGGCCCTAACACTCAAGCCCATTTACTTAAATCTGGCCCATTAACATACCTAAGCCCAATATCTTAAACTTTAAGCCCAAATAATTATTCTAAGCCCAATCAAATTAATAAAGACCATTAAAATACTCTAAGCCCAATAACAACTTAAACTGGCCCAATGGGCCCAAAAGCCCAAAGATTGGCCCAATAATTTCCATGGGCCCCCAAGGCCCATAAAAATAATGGACTCACTTAATTGAATTAATTAAGCCCAAAATAAATAAATTTGACTCAAAGTAATTAAATGGAGCTCAATTAAATTTTTGAGATTTAATTAGGCCCATTAACCACTTAAACTTAAATAATATCTTAAAAATAAAATACCCGAGCCCGACTCACTTAACCCGGACCCGGACCCAACTAACATAACCCATGACCCACTGACCCGACCCGGAACCCACAGCCCGACCCGAACCAGCTAGAAACCCTAGAACCCGAACCCCTCCCCTTCTCGGCCCCAGCCGCGAGCAGCAACCAGAAAACCCGGCGGCCGCGCTGCTCCGACCACCCACCGGCCGGAGGGCCACCCCTAGGACTTAGCTCACATCCAGGCCTTTCTAAAAAGCCAAGAACCAGCCCAAACCGTTGTCCATAGAGGGAGAACGAAGCTCTGTAATCTCGGCCATGCACAGCTCGCGCGCAGACATGAGCAGTGGCATCGTTTTCCCTCGTGTCGCCTACTCAGACCACCAATGACCATGAAACCTCTTGCAAAAACTTAGAAAACTTCAAGGGGGTTCTAACCCAACCAACCTTACCCTAAGCCGTGGTCTGAGGAAGGAGACCGAAGCTCCCTTCCTCGAAACCCTAATCTGCGCACTTGGAGAGGCAGAACGAACCAGCTCGATTTTTGGGCTCTTTTGGCTCAAACCGTCCGAGCCAATCGAGCCTAGACTCCCCCTCGACATCCTAGGGACCCTGTCCAGCAGCCTAGACACAACCATGGCTAAGAAACATGAGCATGACAATCAAACTCACACTACAAGCCATAAATTTCATGATGGCCGAAACTTTTCTGAAAATTTTTTGAAAGTTTTTGATGCATACACAATACCCACATATTATACTGATATGGCACGAAATTAAGAGAAGGAATCATGCCTTTCACCGATGCAAATAAAGAACTAAACGTGTAGGACGTTTCCGGGACGACGGGCGACGAGAAACCTTAAAACTTTGAAGAGAATCGGCTATGGAGTCTTCTTGGAGATTGTTCGGTCGATGGAGGTGCTGAAAAACAAGGGAGATGTCGGCTGAGGCTTTGGTGCGTGGGGTTGGGTAGGTTTAGGGTTAGATTTTTATTAAAATGGTTTTAGGATAATTACAATATATAAATAATGATTTTAATACTAAAATATATAACTTATAAGTCCAACTAATACTTAAAAATCTGATACTAAAAATAAAATTCCGAAATATTAAATTAAGGGAATTTTAAAAATACTAAAAAGTCAATATTTTGGCTAATTTTGAATAAAATTGACTCCTAAAATTATATAAAAATTAAATACTTAAAATTTTGAGATAATAAAACTCAAAATAATATTTTAGGGCTCTAAAAAGGCTCATAAAATAATTTGGGTGGAAGGTTGTCATCTCGTCCGTCCACGGTCCCGTCTACGCGATCAAATAATTAAAATACTTAAAAATCATAAAAATCACTAATTATGGGTTAAATGGCTTAAAAATAAATTAAATCATGCACAAATAATTCACATAATTATTTAACCCATAAATCTAAAATTTAAATAATTTAATATCCTAATTATGCATGCGGATTTACGTATTTAAAAATGCCGGGTGTTACAAACCAGGTCTTCGCTGACTTGATCCTGCCCCACCTGTTGCCAAGTACACATACAAAACAAAGCAATAGTCGGATAACTCAGGTGAGAAAGATATTCCCAGTAAAAGCAACATAACAAGTGTTACGCCTTAAAAGCATACAAATCTCGTATATTGAGATTAATGTTTTTAATGCATTAACAAATCTCAAATTAATATGTTTTGATGATTACAAAACTCGGTTAATCTTTACTAACATTTTAAAGTGAGAAAATTTCAGATTATAATACTTTTGAGTATGAACAATATTGGAAGCAAGAACCGATAATAAAAAATTGGAGCAAAATTAAAGGTTCAAAATTGCCCAGGTTCGGACGACCCGAAGATTTTCTAGAATTAAATAAAGATCGGAGGACAGGCTCGGAGGGCACGGAAGACCAGTTCGGACAATCCGAAGACAGTTCGGACGGCCCGAAGAATTTCTTGGAATTTAAATAATGATTGGAGGCACTCTCGGAGGCCACAAATTGACACTTCGGACGACCCGAAGACAAGTTCAGAGGACACGAACTACTTTACGGCCACGGAAGATTTTGTGGGAAGAAATTTGCCGAAATGAATTTAATGCAGCCGTTCGGATGACCCGAAGATGTGTTCGGACCACCCAAACAGTTCACCAGCCGTAGAAATTCGAATTTCAATCAGACAAAGTTCGGACGACCCGAAGACATGTTCGGAGGCTCCGAACCAGCCCGAATCAGTAACTATAAATACATGTCATTCGAAGCCATTTCAACACACCAATTCACTCTCATCTCTCATTTCAAGCAACATCCTCTCCTTCAAAGTATTCAAGTGATAGTTGAGCGATTTATTCAAAATCGAGGGTTGTTTGCATTAAATTATTTGTGAGTTGGTTACTCGGATATTGTAAACACTTGTGGGTGAAGCCAAGTGTATTTTGCGATTGTTGTGGCTATCCTTGGAGCCCTTAAGGCCAAGTGTTCGAGTTGTATTGGCGCGGTGATCGTGTTGAGTTATACGGCTATCATTGGAGCCATCAAGGCCAAGACTTTGAAGTGCTAGTGGATCCTTGGTTAATCGATCTTAACCAAGAAGGGGAGACGTAGACGATTTATCGTCGAACTTTCATAAACATCTCTTATCCGTTTTACTGCTTTATTTACATTACGCATTTATTTACTGCACTTATATTTGATTGCTTTAAGTTTTCCGCTTGCGTACTAGCATAATCGCTTTAAATTTCTAAAGTTGCCAATAGAACCTAAATCCCCCCCCATTAGGTTCTAACAAGTGGTATCAGAGCCACCTTTTTACAAAATATTTTCAATAAGGCTCTATGGCAAATCTAGCTAGCGATTATGCTCAAGGGCAATCAACCAATCGTCCTCCTCTTTTCAACGGCATAAACTATGGATATTAGAAAAATAGAATGTCTCTATATATCCAATCCATAGATTATGACCTTTGAAAAGTAACTGTGAAAGGTCCCTACATACCTACGAAAGAGGTTGAGGGAGTCAAAATTCCTTAGGGAATGGACGACTTTTCAAAGGAGGATATGAAATTGATATCTCAAAAATGTTAAAGCTATGAATATTCTTCATTGTTCCTTAGATATGAACGACTACAACCGAATCTCAATGTGCTCATCCGCAAAAGAGATTTGGGACAAATTGGAGATATGCCACAAAGGAACCAACCAAGTCAAAGAGACAAAGATAGATCTTCTAAAACTCAAATACGAGACATTTGAAATGGAATCCAATGAAGATGTAGATACAATGTTCCGAAGGCTCTCTCAAATCATCAATGAGCTAGCCCAACTTGGAGAACAATATCCAACCAAGAAAGTATGGAGGAGAGCTCTACACGCCTTATCCAAGGAGTAGGATGCCAAGAGGACTGCCATCATTGAGTCCAACAAAGGCGACACCGAATCGTATGACCTTGATCAACTTCATGGGGCCCTTAAAACCCATGAGTTAGAAGTATCTACAAGGAAAGAATCAAATAGGGAGGATGAAAAGACCAAGGCAAAGGGAATTGTCTTATCCACCCAAGTCAAAGAAGAAGATGATGATGATATGGCACTCTTCGCAAGAAAGTTCAAAAGATTTATACGAGGAAACAACTTCAAGAAGAATACGGACAAGAAAGTAACATGCTACAACTGTCAACAACAAGTACACTATGCAAATGAGTGTCCTCTCAAGAAGAAGGTTGACAAGGGAAAGAAGAAAGCACTCATAGCCACTTGGAGCGATAGCGATGATGACGAGGAGGAAGCTAACATCTTCCTTATGGCTAAGAGTGATGACATCGTTTCTGACGACGATGATGAGGTACCTTCCTATGATGAATTACTACATGCATATAAACATATGTTTGATATGGCTAAGTCACTTAGAAAGGAAAATAGAAACCTCAAAAATGAATTAGAAACTAAGGAGCATGAAAACCTAAGATTAAAGGATGACATAGCTCACTTAGAAAAATCATTTGATAAGTTCAATGTTAGTAGTAATAAATTGAATAATTTACTTAGCATGCAGAAATGTAGTTTTGATAAGGGTGGAATAGGATATGGTAAGAAATCTATAGACTTTACTAGCCTCATTGCTAAAGAAAAAATGAGATCACCCCCTACATGCTCTTATTGTTGTAAAATAGGTCATGCTAGACATAAATGTAGATCTTTGAAATATCAATATGATAAAAATAGCTATATGAAATGGAGGCCTAAGAGTACTTAACAACTCATCAGTCGGCATTATGAGATCATGATCTAAGGGAGTTCATCATAGACCGGTTTAAACTGCCTTAAATTGCGACTGGTATTCCTGATGAACGCTGCTATGTCCAAAGAAATAGGTTTTTAAAGAGGCCATAGCCCTACCTACTATTGGGAGCACTCTTGGAAAGTGGAGATGATGTCGCTATAAGAGACTGTACTCTTAGAATCTATTTTGTATATCTCTTTTCTAACATTGTGGACCCAAAATAACTAAAGGGTACCAAAATCAACTCTTGCAGGGAAATAGAAAAACTGTTCTCCCTAGAATATGTTATCTAGAAAGTGGATGTTCTAGACATATGACGGGGAACAAGGAACTACTCCAATCGGTCAAACCAAAGGAGAAGGAAACCGTCACCTTTGGAGACAACAGCAAAGGAGTTATCGAAGGAATCGGCTCAATAGGTATTTCTAAATCCTGCTTGATTGATGATTTACTCCTAGTGAAAGAGCTTAAGCATAACCTACTAAGCATAAGTCAATTGTGCGATAGAGGTTATGAAGTCAAGTTCACTCCCCAACACTGCACTATATCACTCAAATCTGACAAATCAATAAATTTCAAAGGATATAGAAGTGAAAATGTATACAAGGTTTCTTTAAATAATTTATCTTTATCAAATATTAAAAGTCTTGTATCCTTTAATTTTGATGACAACATTCTTTGGCATAGACGACTAGGTCATGTTGGTCCTAGTACCATAGAAAAACTTTTTAAACTTGATTTAGTTGTTGGTATGCAAAAACACAATTTAAAATTTGATTTTGTTTGTGATGCGTGTCAACTTGGCAAATAAACAAAGGAATCTTTTAAAAGAAAAAATTTTGTATCAACTTCTATGCCCCTTGAACTTCTTCACCTAGATCTATGTGGTCCCTTGAGGAACTCTAGCCTAGGAGGGAAGATTTATGCATTTGTCATTGTGGATGATTTTTCACGTTACACGTGGACATTGTTTTTAGCCCACAAAAATGATGCCTTTGATTATTTTAAAACTTTTGTCAAACGTGTTAAGAATGAGAAAAATCTTTCAATAAAACAGATCCGTAGTGACCACGGAACTGAATTTCAAAATGAGAGTTTTACAAATTTTTGTGAAGAGAAAGACATCGGTCACAATTTTTCTTGTCCTAGGACTCCTCAACAAAATGGGGTCGTTGAGAGGAAAAAAAGGACACTTGTAGAGATTGCGAGGACCATGATATGTGAGCATTCTCTACCAAAATATTTTTGGGCTGAAGCAATGAACACTGCCTGTTACATTATCAATCGTGTATCAATAAGGCCAATTCTCAAGAAAACTCCATATGAATTATGGAGAGGGAGAAAGCCTAACATTTCATACTTTTGGGCTTTTGGATCAAAATGCTACATTCATAATAATGGTAAGGACAACCTTGGAAAATTTGATGCCAAATCCGACAAAGGTATTTTTCTTGGGTATTCTACTACGAGTAAGGCTTTTAGAGTATTTAATAAACGCACTTTACTTGTTGAAGATTCAATGCATGTTGTATTTGATGAATCTATGTCTATAGTTTCTCGCACTAACAATGATGATATAGAATTAATTGAAGAAGAGATGGATTCATCAAGCTTAAATGATATAGATGTTTCTATTGAGAAACACCACTTTCGAAGGATTGGACGCTTCACAAAGATCATTCTATGGATCTAATCATTGGTAGTTCTTCAAAGGGAGTAACCAATCGCTCTTCACTTAATAATATTTACAATCATCTTGCTTTTGGTTCGCATGTTGAACCTAAGTTCATTGATGATGCTTTATTAGATGATTCCTGGATTATTGCTATGCATGATGAATTAAATGAATTCAAGCGCAATGATGTTTGGTGTCTTGTTCCTAGGCCGCATGATAGATCTATTATTGGTACTAAATGGGTCTTTAGGAATAAACTTGATGATCATGGTACTATCACTAGAAATAAAGCTAGGCTTGTAGTGAAAGGATATAGTCAATAAGAAGGCATAGATTATGATGAAACTTATGCGCCTGTTGCTAGACTAGAATCTATTCGCATGCTACTTGCTTTTGCTTGCTTTAGAAATTTTAAGTTATTTCAAATGTATGTTAAGAGTGCCTTTCTTAATGGTGAATTAAACGAGAAAGTTTACATTGAACAACCTGATGGCTTTGTTGATCCTTCTTTGCCTGATCATGTGTTTAGACTTAACAAAGTATTGTATGGTTTGAACCAAGCTCCTCGAGTTTGGTATGAAAAATTATCAACTTTTCTTCTTTCAAATTGTTTTTCAAGAGGAAAGATTGATATTACGTTGTTTACCAAACATGCTAAAGATGACTTATTAATTGTGCAAATTTATGTTGATGACATAATTTTTGATTCTACTAACGAAACTCTCTGTCAAGACTTCTCCAAGCTAATGCAGGAACACTTTGAGATTAGCATGATGGGGAAACTTAACAATTTCCTCGGATTGCAAATCAAACAGTTCAAGGATGAGTTATTTGTGAACCAAAGCAAATACATCAAGGAGATTCTAAAGAAGTTTGGGATGGAGAACACAAAATCATCATCTACACCAATGAGCACAGCAATCAGACTCGACAAGGATGAAAATGGTAAATCTGTAGATCAATCTTCCTTTCGTAGTATGATTGGCTCCTTACTTTATGCTACTTCTTGTAGACCGGACATTATGTTTATTGTTTGCTTGTGTGCACGATTTCAATCTTGTCCAAAGGAATCACATTTGTTCGCCTTAAAACGCATTTTCAAATATCTTTCAAATACTCCAAATCTCGGCTTGTGGTATTCGAAAAATTCTTTCTTTGATTTAAAAGCTTACTGCGATGCCGACTTTGGTGGATATAAGGTGGACAGGAAAATCACTAGTGGAACTTGTTTTTTTTAGGAAACTGTTTAGTTTCTTGGTTTTCAAAGAAACAAAATTGTGTTGCTTTGTCAACGACCGAAGTCGAATATATGGCTGCCGGTAGTTGTTGTGCGCAAATTCTTTGGATGAAGCATCAATTGCTCAACTATGGTGTATCTTTTTCAAAAATCCCTATTTTCTGTGATAACACTAGCGCCATATGTCTTACAATAATCCGATTCAACATTCGCGCACCAAACATATTGATATTCGTCATCATTTTATTCGTGAGCACATCGAAAAAAATGAAGTTGAACTTCAATATGTTGACACAACAAATCAAATTGCTGATATTTTTACAAAACCACTAGATGAAAATACTTTTATTCGTTTGCATGGTGAACTTGGCATGATTTAGTTGTAATCACTTGTGGACATAAATAGATTTAATGTCATATTAAGAGGGAGCTTAATATTAAAATCGAGCAAATTAATTTTGGATAATTTAAATCAATTGTATTTATCCAATATTAAAAAGCTCACATTTTTATGTGAATTATTTGATTTAAAACTTAAATTTCAAAATTTAAATATTTAAGGTCATTTTCGATTTTCTGACTTCGGCCAGTTCGGACCACCCGAACCCTAGTTCGGAGGACCCGAACTGCCTCGCGCCTTTTCATTATAAAAACTTTCAAATTCCATCCAAAATGACTCGTTCGGGCCCCTCGAACTTAGCTTTGGGAAGTCCGAACTCTTAGCGGTAAAACTTTGAATTTTGACCGCCCAATCTTTGGGCCTTCCGAAAATATTCGGACGTCACGAACTGAAAATAAACTGTTCGGACGCTCCGAATGCTCTTCGAGCCCTCCAAACTGTTTCACAGTCTGTCAATCTTATCACCTCGGTAATCAGGTTTGGGCCGTCCGAACCCAGTTCGGACCGTCTGAACCCAGTTCGGACCGTCTGAACCCTCTGCTATATATACCCCCTCGGGCCATCCGAATTCATCACCCCCAAATTCCTTCTTTTCTCCTCTATAGTCCGAAATCTAGCTTACAAAATGCCTGCCAAATGCCGTCGTGATCAAGGTAGCTCTAGTCGCCCAATCCCTATCCATGATCCAAACCTACTTGCTATTTCACATCCTATCCCGGATGATTACCCCACTCGACCTATTCTACCTGGTCGTATTTTCGATGTCGCCTATCTTGCGACATATCATCTGCTGTTGTTGCCTCTCATTGCTGCACAGCATTGGGAATCCTTTTTCCAGCCTTCCATTCCTTATTCTATTTTCCCAGAGTTATTTTACGAGTTCTATGCCAACCTGGAACTAGAACTTGGCGAGGAACTCCATATCGCCACGATTGTCCATGGTCGGCATGTTCGCTTTTCTGTCTCCAACTTTGCTGAGTGGTTTGATCTTCCTACGCAGGGACCCAACAACTAATTTGGTCAGGGATGGCCTCTCGATGATCCTACTTTTGATCGAGATGAGGTCCTTTCTACAATTCTTGGTCGTTCTGCTACTGTTGCCGACGATCGTCTTCTTTTAAAGCAACTCCATCCCGAATTCCAAATCATTCAGAAATTGATCACCACTTCCATCATTCCGCGCACTGGGTAAAACATACAAATATGATGCATGCAAATGATAGGGTATCCATATCTGGGATAACTGTATATAAATTCTCAGTAATGGCGCCTAGGACATGAGTGGTACAACCCAGGGAGCAAACCCTGCGTACACTGCTCATTCCTACAGGACGTGGACCATGTTCCTCGATTCTAGCCACCCATGACCCATCAGTCAATAGGCCCTAGACATCAACCGTCCAGACAGGGCTGAGCGGCCCTACGTGGCTCATCTCACAAGATGGATAGACACAATATGATATGCACATGCTTCATAATAAATGACATACAAAATGCAACATATAAGCATGCAAAACCCGCTGGAAATCTCAGTCTGTACTTGCGTACCTTACTACAGGCAGTTCCTAGCAGTCCCACTCTAGGTTCCAAGCCTATATCAGCTCTACAATGCAAATACCCATGCATCAATAATTAAGCTCTAAAAGCCTTAACTAAGCTATTGCATACTCCTAAATAATTTAAGGAGACCATAGCTATACCTGCGTCCGTTGTCAGCCCGCTGATGACAATTGCCTCAAAACTAGGCCACAGCTCCGCCTCGACGCCTGGATCACTATGCCACTTCCTGATTCCCAATAGGATGCCTAGAACTCCCTAGATCTGAGTTAGAAGGCTTAGGAATCAGAGAGAAGAGAGGAAAAGGTGCACTTTGAAAATGAAATCTCGGCCCCCTATTTATAGACGGAGTTCGGAGCCTCCGAACCCGGTTCAAAACGTCCGAACACGATCGGAACCTCCGATCCCACCTTCGGAGCATCCGATCGCCCAATATTACATCAGCCATGATGTCACCTTGCTGATGTAAGCGATGATGTGTGCCCTGGCCCCGATCGGAACGTCCGATCTTGCCGACGAAGCTTCCGATCTTGATCGGAGCCTCCGATCCTGAGTTCGGAGCTTCCGAACCCTTCGGACCTTCGGGACATTTTCGGCTACTTTCGAGTGTCCTGAATCCATTTCTGGACTCCATTAACCCATTTGGAATTTCCTTAATCATGTTTTACTTAATTTAAACATGATTACATGATTAATATACTCATTAATCGCTAATTCTGGATACGGGATACTACATTCTCCCCCCTTTAAAAGATTTCGTCCTCGAATCTAATGTTGGAGAACGCGGTGATCAGATCAATTAGGATTGATACCCGGTGCAGCGGAAGTTTAAAATTTTTATATGGAACGATTCCATAATGGGTATCAACCTTACGATTAAATTGTGTGTGTAAAAATTAAATAACGATTATAAAATTTTTACCTCCAATCTCGAAGCGAGATTATGGACACCAACAGATTTCTCTGCTCTTGTTGTATATCCCTGGAACTGATGGACGAACTGTTCTTCAATCAAGTCCACGAACGGATATTTAATCCCTCTGATAGATTGCACTAAAAAATCTATCAGAAGTTTCTACGAAGAGATTAACGAATTTGATCCGTTAAACCAGACTGCAATTCAAAATCACAGACTGGATTTTTCCCGAGTAGAGAGGGAGGGGGGCGGCCACTATTGAGAGAAAAAGCTAGGTTTTTCAAAAATTGTGACCCTGTTGTGTGTAATTTCTGTACTGCAATAACTTATTTATAATGTAGGCCACTAACAGCTTAGGGCCCATTAGTCATAAGTTCAAGCCCGACAAGCAAAGCCCGCATGTTAAGAAATTAATATAAAATTCATCGTGACTCCGATTGATAAACCGATTTCACCAATGTGCACAGAAACCATTTCTGCACCTTTTAAAGTCAAGATAAATTTTTCTGAATTCGAATTCAGTGGTTTCCAAAAATGTCCATCCCTATGTCATTTTAGGAAATCTTACTCCTCTACTCATAATTAAGAAGTCCAACTTCTTTGTTCATTAAATTTAACTCTTTAAATTTAACTATCTCAACGGGGATTAAAAATCCATTACTCTGTGTGACCCTCAATGGTTCAGGGATACAACTAGCCGTGGGCTCACAACTCCTTGTGACTCGGAACAACAATTTCCGACTTGCCCATCGAATCATGGTAAGAGCGCCTAGCAACATCGCCCCATGATTCCCTAGGTATCACTGATAGTGCCTACAAGAACCAATAGATTTTGGTTAGCGTACAGTACGGTCCCTTCATCCATATATCCCGATCGAATCAACAACCATTGGTATATCGAGAGTCGCTCGAGATTCGATAACTATGCAATACATCTTGAAGATCAAATAGTGACATCGCATGTGCTACTAAGAAACCATTTCTTAAATCACATCATGTACTCTGGCCAGAGATTCGTCACACTAATATCTCCTCAGATCGCATAGGATATCCACACTCGCAAGTATGTGGTGAATCCTTGACAACAAGGCATCGACTCCTATATGTGTTGTAACTGTACCCAATCCCGACACCTGATGACCCCAATAGAGTCGGTAAACGAGTCAAAGCACAGTACTAGCATATAGAGTCTCAATGATGTTTCAAGTAGTAAGGACTAATGGTGTACAACCAAAACCGCGGACTTTATCCACTCGATAAGTGATAACCACTTGGAAAGTCCGGATAGGGTAGTTCGATCATTCATCATATGAATATCCATTTGCATGCTTCGAACATCTCTATGTTCCTTACCAATGAAACGTGGTACTCTGCATCGCAAATGCTAGTCTCAAACTCAAGCGATCCTTATCCTTATTATCGGACGGCTCAATCGACTATGAACAGTTTAGAATATACAGTGACTATAAGATGTGTTTCATGATAGACATCTCCATGTTCTACCACATCTTACATACACTATAGTATATTCAAGGTCTTTATCAAAACAACAATAGTATATCACAATATAACAATATGAAGAAAGATAAAGTCATTGCCATTAATAAAAAGTGTAGATTACATTAAACAAAAGATTGTTTATACAAAGAGTCATCAAAGCCCTTAGCCACAAGTTGGCTCACTGGGCACCTACTCTTTCAATCTCCCACTTGCCCTAAAGCCAACTAGTCATACTACGTAGACCCATTGCTTCGCGATGTTTGTCAAATAATGGTCCTGGCAAGGGCTTAGTAAGTGGATCAGCGATATTGTCTGCAGAGGCCACTCTTTCGACAGTGACGTCTCCTCTTTCCACAATCTCCCGGATGATGTGGTATTTCCTCTGTACGTGTTTGGATCTTTGATGAGACCTTGGTTCCTTTGCCTGAGCAACGGCACCCGTGTTGTCACAGTACACCGGGACTGGACCAACAACTTCAGGAATGACGCCCAACTCTTGGACGAAATTCCTCATCCAAACGGCCTCTTTAGCAGCAGCTGATGCTGCAATGTATTCTGCTTCAGTGGTGGAATCCGCTGTGGTGTCCTGCTTGGAACTCTTCCAAAAGACAGCACCGCCATTGAGCATGAACACAAATCCAAAGGTTGACTTCGAGTCATCCACGTCACTTTGGAAGCTAGAGTCGGTATAGCCTTCCAATTTTAGTTCTCTTCCTCCATATACCATGAACATATTCTTAGTCCTTCGTAAGTACTTAAGAATGTCCTTCACGGCTTTCCAATGCATTTGACCGGGATTAGCTTGATATCTGCTCGTGACACTCAGAGCAAATGCTACATCCGGTCTGGTAGATATCATCCCATACATGATACTACCTATGGCTGACGCATATGGTACATGTGTCATTTTATCTATCTCTTCATCAGTCTTGGGACACATAGACTTGGATAGAGAAACTCCATGACACATGGGTAGATGTCCTCTCTTGGACCCATCCATTGAAAACCGTTTCAATATGGTGTCGATGTAGGTTGATTGAGTGAGTCCTATCATTCTCTTAGATCTATCTCTATAGATCTGTATCCCAAGAATATAGGATGCCTCGCCCAAATTCTTCATCGAGAATCTACCTGATAACCATATCTTTGTTGACTGCAACATCCCTACATCATTCCCAATGAGTAGGATGTCATCAACATAAAGTACTAAGAATGTCACAGCATCCTTAACTACTTTCTTGTACATGCATGGTTCCTCCGGGTTCTTGATGAAACCAAAATCCTTTATTGTTTCATCAAATTTCTGGTTCCAACTTCTCGATGCTTGTTTTAGACCATAAATTGATCTCTGAAGCTTGCATACCTTATGCTCGCTTCCCATGGATGTGAACCCCTCAGGCTGCTTCATATAGATTTCTTCCTTAATGTCTCCATTAAGAAAAGCAGTCTTCACATCCATTTGCCATATCTCATAGTCATACCAAGCAGCTATGGCAATAAGGATTCTTATGGACTTGAACATTGCAACTGGTGAAAAGGTTTCATCATAGTCAACTCCTTGTCTTTGAGTATAACCTTTCGCCACCAATCGCGCCTTGTAGGTCAATACCTTACCATCAGGCCCAAGCTTTCTCTTGTAGATCCATTTACACCCTATTGGAACAATTCCATCGGGAGGATCTACTAAAGACCAAACTTGGTTTGTATGCATCGAATCTATTTCCGACTGCATAGCTTCAAGACATAAATTTGAATCCGCATCAGAAATTGCTTCCTTGAAGTTTCTTGGATCACATCCAACATCGGGTTCATCTTGATCCCCTTCAAGAAGAAGACCATATCGAATAGGAGGTCTAGAAGTCCTCTCGGATCTTCTAGGTATAGGCGTGTCCAGCAATGGTTCCTGAGGTGTAGGATCGTTATTTTGTATTTCGGGTTCTTCTCGAATTTCTTCGAGTTCCATCATCTCGCCTTTCTTATCCAATAAGAACTCCTTCTCCAAGAAGGTGGCATTCCTTGAAACAAACACCTTTGTTTCAGCAGGATAATAGAAATAATATCCGATTGAATTCTTCGGATACCCTACAAAATAACATAAGCTGGATCGACTATCCAACTTATCTCCCACTGTCTGCTTCACGTAAGCAGGACATCCCCAAATCCTCAAGTACGAATACTTAGGAGCTTTGCCATTCCATAACTCGTATGGTGTTTTGTCCACTGCTTTAGTGTGGACGTTGTTCAACAACAATACCGCCGTTTCAAGCGCATAGCCCCAAAACGATGGTGGAAGCTCAGTGAAGCTCATCATGGATCGAACCATGTCCAACAAAGTTCGATTACGACGCTCCGATACACCATTCAGCTGTGGTGTCATAGGAGGAGTCCACTGAGAGAGAATCCCATTCTCTTTTAGATAGTCCAAAAACTCGGTACTTAAGTATTCTCCACCTCGATCCGATCGAAGTGTTTTAATACTTTTACCTAGCTTATTTTCTACTTCAGCCTTGAACTCTTTGAACTTTTCAAATGCTTCAAACTTATATTTCATTAAATATAAATACCCATACATAGAATAATCATCAGTAAAGGTAATGAAGTAGGTGTGGCCATGTTGAGTACCAACTCTAAATGGACTACAAACATCTATATGGATCAAATCCAACAGATTTTGACTACGCTCAGGTTTCCCCTTAAAAGGAGATTTAGTCATTTTTCCTTTCAGGCAGGATTCACAAGTAGGTAGAGAGTTAATATCAGACATATCAAACATGCCCTCTCCCACTAGCTTGTTCATCCTCCTTGAGGAAATATGACCTAGCCTAGCATGCCAAAGGTTTGCCGGGTTTTGACTATCGATTTTCCTTTTGTTTGTTGTTGCCGAATTATCAACATAATTTATTGGAACGTCTTTTAGTTTTAAGTTATACAGATTGTTTTCAAGTTGTCCATTTCCAATCAAACATTCATTCTTGTAAATATTGCAAATCCCATTCACAAAATTGCAAGAATAACCATCTCTATCTAGCATAGAAACAGAAATAATGTTTTTAATCAAATCCGGAACAAATAAAACATCTCTCAAAAGTAACTTAAAACCGTTCTGCAAAATTAAATAAACATCTCCCACGGCTTTAGCTTCAACTCTGGAACCATTTCCGAGCCTCAGCTGGGTCTCACCCATTCTAAGCCTGCGACTTCTTGTCATCACCTGCAAATCATTGCAGATGTGAGATCCACATCTGGTATCCAATACCCAAGAAGTAGTATTAAGTGAAACATTTATTTCAATATAGAACATACCCTTCGCAGTTCGCAACTGATCTAGATATTTCTTGCAGTTACGCTTCCAATGACCGGGCTTCTTGCAGTAATGGCAAACATCCTTAGATTTTACATTGTTTGAAGCCTTTGTCTTGTACTTCTTCTCGGGTTCGATTTTCTTGGGTGGGGCAGAACGTTTCTTACCCTTTGTACTTGGCCCCTTCTTAGCAGAAGAAGAGGAGCCCACCAAGAAAGCCGGTTTATCCTTCTTTAATGTGGATTCTTATGTCACAAGCATATTGACCATCTCTTCAAGGGAGGCCTCTATCTTGTTCATATTGAAATTCACCACAAATCCGTAAAACGAAGAAGGAAGAGACAGAAGTAGTAAGTCCACGTTGAGTTCATGCTCCAACACCAAATCAAGGGTTACCAACTTCTGTATAAGCCAAATCACTCGTACCCCATGATCACGGACCAAAGTCCCTTCACGCATGCGACACGTCATTAGCTCCTTTACAGTAGCGAACCGTTCAGCCCTCGATTGAGCCCCAAAAAGTTCCTTGAGTTGTACGTGAATGTCAGCAACATTCACGATGTCCTCAAATCGCCTCTGGAGTTCATCAGACATCGAGGCTTGCATATAGCATTTGGCCTTGATATCATGGTCCCACCATGTATCAAGCTTGGCTAACTCTTCCGGACTTACGTCAGCTGGTGCTTCCTTCGGAGGAGATTTTTCTAACACGTAGAACATCTTCTCCGAAGTCAAGACAATCTTCAACTTACGGAACCATTCCGTATAGTTTGCGCCAGTCAACTTATTTTGTTCGAGGATCGAGAAAAGTGGATTACGCGAATTCATCTTATGAAATACTGAAAAAAAACAGACAAATATCAGTGATTGTTTAAGCAATTTACTAAGACATAAAATAGGCGAAATTTATTTTATGAATCTCACTCCCACTATTTTAACGATTTCACTACCCTCTAGTGAAAACGAGAAACTGTTTTCCTTAGTGAGAACATGGAGTCCAATTGACAAACTATGGTCCCGAATAATATCAGCCAACCATAATTTTAAAAAGGTAGAGCCCAATTGCTTCCAAAGCAACCTCCATGTTTTTACCTCATGTCCAATAAGGGCCCAATAATATGACGCCGTTTATTGTGACATGTCAAGATGACCCATCAATATTAAGTTGTGATGGACGGTCGCCATGTGGATCCCCCAATAATATGAGCCGATGCCATGGGAGTTCCACCCAACTTACAACATGTGTCGATCCAATGTCATACATCAGAGCCAGCTTTCCGACGAACGGGCTCCCCCAATAATATGAGCCGGACCGTATCTGCGGGTAGCATCTCATACATTGATCGTTGATGGAAGGTAGGAACATTTAAACAAATTTAAATTTCCTTTATTTATCTTGATATCAATTTTAAATCATATTTAAAATGAGGGATTTTAATTTTGAAAATTTGTCTCGTCATTTTTAAAATTTTGTATGCTTGCCGGATTCACACAATTATGTCTAAAACATGCATACAATCATAATATCATATATTATATAGGATGATCGATTCCATTTCTAATCGACCCGTGGTTGCCAATCACGACTCTTAGTCCAATCCTAGGTAATATGCAGTATGCAATGCAATCCTATTACATTAGCTTCCAATTTACATTTCTTCTGTCTTTATTGTCTGCTGGGCCCACCTCCATCTTCAAATCTTGATCTCCCACTAAATCTAATGTATTTACAATAAATAACAATGACAAGTAGGGGATACATTTTAAGGGGTGGAAACGGGCCATAAACCAAGCCCACTTTTATTACATATGACATTCATATTGGGCCATAAACCAGGCCCATTAATAAATCCAACAACAATAAAAACAAATGTAAATTCCTAACATACACCTACAAAATTGGTCATGGCAATCGATCATCCTTATCCAATAACATTTAATTCAAAATTAATTTATTGGATAACATGCAATGGCAATTTAAATTTAAAAGGATAAAATCATATTTCATATATAAAATCTTATTTTACATACAAAATCATATTTTATCTTTTTATCAAATAAAATCATATTTTATCTATAAAATCCAATTTTATACATAAAATCATATTTTACTCAATATATCCATAAGATCATATCTTATCATCAATTGTACCAAAAATAATTAATTTCAAAATTCAATTTAACGGATAAAATATTTAAATTTTCCAAAAATTCAAATTTATCCAAAAATCAATTTTTAAAATTTTCGGACTCGAACAATTCGATCCGACGCCTCGTGGACCAATCAAAAACAATTTTCGATCGGACCAAAAATATAATTTTAACATATTAAAATTTAATTTAAAAATTAAAAATAATTTTTCCCACGGGCCGCCCGGGACATTCCCGGGCTGCCCGCGCCCTAAAGGGGTCGGGCCGGGCAGCCCGGCTGCCCCTTGGGCAGCGCCGTAGGGAAGCGACGATCGCTGCCCTAGGCAGCGCCGTGCGCCGCCCTGTGCAGCGCCGCCCGAAATTTTTTTTTATTTTTAAAATATTTATTTTGTTTCAAAAACCGAGGCTTAAAAATTTTTGTACAATCGATTAATTTAATCGCTTGATCTGAGCAACCTGGCTCTAATACCACTGTTGGAGAACGCGGTGATCAGATCAATTAGTATTGATACCCGGTGCAGCGGAAGTTTAAAATTTTTATATGGAACGATTCCATAATGGGTATCAACCTTACGATTAAATTGTGTGTGTAAAAATTAAATAACGATTATAAAATTTTTACCTCCAATCTCGAAGCGAGATTATGGACACCAACAGATTTCTCTGCTCTTGTTGTATATCCCTGGAACTGATGGACGAACTGTTCTTAAATCAAGTCCACGAACGGATATTTAATCCCTCTGATAGATTGCACTAGAAAATCTATCAGAAGTTTCTACGAAGAGAATAACGAATTTGATCCGTTAAACCAGACTGCAATTCAAAATCACAGACTGGATTTTTCCCGAGTAGAGAGGGAGGGGGGCGGCCACTATTGAGAGAAAAAGCTAGGTTTTTCGAAAATTGTGACCCTGTTGTGTGTAATTTCTGTACTGCAATAACTTATTTATAATGTAGGCCACTAACAGCTTAGGGCCTATTAGTCATAAGTTCAAGCCCGACAAGCAAAGCCCGCATGTTAAGAAATTAATATAAAATTCATCGTGACTCCGATTGATAAACCGATTTCACCAATGTGCACAGAAACCAATTCTGCACCTTTTAAAGTCAAGATAAATTTTTCTGAATCCGAATTCAGTGGTTTCCAAAAATGTCCATCCCTATGTCATTTTAGGAAATCTTACTCCTCTACTCATAATTAAGAAGTCCAACTTCTTTGTTCATTAAATTTAACTCTTTAAATTTAACTATCTCAACGGGGATTAAAAATCCATTACTCTGTGTGACCCTCAATGGTTCAGGGATACAGCTAACCGTGGGCTCACAACTCCTTGTGACTCGGAACAACAATTTCCGACTTGCCCATCGAATCATGGTAAGAGCGCCTAGCAACATCGCCCCATGATTCCCTAGGTATCACTGATAGTGCCTACAAGAACCAATAGATTTTGGTTAGCGTACAGTACGGTCCCTTCATCCATATATCCCGATCGAATCAACAACCATTGGTATATCGAGAGTCGCTCAAGATTCGATAACTATGCAATACATCTTGAAGATCAAATAGTGACATCGCATGTGCTACTAAGAAACCATTTCTTAAATCACATCATGTACTCTGGCCAGAGATTCATCACACTAATATCTCCTCAGATCGCATAGGATATCCACACTCGCAAGTATGTGGTGAATCCTTGACAACAAGGCATCGATTCCTATATGTGTTGTAACTGTACCCAATCCCGACACCTGATGACCCCAATAGAGTCGGTAAACGAGTCAAAGCACAGTACTAGCATATAGAGTCTCAATGATGTTTCAAGTAGTAAGGACTAATGGTGTACAACCAAAACCGCGGACTTTATCCACTCGATAAGTGATAACCACTTTGAAAGTCCGGATAGGGTAGTTCGATCATTCATCATATGAATATCCATTTGCATGCTTCGAACATCTCTATGTTCCTTACCAATGAAACGTGATACTCTGCATCGCAAATGCTAGTCTCAAACTCGAGCGATCCTTATCCTTATTATCGGACGGCTCAATCGACTAGGAATAGTTTAGAATATACAGTGACTATAAGATGTGTTTCATGATAGACATCTCCATGTTCTACCACATCTTACATACACTATAGTATATTCAAGGTCTTTATCAAAACAACAATAGTATATCACAATATGAAGAAAGATAAAGTCATTGCCATTAATAAAAAGTGTAAATTACATTAAACAAAAGATTGTTTATACAAAGAGTCATCAAAGCCCTTAGCCACAAGTTGGCTCACTGGGCACCTACTCTTTCATCTAAGGTAATACCTCGAGAACGTACCAGAAACCCTTGCTCGAGTGTCTAGTCGAAATATCCTCCGACACACTCAGACTCCCGTCGAATTCTGTGCAAGCTTCATTAATGCTGAACTGCATTAATATTTTCCTAGCTGAAAATTTCTGCGCTACAGGTCGACAATCGAACTTCCCTTGCGCTAGCGTATCGTAACACCGACACTTCTTTCACTCGGACCATGATCTTCCTGACCACGAAGGATACAATACCCGCTTGATCAAGATCATCGTCTCAAAGGAAATCTTATACTGACGAAGACCAAGTCATAACCTGACCGGTTTTACTGCATTCGTCGAATCACTAATCAAAACTAACCACCTAATGGTTCCAAAAGTTCTCGGTGCTCAACACCTTTAGTTAGGAAAACACTAATCCCCAACATTGTGCTGACACATTCTAATATGAATCTCGCTTTAAGATAATCCAGTTGACTCAAGTCTATACTTCAATGTAACTGCTCACAATGTTCCCTAGACTGGTTACCCTCCCCACTCTCCCTGAAGCACAACCGGCTTTCCAAGGAATACTGGGAACTTAAACCATCATGTCTAGTACGTTCTGTTGTCCACGTTTCTTAGTATAACCTCAACACTGTGCCCTGATGATAACTATCAGTACTTGCAATTCATGACGCTACGTCATCTCATAGCCATTGGCCTGCGAAATCACACATACATTGCAATGGAAGTCATCACGCCTCTGATGATCTAAATCATCTCGATCATAGGTTATTTACCTCATGAATTTAATCGATGAACATCCTCTGGTTAGTTATACATACTAGCAATCACTGTACACACATCAAGACTAAGGCAAGTTCCCACCAATATGCTCGACTGGGACATTCCACAATGCACAGACATATGGAAATTCTTCCTATTCCATCTCGAAACTTGACAGTCATTACACCTGGTATAACTCAACTCAGAGTCTCTGATAATACCATCAGCTCATACCAACCTCCCAAGGTTGAACATACTGATCCTGGAATTAAATCCCAACGGATTCTCAATAGTCAAATCGCTCCCTTGCCAAATGCATCAGTCTCAGCACTGAACGATCTAATTCGTCGATTCCCTAGTCAATCCTGGGAATTACTTGTGCTCAAAGTAACTTGCCACACAATGCATCTCTGATTGTCGGTTATTGACACAACGCAATATTCTTTGACCAACAGTCTGTATAGATGTGACTCACTAACGCGAAAGAACAATTTCGATCCGTCACGATCTTGCGAAATCTTCAACCCCAAAGGCAAACCTCATTGGCTACTAAGTCGACCCTTGACTATCTCTGTCATTTCAGAGACATCGTTTATCACACGCTAGAAGATTAGTGACACATCCTGCTAGATCTCGAGAATTAGATCTCAGCTAATGTCATACCACACGATTAGACAACTAATGTTCCCTTGCTAATATCCATTAGCATTTCCAACTACTCGTCGGATCCAACCACAACGGTACACATAGATGCCCTCACTTAACCGCAATGTCCGGTCAACAATCTTCACTATTGTTGTTTAATGGAAAACTCTCACATGAAGCAACAACATGATCCTTTCCTGACCTATTGCTATCACTAAGCAATTGATTGAATCCATATCAGCTTCCTTCTTAACAAGAATGCACTATACTGGAAACTACCAACTCCCTTGCTTGTTTCCACTGTCAAGTTAGCACCTAACTTGATCATACAAGTCCACTTGCAATCGTTTCCAATTACAGCAACCCCAGAAGATTCATTTCTGACGATCATTGAGACCAAATAACTCAAATCTCCGATTTTTCTGAGATGATATTCAGTACTCATCCTATAAGCATTTACTTGACAAAATACTATCCCAAAGTATTTCTTAATTGCTACATCCTGATCAACCCTGATTGGCTCAACCAATCGAATTTTTCGATCTACTTAAGCTCACACTTATCAGATCAGACCACCACTAATCATCCAACTTACATGGCTTGGTCAATAACCATGACTTAGCTGCCACAAGGAATCATTTCCAAACGGTGTTAGATCACAGTACATAAGTAGTTTACTTGGCACAAGTCCTGTGCCTTTTCAGCACTACTTACCGCTGCTTCGTATTCTAAACTTAATCATCTTAACTCTGACAGAGTTAACCAATAACCACTAGTAGTCACTAGCACAGATCCCGTACCACCTTAGCACTATTAATCGTTGTCTTGTTCACCCAGGGCAAACATAAACTAAGCCCATTCCATCCCATGGAAAATCTTATGCTCAACCTTTGAATATCAGACAGTACTTTAGCGCAACCACTGGACTCACTGTCCTTGCCTTGTTCATTCAGAATGAACATCACGGCTCTTTTAAGTCCAAGAAGAATAATTAAAGTATCCCAAATATTTCCACAATCTTCGAACACTCTCCTGATCAAATCCCATGTTAAGATTTTGCAACAGTTCAAGACTAAGGTAGCTTACCTCAATACCCCACCTGGACAGCCACCAAGGTTTCACGGTCATAGGCCATGCTTCCCTCACATCTTAAATAGTCATATACAATCCTTAGCATCTGATACAACCCCATTACTGATGAAACCAATCATCAAGGAGTAGTCCTCGTATTCGAGTCAAAGTCTTAAAACAGCATCCCATCCAAGTTCTTGGATGATTCCTATCACAAGGAAATTCTAACCACAATTCTGATGACAACCCCTAGTCATTGCTGGTAGAAATCCCTCCACCTACTAGATCCACACGTCTAGCAGTAACTCAAAGGTTAAAACCTATCTGCTCAGAGTACACTTGTCAAGAAAATCCCTCCATGACTGGTTCCCATAGCAGAAAACTCAAAGTATATCTCTGGCACACCAGATGATATCAAACCATTGATATCAAACCTGATATCTATTCCAAGGTCATACCTCGTCGTGACTGCTACCAATTCCTAGACTGAGTAGCCTTCCCACCTCCAATCCTGAAGCACCAAGGCTCCCAGATAATCTTTGAAGTACAAGGACTCCCAGAGTAACACTGGCATAGGGTCCCGCCCCATCACATCTGGTCATGGTCATAGTCCACAACTCTCAGTATATACTGGACCTGGTATCCCTAATGAAAACCCATCATCACAAGCCTCAACCTAGCAAAGGTCAGATAGCCTACTGTTTCAAGAAACAACCTAGAACAAAGCCCAAATGTTCTAAACCAAACAATACCCTTAATGCCTCTAGATGAGTCCACTCATTGCTAGCACTAAAATAGTCCACCGACCAACTAGGTCAATCCTAGGAAAATGCCTAGACTAACCACAAGTCAAACAGTCACAGTCGGCCCACTCCAATCCCATGAGCTATAGCAGTTGAACACTAATCAACTAGAATCAAGCCAACCTCAGCAAAATCATGAAACCATCCACGAATTGCTGGATAAATAAAACATGTATCACTTATTTCAAGTTATGTACAATTTCTCTTTATTACAATCTCATGTAATACATACAATATTCAAAATACAATGAAATGTACAATCGAACTTGAAATGATACAACCAAAGTATGATGATTCATTACAACTGAAATACTGTTTACAACTACATCAATACAGTATTTAAATCATCGTACTAGTTTTCGTTTCTTGAGCATGAAGCTTCTAATCGACACACGCATCGATACAAGCATACTCCCGACCAAGTATCTCTACATGTCCTCCTATGAAGAACTCCGGAGAAATGGCTCGTGATAGCTAATCAGCTATGCTTTGCGTCAGTGCATGTCAGTCGACCCCTTCTGCTCGCGATCTACCATCAGCGTTCTTCTTGTATTTATATCATGCTTTTGAACATTAAGTTTCCCATGTGCCTACCGAACGCATCGATATCAGCATACCGGCAAAAACATGTTCTGCATGAGGTTAAAGACCTCACTCTCGAAACCTATCATGCTTTAGTCACTCGAGACATTCTTTGGTGAAGGTCTATCTGACAATCTCTCCAACTACTAGTGGAGAATCTTCAGATTAGTGTCATCATGGTATGGACTGTACAGATGCAAGCATCAAGTACGTCCCATCCAATGCTCTGCCACTGCCTCTCACATCCGGTAATCGATCCAAAACTAGGATCCATATGAGTAAAAATCTTGAAAACTCGGACATGATTCATCACTCCTGTCCGCACTTGCCGGAATCCCATAAGTCAAATCTTCAGAAATCCTGCCGATGATGGTAATATCTGGGCAAACTAATTGCCGCATCATCACTTCTTCCAAGGTCTCATCCATCCTATAAGGATAACCCAAAGTCTTATTACTATATCCCAAGTCTCTTGCATGCATATGCTCTGATACCAATAAATTTAGCGACCCTACCCGGATCCGCAACCTAATCAGAGTTAAGAGCATAATTAAACATGCATTAAATAAATCGCTGCGGAAGACTTAAATAAAAATAGACCGGCAGAATACAACCGGTTAAATAAATTCGATTTATACAACCAAATCAAATAAATAGCCTAAAGGTAAAACCTACAGCTAATCCTGTTATCTTCACTGATCACTAGCTACTCCAAGCTCCTGGTGCTCCACCCTGCACCTACACCTGCCCCGTCAAATGGGGTGTCCAGATACACAAAAAATACTGGACGTGAGCTCTAAACTCAATACGAAAGCACTGGGTAAAACATACAAATATGATGCATGCAAATGATAGGGTATCCATATCTGGGATAACTGTATATAACTGCTCAGTAATGGCGCCTAGGACATGAGTGGTACAACCCGGGGAGAAAACCCTGCGTACACTGCTCATTCCTACAGGATGTGGACCGTGTCCCCCGATGCTAGCCACCCATGACCCATCAGTCAATAGGCCCTAGACATCAACCGTCCAGACAGGGCTGAGCGGCCCTACGTGGCTCATCTCACAAGATGGATAGGCACAATATGATATGCACATGCTGCATAATAAATGACATACAAAATGCAACATATAAGCATGCAAAATCCGCTGGAAATCTCAGTCTGTACTTGCATACCTTACTACAGGCAGTTCCTAGCAGTCCCACTCTAGGTTCCAAGCCTATATCAGCTCTACAATGCAAATACCCATGCATCAATAATTAAGCTCTAAAAGCCTTAACTAAGCTATTGCATACTCCTAAATAATTTAAGGAGACCATAGCTATACCTGCGTCCGTTGTCAGTCCGCTGATTACAATTGCCTCAAAACTAGGCCACAGATCCGCCCCGACGCCTGGATCACTATGCCACTTCCGGATTCCCAATAGGATGCCTAGAACTCCCTAGATCTGAGTTAGAAGGCTTAGGAATCAGAGAGAAGAGAGGAAAAGGTGCACTTTGAAAATGAAATCTCGGCCCCCTATTTATAGACGGAGTTCGGAGCCTCCGAACCCGGTTCGGAACATCCGAACATGATCGGAACCTCCGATCCCACCTTCGGAGCGTCCGATCGCCCAATATTATGTCAGCCATGATGTCACCTTGCTGACATAAGCGATGACATGTGACCTGGTCCCGATCGGAACGTCCGATCTTGCCGACGGAGCTTCCGATCTCGATCGGAGCTTCCGAACCCTCCGGACCTTTGGGGCCTTTTTGGCTACTTTCGAGTGTCCTAAATCCATTTCTGGACTCCGTTAACCCATTTGGAATTTCCTTAATCATGTTTTACTTAATTTAAACATGATTACACGATTAATATACTCATTAATCGCTAATTCTGGATACGGGTTACTACAATTTGACATTTCTTTTGATGGCTTAACTTCTTTTTCCATCTCTGATTTCCACACTTTCAACCATCCTATGATTACCAAGATGGAACTATCTTGGAATCCTGTCCTTTCTTGTTGGGTTAATGACCCAACTCGTGCCTTTAAAAAATATCTTTCGGACAAACATTTTTCACTTCCCTATTCAAGTCTTTCACCCACTTCTCAGGCTAAGGGCTTTCCCAATGGGCCGCCTGCAGAAGAAGGAGGACCTTCTTCTTCTGGCTTTCAGACATTTCCATCCAATCTTAGCGAGCTTCAATTTGAGATTCCCAAGATTCCTGCTACCCCCGCTAATCAGCATGATCGTCTTTTCGAGACTCTTCAACGCATTGAAGGGAATCTATCCAACCACTTTGCATCTTCTACTGCCTCCATGGATGCCTTGACTATAAGAGTTGCTTCGTTGGAGACTCGCTAAGATGACTCTTTCTCCCGCTATCCTTTGCCGCAGCACGATGATGACTCTTAGATTTTATTTTGCATTTTAAGTTGTATTTTGTTTATGCTTTTTATGTAAAATACAATATTAGTTTAAATGAAATTATTGTGTATTTTAATTTTCTCGTATTTTATTAGTTGCTTTTTTATTATCGCAAAAAAGGAGAGAATTAATTTGGTTAAATAATTATTTATTAACTTGAGGGGGAGTTTTAATTATTAATGTTTAAACAATATTTGATTGAATTTGTTTAAATATATTATTGCTCTATTTTATTTCTCCTATTTAACCAAGTTTTGTGATCATCAAAAAGGGGGAGATTGTACGCCTTAAATGCATACAAATCTCGTATATTGAGATTAATATTTTTAATGCATTAACAAATCTCAAATTAATATGTTTTGATAATTACAAAACTCGGTTAATCGTTACTAACAGTTTAAAGTGAGAAAATTGCAGATTATAATACTTTTGAGTATGAACAATATTGGAAGCAAGAACCGATAATCAAAAATTGGAGATAAAATTTTAAAGGTTGGAAATTGCCCAGGTTCGGACGACCCGAAGAATGGTTCGGACGACCCAAAGATTTTCCAGAATTAAATAAAGATCGGAGGACAGGCTGGGAGGGCACGGAAGACCAGTTCGGACGATCCAAAGATAGTTCGGACGGCCCGAAGAATTTCTTGGAATTTAAATAATGATCGGAGGCACCCTCGGAGTCCATGAAATGACACTTCGGACGACCCGAAGACAAGTTCGTAGGACCCAAACTACTTTACGACCACTGAAGATTTTGTCAGAAGAAATTTGCCGGAATGAATTTAATGTAGCCGTTCGGATGACCCGAAGATGTGTTCGGACCACCCGAACAGTTCACAAGCAGTAAAAATTAGAATTTCAATTAGACAAAGTTCGGACGACCCGAAGACATGTTCGGAGGCTCCGAACCAGCCTGAATCAGCAACTATAAATACATGCCATTTGAAGCCATTTCAACACACCAATTCACTCTCATCTCTCATTTCAAGCAACATCCTCTCCTTCAAAGTATTCAAGTGATAGTTGAGCAATTTATTCAAAATCAAGGGTTGTTTGTATTAAATCATTTGTGAGTTGGTTACTCGGATATTGTAAACACTTGTGTGTGAAGCCAAGTGTATTTTGCGAGTGTTGTGGCTATCCTTGGAGCCCTTAAGGCCAAGTGTTCGAGTTGTTTCGGCGCGGTGATCGTATTGAGTTGTACGACTATCCTTGGAGCCATCAAGACCAAGACGTTGAAGTGCTAGTGGATCCTTGGTTAATCGATCTTAACCAAGAAGGGGAGACGTAGACGATTTATCGTCGAACTTCCATAAACATCTTTTATCCATTTTACTGCTTTATTTACATTACGCATTTATTTACTGCACTTATATTTGATTGCTTTAAGTCTTTTGCTTGCGTACTAGCATAATCGCTTTAAATTGCTAAAGTTTCCAATAAAACCTAAATCCCCCCCTCCCCCCATTAGGTTCTAAAAACAAGAAATACAAGTAATATGTCAACCACATGCTTTCAGGACAACATAATCAAATCAAAACGAATGATATGCATGTCTTTAAAATCGGGATATAAATTTTGATAAACAAGGAATTGTTGCTATGATTTTGGAATCCCGAGAATCAGAACACGTAACAACTCTCTGACTCTTCCAATCGAGGTGGTGCCACGTATCCCAATCCCCTAGACTTTGGTGCGACTATAAGGAGTATGCTGACACTAGGTGAACTTCTACAACCCAGGCCACTCGTAGTATAGCCCCCCAAAACGTCTAAATAAAAAGGGCCGTTCTGCCCAACAAATCAAAGGTTTGGCTCAAGATGAATGCATAAGAAAACATACAACATTAAGCCATATAACAAAAGCTCAAATAACAAAATACAAGTTCCACATTCTAGAACAAGTATTGATTCAACTATGTGATTTAAGGGAAACTCAAGAACCAACTGTCTCGAGTGTGCTATCCCGCTAAACGATGACTGGTTTTACCTTTCAATGCAAGTAGCTCCAACTCTGGATAAGCTACAATAAAAGTTTATATCAGAAACTATACAACCTAACAGCAACAACGACTCAAGGTAATCTCTTTACCGTTTTTCGTCCAACTCTTTGACGATCGACAACTGCTAACTCTGGGCTCGAAAACTTCAAATGAATCTGTTCTGAGACAATAGATGATCAACAATGACGATCAAACTCACAAGCCTAAGTTCAACGATTCAAACGGTTCAAAATCCCAAAACTCTAACCGGCGGCATAACGGCTATAATGGATCAAACCGGAAACGCAGAAAGCAGTACAATATCGATATCAACTCATATAAATGCTAATACAACAATAAAGGCTCCAACCCAACAAATCTCAAAACTCAATATTCGAAAAAGGCTTCCAAAAATCATAACAAATCCGAACGTCGCTCTATTTCAAAACCGATTGAGAATAAACGATAAAAACTCGTTCAAGAACAACATAACCGACAGTCAATCGATTCTAACAACATCCGAAAATAGAATTCTAGCTGATCGAAGAAAAACTTACGATAGAACAAAGCTCTCGCTGCTGTGATCGCCAATCTGCCTTTAGAAATAAATTCTAACAGACGGATCGAGCTCGGAGAGAATTCTGAAAGCTTGAAAAGGATCAAGAGGCGCAACAATGGAGGGGAATCGATGGAGAAGAAGGAGAAGAAGGAATGGAGACTAGTCAAACCTTTTCCCAATTGTAGATAATATATTAAACTCCAAATTTGCATTTTAGTCCCTGAAAAATCTAAAATTTTTAAAATAGACCCTAATCAAAATCAAGTCGGTTTTCAAAATCCATAATCTCTAATTATCTCAAATAAACTCAATTAAGATAAAATCGGTGCATTACAATTCTCCCCCTCTAAGAAGATATTTCGTCCTCGAAATCAATCAGAATCAATCACATAAGAAAGAATAAAGAACAAAATATAGTAATAAGAACTCACGTCATCCGAATAACTCAGGAAAACGTTGTCTCATGTCTGATTCTGTCTCCCAAGTCGCTTCCTCGACCCCGTGACGGCTCACTACTCTTTCACCAGAGGAATCAACTTGGTTCTGAGCTACTTCTCCTTCCGATCAAGGATCTGAATTGGTCGCTCAAAGTAGCTTAGAGTCTCGTCAAGCTCGGCTTCGTGAGGCTGAAGAATATGAGAATGATATGGATGATACTTCCGCAACATAGAGACGTGAAAGACGTTGTGGATACCAGATAAAGATGGAGGAAGTGCAAGTCTGAAGGCAAGATCGCCTAACTTTTCGAGAATCTCGTACGGTCCGATGAATCTCGGAGATAACTTCCCTCTCTTTCCAATCTAACAGTGCTTCTGAAAGAAGAAATCTTCAAGAAGACCCGGTCTCCCTAATCGAAACTCAGAGGTCTACGTCTGATATTTGCATACTTTGCCTGTCTATCCTGAGCTGACTTCATTGTCGGCTAAATGATCTTTACCTACTCTGCCATATCCCTAAGCATATCCGGTCCCAAATCAGGTGACTCGGACAAATCCCCAAAACAACGGAGATCGGCACTTCTTACCGTACAAAGCCTCCAAAGGTGCCATACCGATACTCGCATGGAAACTGTTGTTGTAAGAAAACTCGACAGGAGGCAAAGAATCCTGCCAACTAGTGCCAAAGTCTAGCACTACTGCCGAAGCATATCCTCTAACATCTGGATAGTTCGCTCTGACTGTCCATCGGTCTGAGGATGATAAGCTATACTCAGATGCAATCGAGTACCAAGGGCCTCCTGAAGACTGTGCCAAAAGTGCGAAGTAAATCTAGGGTCTCGGTCTCAAACGATCGACTTCAGCACACCATACAATCTCACAACATTGCTAACATACAAATCAGCCATCTGATTGTGATGATACGTCATCCTGTACGGAATAAAACAAGAAGAATTCATCAATCTATTGATCACTACCCAAATAGCATCGCATCCTCGAACAGATCGTGGTAGCTTCGTGATGAAATCCATAGAAATGTGATCCCATCTCCATTCAGGAACAGATAGACTGTGCAACAGACCACCCGGTCGCTTTCTCTCTGCTTTCACTTGCTGACAGTTCAATCATCGAGATACAAACCTCGCAACATCGCTCTTCATTCTCTTCCACCAAAACTGATTCTTCAGATCGTTGTACATCTTACGACCTCCATGATGAATACTGAACCGACTGCAATGAGCCTCTCGGAGAATACGCTGCCTCAACTCCGAAATATCAGGCACAACAATACGGTTATTCACAAACAAAACATCATCTCTAAGCTGGAATTCAGACTGATGCCCAGATCTGATTTTCTCTACTGAAATCAGAGTGCTCGGATTAGACTTCTGTGCTTCCTTGATCAGAATAAATAACTCTGCTCGGCTTGAATAGCAAACACTCTGATAGTCTTCCTATCCGTTTCAAACTCTAAACCAGAAGTGCAACAATTATCGATCAACTGAGAAACACCAATAGTAGAAAGAGATAAAGAACAAAGCTTTCGGCTCAAGGCATCTGCAACTGCATTCAACTTTCCCGGATAATACTTGATTTCACAATCGAAATCCTTCAACAGATCTAACCATCTTCTTTGTCTATTTAGATGTGTCTGTGAAAACAAATACTTAAGGCTCTTATGGTCAGAAAAGATCTCGAAAGACTCACCATAAAGATAGTGACGCCAGATCTACATAGCAAAGATGATTGCAGCTAGGTCAAGATCATGAACCGGATAAAGAGTCTCGTGCGGCTTCAGCTGCCTCAATGCATACGCTATCACATGCTTATGCTGCATAAAACACACCCAAGCCACGGTTAGAAGCATCTCAATACACAGAGAAACCTCCAGTACCTTTTGGAATAGAAAGAATCGGAGCACTGGTCAGTCTCCTCTTCAGATCAACAAAGCTAGCCTCACAATCTACAGTCCAGATAAAAGGCGCATTCTTTTGAGTTAGTTGGGTAATTGGCTTGGCAATAGATTATAATCCTTTGATGAATCGGCGATAATAACCAGCTAAACCCATAAAGCTTTGGATCTCAAGCACTGATCTCGGTCTAGGCCAATTCATAACCGCTTCAATATTGCTGGGATCGACAGAAATCCCATCTCCAGAAATAATGTGACCGAGAAATACAACTTGATCCAACCAGAATTCACACTTACACAGCCTGGAAAACAACTGCTCAACTTGCAAAATCTGCAAGACGGTCCTCAAATGCTCCGCATGGTCAGTACAGTACTTTGAATAGATAAGAATATCATCGATGAAGATAATAACAAACTAATCTAAATAGCGCTGAAAGATACGGTTCATCAAACCCATAAAAACCTCTGGAGCATTAGTCAAACCGAACGACATGACTATAAACTCAAAATGACCATACCTCGTTCTGAATGCGGTCTTAGGAACATCTTCCTCACGCACTCTTAGCTGATGATAACCTGACCTCAGATCAATCTTAGAATAAATAGAAGAACCCTTCAGTTGATCAAAAAGGTCATCAATTCGGGGTAAAGGATACCTGTTCTTTACCGTCGCTTGATTCAATTGATGTTAATCAATACAGAGCCGCATAGAACCATCCTTATTTCGAACAAACAGAACAGGAGCACCCCAAGGCGACATACTAGGTCTGATGTATCCCTTGGCAATCAAATCCTCAAGTTTCTCCTTCAATTCTCTCAATTCTACCGGTGCCATACGATACGGAGATTTGGAAATAGGTTGAGTACCTGACACTAAATCGATGCTGAATTCGATCTCTCGAATAGGCGGCAATCCAGGAATTTCTTCCGAAAACACATCAGAAAATTCTCTAACCACTTGTATATCAACCAATTCAGGGCTAGATTTTAGTACATCAATTGCATAAACCAAACATCCCTCTGCACCTCTATGTAACAAACGAGTCATAGATAACGCTAAAATCAAAGGAATTCTAGATCGGGAACCCTTACCAAAGAATTTCCACTCGTCTGTCATTTCAGGTCTAAATCTGACAACCTTTTGAAAACAATCAACGGTTGCCCTGTACTTGGTTAAAGCATCTATACCAATAATACAGTCAAAATCTGAGAGCCCAAGTACAATACAGTCGAACTCTAAAAAATTTCCCTCAAAACAAAATTCAGAGTTCTTGACTAATCTGACAGAAACAATTTCTCCACCCAAAGGTGAAGTAACAGCTACTACATTAGGAAACAACTCAGTAGGAAAAGCATGCATCAACACAAAATTTTCAGAGATAAAGAAATGAGAAGCGCCTTTATCTATCAAAACATGAGCAGAATAACCGAAAATCGAACAGTTACCTGCTATAACATCGTCAGGTGCTGCCTAAGCCTGATCCTCTGTCAAAGAAAAGACTCGTGCCTACTGTCTCAGAGGCTGGTTTGCACTCAGGTTACCTCCCTATCTGTTCTGCTGCTAAGGCTGGAAGGAGTGAACCGCAGAAGTCTGCCTCTCAGGCTGAGCTGCAGGTCTAGAAGAACTCCCACTCTGAGCTCGATCTCTACTTCGCTGAGGGCACACCTTAGCAAAGTGTCCTGGATGCTGACAGATGTTGCAGTTCCCAAATACTCCTACACACTGATCCGAGGAGTGTCTACCCCACACTTGTTGCAGAACAACAAAGAGGATCCAGAACTTTGTCCTGAACCAAACTGCTTGGAACCACTGGAACTAGAAGAACTGCTCCCTTGCTTCTTGAATTGTTTCCCTTTGACTCCGAAGTGATCCTTTCTGTTACCCCCGCTGCTTCCTCCTTCAAAACTTTGTGGTTGGTTCTGATACTGTGGTGGCTGATTCTGATACTGAAACGTTTGATTTTGAGACTGTCTCTGCTGTTGAGGTACCATATGATTTCCTCTCTGTCTCCACAAACCTTCTTCAGCTCTCTTCGCGTGATTCACGGAATTCGCAAACTTATCGGGCCTAGTAGTGTTTACCAACGTGATGATGTCGGGGTTCAAGTCGTTGATGAACTGATCGACTTTTGCTTCTTCATTGTCGGCAATGTGTGGTGCAAACCTCAATAAACTGTCAAACTTGGATACATACTCCTCAATGTTCAAGTTTCCTTGACTCAGATTAGCAAACTCTGCTCCCTTATCCTTACGGTACGAAATAGGTAAAAACTTCTTATAAAACACAGATTTTAAAAGAGTCCAATTAACAATTGTACCTCGATTATCCATGAATCTCTTCGTCGTGATCCATCAGTTCTTAGCAACACCACGAAGCTGATGAATGACTTACTTAGTTCGGCCGTCGTCAGAGTAATCAATGGAATCGAACAACTGATCAATGTCATCCAACCAGGTCTCAAAATCAACAGGATTCTCTGTACCTAGCAACAAAGGCGGATTAAACGACTGAAACCTCTTCAACAAGGTTTCCATAGGCATTGTTATGGCATCCATCTGATCAGTACTAGCTTGCTCATTCGGAGGAGTAGCTGACGGTGGGTTTCTGTTAATAACTCGACGAGGACACATCTGATAATCAAAGGTTAGGACACGAGATATCTCAATTGCTACAAATCGGTGCCCTTTCAACCTCTCAGAATATCGGATACCAGTCGATAACCAAAACAGTTATATCTCAAGTAGTCCATGATTTATAAATTAAATCACATAATCATGTAATTCAAATAATTCTCAAATAATAAAGCATGCTCGCATGGAATTAAATAATCAAATAAATAACTCAAACACATGCGGGGAGCCAATACATGCGGATTCGATCTACCCCGCTTACTCTAGTTCAACCAAGAACTTATCGCTTTGATACCACTTAATGTGAGACATCGGTTCTAAACAACTAATCTCGTATTAAACAATAATTAAGAATACAAGATCCAAGACTAAAAGCAACAAGAAAATATTTTTTTTAAAAGGTGCTTCGCTCGATCGGTAAGATTCAACCGATCGAGCGAGCAAGAATTGGCAAACTCCATGCCCGGACATAACCAGCACCGCTCGATCGGTAAGATTCAACCGATCAAGCGAGCACCCTTTTTTCAAAAATAGAAACTCAGCAAATTGTCCATCGCACGATTGGTCAAATCTCACCGATCGAGCGGTGACAGTACAGATGCAAAAATGAAGCAGAAAACATGATAAAACCCAATCCAATACATTCAAATCATAATAATGCATTAAAATCTCAATCTTTCCAAATAATGCATGAAGTTCTAGAGTTGATCAACTGCTCAAAAGGATAGAACATGCAACGACAACATTCAACAATAAACTCGCATATTCGATACAACATAAACAACGAAGTTCGAGATCTAAACATGTTCCAATATAATCTAGAAATACATACTGATACTACTTCTAAACCGAGTCTCACTTCTATCTCTCACTCTTGATGCTAACCAGGTCTTCGCTGACTTGATCCTGCCCCACCTGTTGCCAAGTACACATACAAAACAAAGCAACAGTCGGATAACTCCGGTGAGAAAGATATTCTCAGTAAAAGCAACATAACAAGCAATACAAGTAATATGTCAACCAAATTCTTTCAATACAACATAATCAAATCAAAACGAATGATATGCATGTCTTTAAAATCGGGATATCAATTCTGATAAACAAGAAATTATTGCTATGCTTTTGGGATTTCGAGGATGAGATCATGTAACGACTCACCGACTCTCCCAATCGAGGTGGTGCCACGTATCCCAATTCCCTAGACTTTGGTGCGACTATAAGGAGTATGCTGACACTAGGTGAACTTCTACAACCCAGGCCACTCGCAGTATAGCCCCCAAAACGTCTAAATAAAAAGGGCCATTCGGCCCGACAAATCAAAGGTTTGGCTCAAGATGAATGCATAAGAAAACATACAAGATTAAGCCATATAACAAAAGCTCAAATAACTAAATACCAGTTCCACATTCTAGAACAAGTATTGATGCAAATATGTGATTTAAGGAAAACCCAAGAACCAACTGTCTCGAGTGTGCTATCCCACTAAACAATGACTACTTTTACCTTTCAATGCAAGTAGCTCCAACTCTGGATAAGCTACAATAAAAGGTTATATCAGAAACTATACAACCTAACAACAACAACGACTCATGGTAATCTCTTTATCGTTCTTCGTCCAACTCTTTGACGATCGACAGCTGCTAACTCTGGTTTCATCAACTTCAAATGAATCTGTTTAGAGACAATAGATGATCAACAACGACGATCAAACTCACAAGCCAAAGTTCAACGATTCAAATGGTTCAAAATCCCAAAACTCAAACTGGCGGCATAACGGCCATAACGGATCAAATCGAAAACACATACAGCAGTACAATATCGATATCAACTCATATCAATGCTAATACAACAATAAAGGCTCAAACCCAACAAATCTCAAAACTCAACTTTAGAGAAAGGCTTCCAAAAATCATAACAAATCCGAACGTCGCTCTATTTCAAAACCGACTGAGAATAAACGATAATTACTCGTTCAAGAACAACATAACCGAAACTCAATCGATTCTAAAAACATCCAAAAATATAAGTCTAGCTGATCGAAGAAAAACTTACGATAGAACAAAGCTCTCACTATTGTGATCGCTAATCTGCCTTCAGAAATAAATTCTAACGGACCGATCGAGCTCGGAGAGAATTCTAAATGCTTGAAAAAGAGCAAGAGGCGCAACAATGGAGGGGAATCGATGAAGAAGAAGGAGAAGAAGGAATGGATACTATTCAAACCTTTTCCCAAGTGTAGATAATATATTAAAATCTAAATTTTCATTTTAGTCCCTGAAAAATCCAAAATTTGCAAAATAGACCCTGATAAAAATCAACTCGGCTCTCGAACTCCGTTATCTCTAATTATATCAAATAAACTCAATTAAGATAAAATTGGGGCATTACATGATATATCTAGAGTTGATCATAAACTCAAAAGTAGAGCATGCATCAGTTCTATTTAGTTCAACAACATAATAAAAATCAAGTTGTAAATACAAATTCAACTTCTAAATCGATCCTCACTTCTATCAATCACAAAAAAAACTAGTCATATTGCCTCTGACTCGATCCTGCCCCGCATGTTTCCAAGTACACATACAAAAACAAGACAACAGCTGGATAACTTTGGTAAGAATAATATTCCTAGTAAAAGCAACATAACATGCAATATCAAGTAATATATCAACAACATGATATAACCTCAACATAGTTCAAAGATAAATAGAATTGAATGGATGTCTTTAAAATTCGGGATTCTTTAATCGGATAATCGTAGGATAATTCGGTTCTTCGGTTGGGATCTCGAGAATAGGATATAACAACAACTCACCGACTCACCCGACCGAGGTGGATGAGTTATATCTCAATCCTCTAGGCTTTGGATCAACTATAAGGAGTATTCAAACTCTAGGAGACGTCAACAACCCATGCACTTAATTATAGATCGTCTAATTCGAAAGGAAATCAAATAATTCTGCTCAAGATGAATGCATATGAAAGTCATAATACATTCAAGGATAATTCAAGTAATTCAATTAACATGAAAGTATGTGATTTCAGGGAACTCGAAAATAAATTCAGATTCGAGTATTCGCCTCTTTTCAGTTCGATGTCGACTTTTACCTTATCTTCAATCAAAGGCTCTCACTCCAGAAAAGCTACAATAACAAGATATTCCATCAAAATCCCTTCAATCTCAACTCAAACAAACAAGTAAACTCGTTACCAGTCTCGATCAATTCTTCGACGATTTGAATTCTTCTAACTCCGAGTCCCAACTGTCTTCCAAAAAATCTGTACGGAGAGGTAAAAGAACTCAAGATCAATCAATCAACTCAATTCAAGTAACAACTCAAACCATTTTCCCCAAAACTCCAAAATTCCCAAACCGGCGGCATAACGGCTAACTAACGGCCAATCGAAAATCAACAAAGTCAGGATATCTATCCAATATCAATCACAAACTCTTCATATCATCACAAATAACTCAACAAATTAACATCCCCATTTTCAAAAGTCCCTCAAAAATTCATAAGAAATCCGAAAGTCGTTTTTTTCCCGATCCGTCTTTGAATAAACAATGTAAGCTAGCTTAAAAATAACATATCTAATAATAATCAAATTCCATCGAAATCCAAAAAATATAAGAATAGTGGATCGTAATAAAACTTACGGCAGAACAAAGCCCTCTCAGCTGTGATCGCGGATATACCTTCAGATCAAATTTTTATTGGATGGATCGTGCGAAATCGGAAAACCCAAAAGCTTGGAGGACCTTCTATGTTTTTCTCACGTTGAAAAAGGAGAAAAAAGAAGAAAATGAAGCCCTTTCATGCCTACTCATCTATATTAATGACAAGACTAAGTCAAAATAAGAGAATTTTCACTTTGGTCCCTGAGCTCTTCAAAATTTGCAATTCAGTTCCTGATAAAATATCAATTCAGCCCTAGAATTTCATAATCTCACAATAACAATATGAATCTCAATTAATAATTTCGGGGCGTTACAAATCTCCCCCTCTAAGAACTGATTTCGTTCTCGAAATTGCATACGAATCGATCACATAAGATAAGAGATAGAACAAAGACTACAATAAGAATTCATGTCATAGAAATAAATCTGGAAAACGATGTCTTATATCGGACGCTGTCTCTCTAGTCGCTTCTTTGACTCCGTGTCGGCTCTACTGCACTTTCACCAACGGAATTGACTTATTTTTGAGCTGCTTCTCTTTTTGGTCAAGACTCTTAATCGGTCGTTTGAAGTAACTCAACTTCTCATCAAGTTTGGCTTTGTCTGGCTGAAGAACATGAGAAGGATCTGGTTGGTATTTCCGCAACAAAGAGACATGAAAGACTTCGTGAATACCAGAAATAAACGGAGGAAGTGCAAGTCTGTAGGCAAGATCGCCTATCTTTTCCAGAATCTCATACGGTCCGATGAATCTCGGAGACAACTTCTCTCTCTTCACAAATCTGACAGTGCCTCTGCAAGGAGAAATCTTTAGAAATAATCGGTCCCCCTGATAAAAAAAAAACAGAGGTCCACGTCTGATAGCTGTTGTTGTATGAAAACTCAACAAGAGGTAAAGAATCTTGTCAACTAGTGCCAAAGTCAAGCACTACGGCTCGTTGCATATCCTCTAAAGTCCGAATCATCCGCAGTAACTGCCCGTCGGTCTGAGGATTATATGCTTCACTCAAATTCAATCGAATACCAAGTGCCTTTTGAAGATTGTGCCAAAAGTGAGAAGTAAACTGAGGGTCTCGGTCTGAAACAATAGATCTCGGCACACCATGTAATCTAACAACATATCTGACATATATCTTGGCCATATGAACGTGTCGATACGCCATCTTGTACGGGATAAATCAAGAAAATTTCATCAATCGATCAATCACTACCCAGATAGCATCGCAACTTCGGAGTGATCGTGGTATCTTCGTGACAAAATCCATCGAAAGGTGATCCCATTTCCACTCTGAAACAGATAAACTGTGCAACAAACCATCGGGTTGCTTTCTCTCTGCTTTCACCTGTTGACAATTCAAACATATGAACACAAACTTCGTAAGATCTCTCTTCATCTTCTTCCACCAAAACTGATTTCTCAAATTTTTGTACATCTTTCGCCCAACTGGATGAATGCTGAATCGACTGCAATGTGTCCCTCGCAAGTTTTGTTGTCTTAACTCGGAAACATCTGGCACAACAATACGATTATTCACAAATAAAGCATCATCATTGACCTGAAATTCAGACTGATATCCAGATATGACTTTCTCTATCAAACTCTGAATACTCGGATTAGATTTATGTGCCTCTTTGATCTTCACAAACAACTTTGGTTTGGCTTGGATAGCAAAAACTCTGATAGATATCCTATCTATTTCAAACTCTAAACCAGAAGTACAACAATCATCGATCAAATGAGAAACACCAATAGTAGATAAGATTGAGAACAAATCTTTCACCTCAAAGCATCAACAGCCACATTCGATTTCCCCTGGTAATACTTGATTTCACAGTCAAAGTCCTTCAGTAGATCTAACCATCTTCTCTGCCTTGTATTCAATTCAGATTGCAAAAAAAAAATACTTCAAGATTTTATGATTTGAAAAGATTTCAAAAGTCTCACCATAAAGATAGTGACACCAGATCTTCAAAGAAAAAACGGTAGCTGCAAGCTCAAGATCATGATCGGATATCAAATCTTGTGCAGTTTCAGCTGCCTCTAAGCATAAGCTATCACATGTTTCCTCTGCATAAGAACACATCCCAAACCTATATGAGAAGAATCGCAATAAACTGTAAAGTCACCACTACCTGAAGGAATAAATAGAACTTGTAGTGACCCAATCCGAAATCAATAATTACCCAGAGTTAAGCATGCAATTAAATCTTAACATCAAAATAAAAAAATCCAACTTAAATAATTAAATACAAATACAACCATACAATGAAAGAACAATCGGCCCAAATAAAATATTATACAACCCCATCGAAAAAATAGTACTAAAAAGCTCTCCCTAAAACACTTTCCAGGAAGACTCGTCACGCAACCATTGCAGCTCAACGACCACTGCCTACGGGTACGTCCAACCTCAGTCCTGCCCCATGGAATAGGGTTTCCAATACAAAAACACTTGGACGTGAGCCTAACGCTCAGTATGAAAGTACGAGTATACACATGATATGGATGCAAATACAAATGCCTATGAATGGGTACCGAAAGCCTATCCAAGATAGAATAATGCTCAGTCAATGGCGCCATGATATGTAACACGCTGAGCCGTCACACCAGGATGTGGCTCCCATACCAATCAAACTTGAGACAAGAACCTGATCCAAAAACTGTGGATCCTCCGTTCACTAAAACAACTGGGGCTGAGCGACCCCATACTACTGGCTATGCACATCAAGGCCCAAGGCTCAACATGATCATGCATGCAGCAATATATCAATGGCACATAATCATATAAATGCAATCATAGAACTTGTATACTCTACCAGGGTATCTCCGATAATACGCCCATACCTCTAAGAAGACAACCCCCCGAGCACTCTAGCAATTTAACAGTCCAGGCCCATAAGAAATAATAATTATATCACTTATAACATCCTAAAAGCCTTATCTAAGATATTTCATATTCCTAAATATTTTTAGGAAGCAAAAGCTATACCTGTGTCCATCGTCAGCCCGCTGATTACAACTACCTCAAAACTAGGCCACAGCTCCGCTACGACGCCTGGATCGCTATGCCACTTCCGGATCCTCAATAGGGCGCCTAGAATCCGTTAAAATCGACTAAAGGAGCTAAGAATGGAAGAGAGGAGGGAAAATGGTGCAGTCAGAAGTGAGCCTCGCACCCTTTTATATAGAGCACAATCAGAACCTCTGTTGCAGCATCGGAGCTTCCGATCTCCCTTATCTGCCATGTATCAGTTTCTCATTGGCTGGATGTGGATAAGCAGGATTGGAACCTCCGTTCCATATCCGAACTTCCGTTGTCTCACACGTCATGGATGACGTAATATTATCGGAGCTTCCGTTGAACACCGGAGCTTCCAATCACCATCAGAGCTTCCGTTTGCCTTAACGGAGCTTCCGTTGTGTCTTGACCCTTCTTACTTAATTTTCCTTAATTACTTAATTAGGGTACGGGTTACTACATTCTCCCCCACTTAAGAAATTTTGAATTTAAGTCTGAGGAAAACATGAAAGGTTCAAACAAATGTTTTTTATTACAACTGAACATTACAAAGTACAAATCTTCCATAAAATGGAAAAATATAAACATCAAAATAACTCTGGATTCTCAGCTCGCATCCGGCTCTCCAGTTCCCAAGTAGCCTCTTCAGTTCCTCTATGCTGCCACTATACCATCGCTAGAGGTATGCTCTTGTTACGAAGCACTTTGTCTTTTCTATCAAGAATTCTGAGCGGTTTCTCCACATAGGACAAATCAGCCTCCAACTGAACCTCGCCGGGTGCAGAATATGAGATTCATCTGCCACGTACTGACGAAGTACGTGATACGTGGAATACATTACGAATGATAGATAGATATGGTGGTAATGCCAAACGATAAGCCACGTCTCCGACCTTTTCCGAGATCTCAAATGGGCCAATAAATCTCGGAGCTAGCTTCCCTTTGAGACCGAACCTCATCACCTTTCTGAAAGGAAAAACTCTAAAGAAAACATGCTCCCCGACCTCAAAATGTAAAGTCTGCATTTAGTGTTGGCGTAACTGTCTTGTCTATCCTGAGCAGTCTTGATGCGATCATGGATTGTTCACATGTTGATCAAGTGGTTAAGGATCCGTTGGAGATGCCAAGAGGACCGATTACGAGAGGTCAAGCTAAGAAATTCAAAGATGCGCTTCAATCGTTGATAATGGACTTTGGAATGCTTAAAGATCATTTAGAGGGATGCTATAATCTTATTGAAGTCCAAGGAAGTAAAGAAAGTGAAGGAAATATCAAAGAAAACACCAAAACAAGTGTCTTGGACAGTCACGAAGGTGGAACAACAGCTCAAGAGAAAAGGAGCTGGTCGATTTCCTTTAGGTGGAGGATCGTCGACTTCTTGGCATCCAAGCATTGCAGGAGGACAACAAGCAAGGGTTCAAACCAAAACCTGACACCAGATCTGAAACACCAAAGCAAGTGGTTAAAGGTACATCTGAAACTTCTAATACTCGATCTAGAGATATTAAATGTTTTCGTTGTCAAGGTATTGGCCATATCTCTAGCCAATGCCCAAATAAGAAATTGATGATTGTTAATGCTTGTGGTGATGTGGAGTCGGAGAGTGAGGAGGAAAGTTATGATGAAATTCCTACGTTGGTAGATCCTGATGATGAGGATGGGTTTGGGGCTGTTGTTGGTGAGTTGTTGGTGAGTAGGAGAGCGTTACATGCACAACCTAGAGGAGAGGAAGAGAGCCAGAGGGAAAATCTTTTCCATACTCGTTGTTTTGTAAAGGGAAAGGTATTCAGTTTTATCATTGATGGGGGTAGTTGCACCAATGTAGCGAGTTGCGAACTTGTGGGAAAATTGGGGTTGTCTCTTTTGAAGCATCCTCAACCATATAGGTTGCAATGGTTCAATGACTGTGCGGAGGTGAGAGTTAATAGGCGAGTTGTGGTGCCATTTTCTATTGGCAAATATGTTGACGAGGTCTTGTGTGATGTGGTCCCTATGCAAGCGTGTCATATTTTATTGGGTAGACCATGGAAATTTAATAGGAGAGTGGTTCATGATGGATTTAAAAATAAATATTCATTTGTAATGAAAAAAGAGTCCATTGTATTGTTGTTTATGACTCCAAAGCAAGTGTTGGAGGACCAAATGAAAAAGAAAAAGAGAGATGAGGCCGAAAGAAAGAGTGATAAAAAAAAGTGAGGTGGCCTTAGAAAAAAAAATGATACAAGAAAAGATGAAAATAAAATTGAGCGAAAAAAGGCTGAAAAAAAAATATATATAGCCCAAAAGAGTAAGTTGAGAGATGTTATGAATTCTAAAATTTCACTTGTGTTGATGATTTATAAGGAGGTACTCCTTAACACAAGTGATATAGCCGGAGATCTTCCGAGCGTTGTTGTCTCTCTATTGCAGGAATTCGATGATTTATTTTCGGAGGATCTACCTCAAGGATTACCACCGTTGAGAGGAATTGAGCACCAAATTGATTTGGTACTCGAGAGTGCATTGCCGAATCGTCCAGCTTATAGGAGCAATCCGAAGGAAACTAAGGAGTTGCAACGACAGGTAAGTGAGCTTTTAGACAAAGGTTTTGTACGTGAGTCGATGTCACCGTGTGCTGTGCCTGTATTGTTAGTACCTAAAAAGGATGGATCTTGGCGTATGTGTGTTGATTGTAGAGCTATAAATAACATTACCATTAAGTATATGCATCCTATTCCTAGGCTTGATGATATGTTAGATGAATTGCATGGTGCTTGTGTGTTTAGCAAGATTGATCTTAAAAGTGGCTATCATCAAATTAGGATGAGAGAGGAAGATGAATGGAAAATTGCATTCAAAACAAAGTATGGGTTGTATGAATGGATGGTTATGTCTTTTGGTTTGACTAATGCACCTAGTACTTTCATGCGTTTAATGAATCATGTTTTGCGTGCATATCTTGGGAAGTTTGTGGTTGTCTATTTTGATGATATATTGGTATATAGAAAAAACTAAGATGATCATGCGGAACATTTGAGAGTTGTTTTAATCACATTGCGTGCTGAACATTTATATGCTAACCTTAAGAAATGTGTGTTTTGTACAAAAGAACTCGTGTTTCTTGGGTTTGTTGTGAGTTCACAAGGTGTAACAGTTGATGAAGAAAAGGTAAGTGCTATTCGAGATTGGCCAACACCCACTTCTATTGGTCAAGTTCGAAGTTTCCATGGCCTTGCGAGTTTTTACAGGAGGTTTGTGAAGGATTTTAGCACATTGGCGGCGCCTATGACTGTTGTCATCAAGAAAAACGTTCCATTCCATTGGAGCGAGGAGCAAGAGAAGTCTTTCAATATTATTAAGCAAAAGTTAATTAATGTTCCTTTACTTGTGTTACCTGATTTTACTAATATGTTTGAAATTGAATGTGATGCATTAGGTGTAGGGATTGGTGGAGTTTTGATGCAAGGGGGAAAGCCAGTGGCGTATTTCAGCGAGAAGTTAAGTGGAACGTCTTTGAATTATCCTACCTACGATAAGGAGTTCTATGCGCTGGTAAGGGTACTCGAGACATGGCAGCATTACTTAAGGCCAAAAGAGTTCGTGATTCATACGAATCATTAGTCCTTGAAGCATCTCAAGGGACAACAAAAGTTGAATAAAAGACATGCCAAATGGGTAGCATTCGTAGAAACTTTTTCCTTATGTAATCAAGTACAAGCAAGGTAAGGAGAATGTAGTGGCGGATGCATTGTCGCAAAGGTACGTGCTCTTAACTACTCTAGATTCTAAGTTTTTGGGATTTGAGTATGTGAAGGAGTTGTATGCCAATGATCATGATTTTGGTGAGATTTATGTGTCATGTTTACATGGTCCGAGGGATAAATTTTTCATGCATGATGGATATTTGTTTAAGGAAGATAAGTTGTGTGTGCCTAAATCGTCCATTCGTGAGTTACTTGTTAGGGAATCACATGGGGGTGGTTTGATGGGACATTTTGGTGTGGCTAAAACTTATGATACTTTGCATGAACATTTTTATTGGTCACATATGAAGCATGATGTTGAGAATATTTGTGAGAGATGTGTAACTTCTAGAAAATCTAAGTCTAGGACACAACCACATGGATTGTATACTCCACTTCCTGTTCCTAGTGAACCGTGGGTAGATATTTCTATGGATTTTGTTTTAGGACTACCAAGGTCTAAGAAGGGGAGGGATTCTGTGTTTGTGGTGGTTGATAGATTTTCTAAGATGGCTCATTCATTGCATGTCATAAATCTGATAATGCATCTCATGTTGCGGACTTGTTCTTTAATGAAATTGTTAGATTGCATGGCATGCCTAGGAGTATTGTTTCTGATAGAGATACTCATTTCTTGAGCTACTTTTGGAAAACATTATGGTGCAAGCTTGGTAATAAATTACTGTTTTCAACTACATGTCATCCTCAAACGGATGGACAAACTGAGGTTGTTAATAGGACGTTAGGAACTTTGTTACGTGCTATAATTAAAAAGAATTTGAAAAATTGGGAGGAATGTTTGTCATTTTTTGAGTTTGCATATAATCGTAATATGCATTCTACTACAAATTTTTCACCATTTGAAATTGTGTATGGTTTTAATCCTTTAACCCCGTGGATTTGATGTCTTTGCCTATGAGTGAAAGGGTTAGTATGGATGGAAAGAAAAAGGCTGAGTTTGTGAGAAATTTGCATGAGAAGGTGAAAGCGAACATTGAGAAAAAAACTTGCAATACACAAAGCAAGCAAATAAAGGTAAAAAGAAGGTTGTATTTGAACCGGGTGATTGGGTTTGGTTGCACTTGAGGAACGTTTTCCGGAGAAGCGGCGTTTTAAATTGTTACCTAGAGGCGATGGACCTTTCCAAGTCTTGGAGCGGATCAATGACAATTCCTACAAATTAGATTTACCAGGTGAGTATAACGTTAGTGCTACTTTCAATGTTTCTGATTTGTCTCTGTTTGATGTAGGAGATGATCATGATTTGAGGACAAATCCTTTTCAAGAAGGGGAGGATGATGCGATCATGGATAGTTCGCATGTTGATCAAGTGGTTAAGGATCCGTTGGAGATGCCAAGAGGACCGATTACGAGAGGTCGAGCTAAGAAATTCAAAGATGCGCTTCAATCGTTGATAATGGACTTTGGAATGCTTGAAGATCATTTTGAGGGATGCTATAATCTTATTGAAGTCTAAGGAAGTAAAGAAAGTGGAGGAAATATCAAAGAAAACACCAAAACAAGTGTCTTGGACAGTCACGCATGCGCGGGCCAATATATATACATTATTGGACCTTTTGAATAACAGTCAAGAAGATATATCCACGAGCGCATGCGCGTGGATGCTATTTTAAAGTTTGGCGGACAAACCCTTATACGCGCCCGAGCCTCCTTGACACGCGCCCGCGCCTGATCTGGTGTTTTCAAGTTTTTTTGGACAGAGTCCTGTGCGCGCCCGCGCCTGCTCACGCGCGCCCGTGCATCGATTCAAAAAGCTATGCGCGCCCGCGCCTGCTCACGCGCATCCGCGCCTGCACTCATTTTCATACAGTTCGGCATGTTTGTGTGTGTTCGAGAATTTTTGATATATTGGCATTATTTTCTATATTTTGAGTCTTTTAATTATACTAGGAAACTTTCTAGATAATATCTTTGATATCTTTAAGCTATATTTTGCGTTATCTTTTATTTTTGATTGTTAACTATAAATACTTTTGTTTTATTTCATTAATAAGAATTCAGATTCAGTTTATAAAAAAATTATTGAAAATTCTCTCAAGAATTTTATTCAAAGCTTTGCTTTGTTCTCCAAATCAAACTTTCTCAGTTAATTACTTGGAAACGTTTGTCGATTGTTTCTCACTGAAGATTGTCAGATACAAGTTTATTTTAAGGTTTTCTTTGGTTTCAATTGTTGTGGTTTCTGTTGTTAATCGTACCGTCGATTAAAGGTGGAAATCCAAAACCCTATCAATTTTACTTGTTTCAAAGATTGGGCAAAACTTTGAGTCTTTTGTTTATTGGTTAGAGGGTGCGATTCAAATTGTAATCGTGTTTGCTAATCTTACACAACAAGATTCATATCAAGTCTTGATCCTCTTCTTGATAAATTCCACTTTATCAACTATCTGCTTGATTAATTCTGGTCCCTCAACTTGTCGTTCCCCCACCTCATCCCAAAACAATGGAGTCCGACAACGGCGACCATAAGGAGCTTCAAACGGTGCCATGTCAATGCTGCGATGATGACTATTGTTATAAGCGAACTCTATCATCGGTAGATGATCCTGCCAGGATAATCCAAAGTCCATCACTGAAGACCTCAGCATATCTTCTAATGTACGAATAGTCCTTTCGGACTGACCATCTATCTCTGGATGATATGCCGTGCTGAGACTCAATGTAGTACCCAAGGTTCGCTGGAAACTACCCCAAAAGCGTGAGGTAAACCTCGGATCCCTATCACTGACAATGCTCAACGGCACTCCATGCAATTGAACTACTTCCCGAATGTGCAACCTTGCCATGTGATCAAAACTGTACTCGTGGTTGTACGGAATGAAATGAGCGGATTTGGACAATATGTCCACAACCACCTAGATAGCATCACACTGACTGGACGTCATTGGCAAATGTGTAATGAAATCCATCGTCACGTGCTCCCACTTCCACTCCGGAATTTCTAAACTATGTATCATACCACCTGGTCTTCGATGCCTCTCCTTAACCTGTTGTAACACAAGGCAATGAGAAACATACTTGTAGACACTGCGATTCATTCCTTTCCACCAAAATCTAGTACGTAGATCTTTGTACATCTTAGCACTGCCGGGATGTACAGTGAATTTACTACGATGGGCTTGAGATAAAATATCTTCCCGCAAAGACGAATCATTAGGTATTACTGCTCTGCCAGATAAACACAACAATCCATCAGACTTGAAATGGAATCACGATGAGTTATCAACTTGAGCGATTCTAGCCAACCTTTGTGTCTTTGAATCAGAAAGCTGGACGTCTCGAATACGAGTAGACAATGTTGGCTCAGCTAACAATGAAAATACTCGAATCCCTTGCTGGTCCTTCTTATGGCAAAAAGTGATGCCTAGTGAACACCATTCCTGAACAGTACTAGACACAACACTAATACGAAGGGAGCTGACATATACCCTACAACTGAGAGCATCTGCAGCTGGGTTAGCAGAACCCGGATGATACTTGATTTCACAATCATAATCCTTAAGAAGATCCATCCAACGACGTTGTCTCATGTTCAACTCAGCCTGAGTGAACAAATACTTCAAGCTCTTGTGGTCATAATAGATCTCAAAACGCTAACCATAAAGGTAATGTCGCCAAATCTTGAGTGCAAACAAAATCACTGCAAGTTCCAAGTCATGAACTGGATAATTTCCTTCTTGGGTTTTCAATTTTGAGATGCATAGGCAATCACATGCCCATTCTATGTCAAAATACATCTTAGTCCCTGAAGAGATGCATCTGTATAAACCACATAACCTCCCGACCCCAAAGGTAGGGCAAGTACTAGCGCACTGGTCAAACGTCTCTTCAATTCCTCGAATCACTGCTCACAATAAGCTGACCATTCAAAGAGGACATCCTTCCTTGTTAGTTGCATCAATGGATGAGAAATCCGTGAAAAATTCTCGATGAAGCGTCTGTAGTATCCTGCTAGACCAAGGAAACTAAGAATTTCCAAAGCTGTCGTCGGACGCAACCAATTCACGATAGCTTCTGTATTGCTTGGATCCACCACAACACCCTCTTGAGAAATTACATGACCGAGAAACACTACTCGATCCATCCAAAATTCGCACTGAATAAACTTGGCGTATAACTGTCTTTCCTGAAGAATCTGCAGTACTACATTCAAGTGCTGAGAATGTTCTCTGGGCTGCGAGAGTAAACTAAAATGTCGTCGATGAACACTACGACAACTTTGTCCAAGTAGTCATGAAAAACCCTGTTCATTATATCCATGAACACTGCTGGTGCGCTCGTCAAATCGAACGGCATCACTAAGAACTCATAGTGACCGTACCTCGTGCAAAACGCGGTATTCAAAATATCCTCATCTCAAACTCGCAATTGATGATACCATGATCTTAAATCGATCTTAGAGTACACTGAAGTACCATTCAGATGGTCAAATAGATCATCAATGCACGGTAGGGGATATTTATTCTTAATCCTCACTCAGTTCAACTGCCTATAATTAAAGCTTAGTGGTACCAGGATTGAGTTGAATTTGGATATATGCCTGGTGGTCCAAGTTCGAATCCTGGGGAGGGCAAAAACTCTCCTTTCCAGGTGGAGGGAAGGCCATGAGTATGGTCCTGGGCCCCCAGAGAAGAAGGCCAGATGGGCCAGAAGCAGAGGGACGCACCCAGCCCATTACATAAACTGTCCTTGAGAACTCTACGGAACAGAAGGTTGAGAACCAGATCCAAATGCTGACCCTCCGGTAATCTGTGGACAATCCGTCTTTGCCCCATATCTCCGTAATGAAAACAAGCTCTAACCTGCGACACGTCTCAGTAGGATACTTCCCCCCACAAGATGCACATTGACTTTGGCCCTTCTTCTTCCAAAAGTGGTGCACACCACCTGAACCAGAGCAAGAAGAGGATGAAGACACAACAGGCTTCTTGAAAGATTGAGTCCTCGGACCCAAGGAACTGGCTGGTCTGGAAGAAGAGAAAAAGGATTGATTGCGCTTCAGGCTATCCTCCGCTTGATGGCATCGGCTCACCAAGACCTCATAGGTCATGTCATCACCGACTAAAACCCGATCATGGATTTCTGAATTGAGACCATGGAGAAATAGGTTGTACTTCATTTCTGTACTGGAAGAAACTTCTGGAAAATAAGACAAAAGGTCGAATAACTTCTGCTGATACTCGTCAATATTCATTGTTCCTTGACGCAAACTCAGCAGCTAACTGGCTTTTTCCTGTCGGAGTGCAGGAGGAAAATACTGGAAAGCTGCGCGAAAATCTGCCCAAGTGAAAATACCTCGAGCAGCATTCATCAGTGCAGATGTAGAACTCCACCACTTCAGTGCGCATCCCTCAAAGAAAAAATCCAGTGTCTCCATATTTTGTTCTTCCGTGCATCGGAACTCTTGAAAGCAGACATCCATCTAACGTAGCCAAATTTTTGCCTCCTCTTGGGTTTCGCCTCCTACTACTGGCTTCGGACCCATTTGCATGAAAAGATGCATGTTGTAACACCTGCGGTCATCCCGACGATGGTTGTGACGATCCCGACGAATTACTAATTACTTAGAGTTAAGCATGAGGGTGTCCAATACAAAAACACTTGGACGTGAGCCTAACGCTCAGTATGAAAGTACGAGTATACACATGATATGGATGCAAATACAAATACATATGAATGGGTATCGGAAGCCTATCCAATATAGAATAATGCTCAGTTACTGGCGCCATGGTATGTAGCACGCTGAGCCGTCGCACCAGGAGGTGGCTCCCATACCAATCAAATGTGAGACAGGAACTTGATCCAAAAACTGTGGATCCTCCGTTCACTAAAACAACTGGGGCTGAGCGACCCCTTACTACTGGCTATGCACATCAAGGCCCAAGGCTCAACATGATCATGCATGCAACAATAAATCAATGGCACATAATCATATAAATTCAATCATAGAACATGTATACTCTACCAGGGTGTCTCGGATAATACGTCCATACCTCTAAGAAGACAACCCCCTGAGCACTCTAGCAATTTAACAGTCAAGGCCTATAAGAAATAATCATTATATCACTTATAACATCATAAAAGTCTTAACTAAGCTATTGCATACTCCTAAATATTTTTAGGAAGCAAAATCTATACTTGCGTCCATCGTCAGCCCGCTGATGACAACTGCCTCAAAACTAGGCCACAGCTCCGCTACGATGCCTGGATCGCTATGACACTTCCGGATCCTTAATAGGGCGCCTAGAAACCCTTAAAATCAACTAAAGGAGCTAAGAATGTAAGAGAGGAGGGAAAATGGTGCAATCAGAAGTGAGCCACGCACCCCTTTATATAGAGCACGATCGGAACCTCCGTTGCAGCATCGGAGCTTTCGATCGCCCTTATCTGCAATGTATCAGTTTCTCATTGGCTGGATGCGAATAAGCAGGATCAGAACCTCCGTTCCAAATCGAAACTTCCGTTGTCTCACACGTCATGGCTGACGTATATTATCGGAGCTTCCGATCACCATCGAAGCTTCCGTTTGCCTCAACAGAGCTTCCGTTGTGTCTTGACCCTTCTTGCTTAATTTTCCTTAATTACTTAATTCGGGTACGGGTTACTACAGAACAGGAGCACTGGTCAACCGCTTCTTCAAGTCAATAAAAATAGCCTCACAAGCATCAGTCAAGACAAAAGGCGCATTCTTCTGAGTTAGCTGAGTAATCGGCTTTGCAATAGAGAAGAATCCCTCGATGAATCTACGATAGTAACCCGCTAAACCCATAAAACTTCGAATCTCAGGCACAGATGTCGGTCTAAGTCAATTCATGACTGCTTCAATCATACTGGAATTAACTGAAATCCAATCTTCGCAGATAATATGACCGAGAAAGACAACGCGATCCAACAAAAATTTGCACTTAAACAATTAGCATATAACTGCTCGGCATGCAAAGCCTACAACACGATTCTCAAATGCTCTGCATGGTCAGTACGATTCTTAGAATAGATAAGAATATCATCAATAAAAATAATCACAAACTCATCCAAATTTCTCTGAAATATTCGGTTCATCAGACCCACAAAAACTGCTGGAGCGTTAGTCAAACTCAACGACATGACTATAAATTCAACATGGCCATACCTCGTTCTGAAGGCAATCTTAGGAACATTTTCCTCTCGAACTCTCAGCTTATGATATCCTGATCTCAGATCAATCTTCGAATATACCGATGACCCTTGGCAACAAATCTTCGAGCTGTTCTTTCAATTATTTTAGTTCAACAGGTGCCATTCAATACAGAGCTTTCGATATAGGTTGAGCACCTGAAATCAATTCCATGCTGAAATCGATCTCAAGAATAGGGGGCAATCCAGGAATCTCATCCAGAAAGATGTCAGCAACACTCTAACCACTGGTATATCAACCAATTCGGGGCTAGATTTCAGATCATCAACTTCATATAACAAAAATCCTTCTACACCTTTCTGTAATAAACGGGTCATCAACAAAACAGATATCAAAGGAATCTTGGATCGAGAACCCTTACCGAAAAATTTCCACTCGTCTGTCATTTTGGGTCTGAATTAGACCACTTTCTATAAGCAACCCATGGTTGCCCTGTACTTGTTTAAATCATCTAATTCGACAATAAAAATAAAAATCGGTAACCCAAGTACAATACAGTCCAGTTCAATCATATTCCTATCAAATTGAAGTTTGAAATTTCGGACTAACCTCACAGAAAACAATTCTTCCACTCAAAAGAGAAGTAATAGAAACAGCAGCAGGCCAAGGCTCAAATGACAAAGAAATCATCAAGACAAAATTTTTTCGGAGGTAAAGGAAAGAGATGCGCCAGTATCTATCAATACATGAGCAGAAAACTCGAGAGAAATCAATTACCTGCTATGTCATCATCAGGTGCAGCTCGAGCCTTATCCTCGATAAGAGCAATGACTTGTGCCTGTTGCATCGGAGGTTGATTCACGTTCGGATTACCTCCTTGTCGATTATGCTGTGGTGGTTGAAAAGAGTGAACTAAAAAAGCTTGCCTTTCAGGCTGAGCTGTCGGTCTAGAATAATTCTCACTCTGAGATCGTTCAGAACCACGCTGAGGACACACTCTAGCAAAGTGCCCAGTCTAATGACAGATATGACATCTTCCAAAGATTCCTCTACACTGCTCACTGGGGTGGCGATCTCCAAACATGCAACAAGACATACATGAAGATCCATAACTCTGTCCCGAACCAAATTGCTTTGAGCCACTAGAACTAGAAGAACTGCTCCCTGGCCTTTTTGAATTGCCTTCCCTCCGGTCGAAAAAGATCTCCTCTGTTACTACCCCTATATCTGGACGATTGCTGGAACGAAATCTGCTGACGAAATTCAGATTTAAACAGACCCCAAGAAATAATCGTACCTTGTCTTTCTAGGATTTCTTCATCGAGATCCACCAACCTTTTGCAATACCCTGAAGCTAATGAAAAACTAACCGGATTCAACGGTCATCTATGTAGTCAAGAGAGTCAAACAACTGATCAATCTCATCTAACAAAATTTCACACCCGACAACATTTTTGGTATTTTTCAGAGTCGGTGGTTTGAAGACTGAAACCTCATCAGCAAAGTTTCCATCGGTGTCAGATTGACATCCATTTGATCAGTCATAATATTGTCTTGTTCGTTCAAAGGGTTACTGCTGGTTGATGCCTGTTCAAAAATCTTCGAGGAGACAATTCTGATATTCAAGAGGATTAGGACACAAATATCTCAACTTCAACGATTCGGTTCCCATCAATCTCTGTTCGACAAACTTATTCAATCTCAAAAGTATTCATATTCAAATCACGAATCAAATTCAATTTGTATCTCAAATAATTCATGCTTTACAATTTATATCAAATAATATGCTTCAAAATTTAAATCACAAAATCATGTAATTCAAATAATTCATGAAGTAATAAAGCATGCTCGCATGGAATTCAAATAATCAAATAAAGAATTCAATCACATGCGAGAAATAAATCAAGCGGACTCGATCTACCCCGCTCACTTCTAATTCAGTCCAAGAACTTATCGCTCTGATACCATTTAATGTGAGGACCTCGGTTCTAATCATCTAATCGTAAATAAATCGATCAAACAATAACAAATGTTGAGGCAGAAAATAATTAAAGAATTTTTTTTAAAACATGCACAGACCCCGTGCACACCTCCGTGCTCGGGTCCGTGCATTAATCTCTAGCCAAGCTTCGGAGACTACAGGGTACACGGACCCCATGCACACCTCCGTGCATAGGTCCCTGCCAAAAAATGCACTAAAAACTCAACTCTCTACCTCAACAGTACACTCACATAGACCCATGCACAGAGGCATGTCCGGGGTCCGTGCATGAACAAAATCAGAACAATAACAAAAGGGAGGTACACAGACCCAGACACGGATGTGGCACGAGGTCCGTGCATTTCCAATACACTAAAAAATTCACGGGCTAAAGGCACATGGACCTAAGAACGGATGTGGCATGGGGTCCGTGACCTGCTAAAATCAGAAAAATACTAAGGCATTTCAAAACTGAAAAATCCATCAACAACTCAAAATAAAAACCATAACATGTATAAATACATCCATCTAACATATTACAATACATGATATATTTAGAGTTGATCATAAACTCAAAAGTAGAACATGCATCGGTTCTAACTAGTTTAAAAAAATAATACAAATCAAGTTCTAAATACAAATTCGACTTCTAAACCGATCCTCAATTCTATCAATCACAACCCGAACTAGACATTTCGCCTCTTACTCGATCATGCCCCACCTGTTGCCAAGTACACAAACAAAAACAAGACAATAGCCGGATAACTCCGGTGAGAATAATATTCCCAGTAAAAGCAACATAACATGCAATATCAAGTAATATATCAACAACATGATATAACCTCAACATAGTCCAAATATAAATAGAATGGAATGGATTACTTTAAAATTCGGGATTATCTAATCGGATAATCTTAGGAGAATTCGTTCTTCGGTTGGGATCCCCAGGATAGTATATAACAACAACTCACCAAATCACCCGATCGAGGTGGATGAGGTATATTTCAATCCTCTAGAGTTTGGAGCAACTATAAGGAGTATTCAGACTCTGGGAGACATCAACAACCCATGCACTCAAATATAGTCCCCAAATCGTCTAATTTGAAATAAAATCAAATAATTAGGCTCAATATGAATACATATGAAAGTCGTAATACATTCAAGGATAATTCAAGTAATTTAATTAACATGCAAGTATGTGATTTCAGGGAACTCGAAAATCAATTCAGATTCGAGTATTCGCCCCTTTTCAGTTCGATGTTGACTTTTACCTTATCTTCGATCAAAGGCTCCCACTCCAGAAAAGCTACAATAACAAGAGATTCCATCAAAATCCATTCAATCTCAACTCAAACAAACAAGTAAACTCGTTATCAATTTTGATCATTTCTTCGACGATTCGAATTCTGCTAACTCCGAGTTGCAACCGTCTTCAAAAAATTCTATACGGAGAGGTAAAAGAACTCAAGATCAATCTATCAAATCAATTCAAGTAACAACTCAAACCATTTTCCCCAAAACTCCAAAATTCTCAAACCGGTGGCATAACGACTAACAAACGGCCAACCAAAAATAAAAAAACTAAGCATATCTATCCAATATCAATCACAACCTCTTCATATCATCACAAATAACGCAACAAATTAACAGCCCCATTTTCAAAAATCCCTCAAAAATTCATAACAAATTCGAAAGTCGCTCTTTTCCCGATCCGTCTTTGAATAAACAATCTAAGCTAGCTCAATAACAATATATCCAATAATAATCAAATTCCATCGAAATCCAAAAATAGAATCATAATAGATCGGAATAAAACTTATGGAAGAACAAAGCCCTCTCAGTTGTGATCGCGGATATACTTTCAGATCGAATTTCTATCGGACGGATCGTGCGAAATCGGAAAACCCAAAAGCTTGGAGGAGCTTCTATGTCTTTCTCACGTTGAAAAAGGAGAAAAAAATAAGAAAATGAAGCCCTTTCATGCCTACTTATCTCTATTAATGCCAAGACTAAGTCAAAATAGGATAATTTGAACTTTGGTCCCTGAGCTCTTCAAAATTTGCAATTCAGTTCCAGATAAAATATCAATTCAGCCCTCCAATTTCATAATCTCAGAATAACAATATGAATCTCAATTAATAATTTTGGGGTGTTACAGTAGTTTTTTTGATTGCTTCAATTGTGACAAAAGAATCATATTCTACAATGATAGATGAGAAGTGAAAGTTCTTCAACCAACTGAGAGATTCTCTTAAGACGAGAGCTTCTGCTGTTGTGGGATCCTTATCACCATTAATTCTTCCTTGAGAAGCTGCAAGAAGAACCCCATGGTGGTCTCTGATAATGCAACCATATCCTTAAAAGTTGAGAAAAGTAGATAAATATTTATTCTAAAGATTTTTTTTTGTGTTGCCGTTAATATTTTAAAAGAGTTAGGTGAGATATTTAGTTACTTTCAAAGTTAGTATTTTAAAATCTAGATAATGGTTATTTAAATCCCTAAAACTCGTAATTTTAAAAGATAAATAATTTAAACTATGGGAGTGTGTATTGTGTAATAGTTGCTAAACTTTTAGTAGCAACATAACAACTACATACACACATATTGCTATAACCCTAATTAAAAGAACAAAATAATTCCCTCCCCCTTCCCAAGCCCATAGTCTCCGCCCCTCTCCCCATGTTTCTCCTCCAAAATGCCGTCGCCTTAGCTCCTCCCTCGCCGGACGTAATTCGTTTCATTCTCAAGCAAAATTGTTCTCCTCTTCCTCCAATCCATTTCGAGCTAAGTATTGGGTATTAATTAGAAATATAAGGCAATTATATGATAATATTTTGTCCCCAAGAAAAGATATTATGTGTATGTTTTGTTTTACTACATGTATTTCGAGTTTTAATGACTAAATACTAGGGTTTCGAATTTTTTTTTATCAAAATCAGTAGGGTTTCCATATTCATTTTGAATCCCATGCTTATTTGTTGATGTTTTGAGGTTTGTTATGTGTTTGGAGTTGAGTTTTGGTGAGTCCTTGTATAATTTCAAAAATCCCAGCAATATCGTGTGTGGTGTATGCATGTTTTTTGAGTTTTGGATAAAATTCAGAGGATCCATGCTATAATTTCATAATTTCTATGTATTTTGGAATGGAAATGAGCCATGTATTGTATATTGACCAAATCTGGAAATGGTTGTTGCATTTTTAAAATTTCATTTTGCGTTTGAGCGTCATTCGAGCTCGTTTTCTGAAATTTTTTAATAAGGATATATAGGGGCTTCCTGGGCATGATTGTGGGAGTTTAAATGATGTATTGGATGATTTTTGGATGGATTTTAAGGGCTGGAGGTAAAGGTTTGTTGGTAGTAGTCGCGGCCATGTCATTTGAGGTAATCGGGTAGAGAAAATCGTCCTAGAATGGGATTTGAGCTAGGTCCGGGTGCGAGGGCTTGGCTTGAGGTATATTGAGGTTTAAAGGGTGGTATTGAAGTGGGTATACAGGCTGCAGAGGTTAGGTTAAGGCAATAAAGTCATAGAGTTGAAGTTGGAAGTGTAGGTTGGAAGTGTACTGTAGCCATTGATCGATCAAAACCATAATCACAATCGAGGATCTAAATTTACAATATAATTGAAAAGGAATTGTTCATGAATGTCACATTTTCATTGCATATTTTAAATGTTTTACTTCGGGCATATGTTGTGTTTCGTTTGTGTGAGTTCATTGTATACTTATTATTATTTTTAGTATAACACATGTATTTTAAACCTTCGTTATTCCATGGCTTATAGGCTCACTACTTTTCTTGGTGCAGGTTTAGATTTTTGTTGACATTGTAGAGCTTGACTATCGAGCGGACTGCGATGTGGGTACGACACATTCCTCCGGCCTATGCCAGACTTCTGCAGAGTTTAATCGTATTTAAATGTTATGAAGTATTTAGTTTCTCTTGTTGGGTAAATGTAATTGTATTAAATTTTAGATTTATTTGTTGTCATGTAAATATTAAATTGTTAAAATTTTGGGTGTTTGTAATGACGAATCTCTTTCTTTAGGGACTCGTTCATTTTTTCTCGGTCTAGTTTATCTGTGTTGATGGTTTAATTTTTAGCTTGCTGTCTGTAATAGATGGGTTTTAATATAAACAAAGAGGTCATGCGAAATTTTTTTAAAAAAATCCTCATTTTATTTAATTATTAATTATAGTAGAGGTAGATGTCGTTTCAATTATTGTTATTGTTATTGTTATTGTTATTGCTAATATTTGTGTTGTTGTATGAATGTATAAAAGCTATTGATGTCACTCATATTCCAGCAATAGTGGTTGGACGAGATATGACCAATTTTCGTATTCATCGTGGAACAATTTCTCAAAATGTTTTAGCAGCTTGTAACTTTGATTTAGAATTCATCAATTTTCTCAGTGATTGGGAGGGATCTGCTCATGATTCCAACGTATTGGCTGATGTTTTATCAAGAAATAATGGGCTTAAAGTGCGACAAGGTATATTTTTCATTCTATATGTTAATTTGGTTGTAATCATCTAAGATAATATATGTTATTAATTGGTTATTTAATTATAAATTATGGTTTGGTAGGTAAATATTTTTTGGTTGCTGGTGGATATCCAAATCGATGTCAATTCTTGACTCCTTATCGAGATGTGCGATTCCACCTCCAAGAATTCACCGGTCAAGGTCGTAACCCTGAATATGCGAAAGAGTTATTCAATCTTTGTCATCTTTTTTGAGAAACGTTATTAAGAGTGTATTTGGTATATTTAAGTCGCGGTTCAAAATATTCAAAACATCTCCTCCATTTCCATTTACAACACTAGAAGAGTTTGTATTGGCTTGTGCTGGATTACACAATTTTCTAGGCAAAGAATTTCTTTCTCATGAATTTCCACTTGAGCTAGATGATGAAGCTTCCATCATCTTCATTAGCACAAGTATATGAAAACCACGGCTTGATCAAATACGATACCTGGTACTCTTTGATTCGTTAAACATTTGATCGGTTACAATTCAATACCAGTCAAAACTTAAACAAGGATATGAAATCATGAAATAGAATTGCAGTAGATATGATGGTCAAACCTGGATCAACTGTGCCAGAAAGAATAAGAGAGAGTACAAGATTTTTTCCTCATTTTAAAGAGTAAGGAAATCCTTTAATTATTATTATATTGTTATTGTTATTGTTATTGCTAATATCTATGTTGTTGTAGAAATGCATTGGAGCTATTGATGGCATTAATATTCCAGCAACAGTGGTTGGACGAGATATGACCAATTTTCGTAATCTCCGTGGAACAATTTATCAAAAAAATTTAGCATCTTGTAACTTTGATTTCGAATTCATCTATGTTCTCAGTGGTTGGGAGGGATCTGCTCATGATTCAAATGTATTGGCTAATGCTTTATCATGAAATAACGGGCTTTAAGTGCCACAAGGTATTTTTTTCGTTCTATATGTTAATTTGACTGTAATCTTCTAAGATAATATATGTTATTAATTGATAATTTAAATATAAAAATATGGTTTGATAGGTAAATAATTTTTGGTCGATGGTGGATATCCAAATCAACATCAATTCTTGACTCCTTGTCGAGGTTTGCATTACCACCTCCAAGAAATCACTGGTCAAGGTCATCACCCTGACTATGCGAAAGAGTTATTCAATATTTGTCATGCTTCTTTGAGAAAAATTATTGAGAGGGTATTTTGTATATTTAAGTCGCGGTTTAAAATAATCAAAACGGCGCCTCTATTTACATATACAACACAAACAGATCTTGTATTATCTTGTGCTGGATAACACAATTTTTTATGCAAAGAATGTCGTTATGATGAATTTCCAATTGAGGAATATGATGAAGCTTCCATCATCTTCATTAGCACAAGAATATGAAAACGACGACTTGATCAAATACGATACGAGGTACTCTTTGATTCATTAAACATTTGATCGATCACAATTCAATACTAGTCAAAACTTCAACAAGGTGTCAAAATCATTAAATAGAATTACAGTAGATAAGATGGTCAAACCTAGATCTAATGTGCAAGAAAAAATAAGAGAGAGTACAAGATTAAGATTTTTTCTTCATTTAAAAGTAAGTAATGAAATCCTTTTATTATTATATTGTTATTTTTATTGTTATTGCTAATATTTGTGTTGTTGTAGGAATGCATTGGAGCTATTGATGGCATTCATAATCCAACAACAGTTGTTGGATGAGATATGACCAATTTTCGTAATCTTAGTGGAATAATTTCTCAAAATTTTTTAGCAGCTTGTAACTTGGATTTAGAATTCATCATTTTTCTCAGTGGTTGAGAGGGATCAACTCATGATTCAAATGTATTGGCTTATACTTTATCAAGAAATATAGGGCTTATAGTGTAAGGCCCTGAAATTATTTATTTTGTGATTAGCAAAATTTAGTAATTATTAAAAATTATATTGATGGGAATTATTTGAGTCGGGATTGAATTGATTGAGTTTGGACTTTCAGGGATCGGATTGCAAATATGCCGGTTGACTAGCCAATTGGGAGTATTATATTATTTTCTCCTACAAATATCTATCCTATCACTTACCTCTCTCCTTCATCTTCATCCCCATTCCACACGCTAGCCAAGAGAGAGAGAAGCCATGGCTAACTTTCAAGCTTCTTCTTCCTTTGATTCGCATGATCCGACCGTCAGATTTCCATTTTGAGTTTAGATTCACGATCACTGCAATGAGGGCGTCGTTTTGCCGTAAGTTTTGCTACGATCTTTTGAACTTCGATTTTGTTGGGTTGTCAGAATTTGATGATTTTCGAGTATGTTGTTCTTGAGCTAGCATAGACCGTGTATTCGTAGTCGGTTCGGATAAAGAACGAAGTTTGGATTTTATATGAATTTTGGAGCATAAATTAGAAAATGGTTTTTGTGATTTTGGTTGGATTTGGTTGTTTTTGATGGATTGGAAGATGGCTTGGGTTATGTTGATGATGATTATTGATTTGAGATTTTTGGTTTGACCTTTTATAGCCGTTATGCCGTCGAAATCGAGTTTTGGATTATCGGTTATATTATTTCGGTTTGATTTTCGGGTTTGTTCGAGTTGATACTTTGATATCGAATCCGTATTTCATATTTTCAGAGTTTGGTTGAAAGAATTCGGGTTTGGAACGAACTTGGGAGATTGAACCGATTATAGTTGACGAACGGTATAGTTTTGAACTTCTTGAGATGGCTCGACTTATTTTGATTCGATATTGATTGAGTTCATTGTTATTTTCAGATTTGAATCACCGATGAACTTGGAAAGGTAAAAGACGACATTGAATTGAATGGGGTGAATACTCGAGTTTGATTGATTTTCGAGTCCCAAAAATCACATACTGCATGTTAATTTGTTGGTGTGAACTTGATTGATTTACTTTGTTTACACTTGCATTCATATTGAGCCGAATATTTGATTCGTTTTGAAATTAGACGATTTAGGGAGCTATATTGAAGTGGCCTTGGATTTCGAGTTTTTCCAAGTGCTAGAATACTTCTTATAGTTTCTCTGAAGTCTAGGGGTTTGAGTTGTGCGACATCCACCCCGAATGGAAGTGTAGGTGGGTTGTTAGCAATGACTTCACCCCGGGATCCCCACCGAGTACCGATTGATATTTCGATTATCTGACTCGATAATCCCGAGTTTTGAAGTCATACATACATCCACTCTCATTTTGAATTATTGATGATTGTTACATTTCAATATGAGAAGTTTAATTGTTATCGTATGCCTGTCTCTTTTACTTGAAAATTATATTTCTAACCGGGTTATCTGGCTGTTGTTTTTGTTTGTATGTGTACTTAACAACAGGGGGATCTGGAGTCAGACAGAGCCGTCTGGGTTAGCACGGGGTGAGAATGATAGAAGTGAGACACCGTGTCGTAGGGTTGTGTCTTCTGAACTTGTATAATTTTGATTAGTCGATCGCATTCTATCGTCTAACTTTTTATGTTGTATTTTGGGAAGAACTTAGAGTGGTGTATGTTTAAATGTTGGTTAGTATTTGTGCATGGGTTTAGATTTGATTGGAGATAGTTTTGGTTGATTTTTTGGGAAGCCTTCACTCTTCTGTACAATTGGCCAGCGCACCTCACACGCGCGCGCGCGAGGAGCTTGAGGAGCTCGGGTTATTTTTCCCACGCGCGCGTGAGACCTGCACCTCGCGCGGGTGCGAGCCTTTCCTGAGGGTTCTGTTTTGGAACCCTGCGCGCGTGCGAGGAGAGCATCTCGTGCGAGCGCGGGATCTTTTGCCGAGCACTGATGAGCAAGCCCGCGCGCTCTCGCGCGAGCGCCGGGTCTTTTAAAAAAAATAATAATAATTTATTCAAGTTCTGTGCTCTCATTGTTCGATTGTGTTAATTGTTCGAGGTTAGACGATAAGGAAACTGGGCCTCAAATTAAGTGGTATCAGAGAGATAAGATTCTTGGAATTTAACTAGAGTGAGCGAGGTAGATCAAGTCCGCATGAATTAAATTCTTGCATGTGATTGATATTTAAAATGATTATTTTAAATACGTGCGAGCATGCTTTATTGATTCTTGAATTAATTGAATTACATGATTTGTGATTTAAATTATAAAGCATAAATTACGTGATATATAATTGTATTTGTTCTATCATCTATTTTCGAATGTCCTTGAGATTCATGAGTACTCAGAGCAGAGATTTTGGACACCGAAGTTATGGGATTGAGATTGTGATAAAGATATTGTGTCCTAACCCTTTGATACCAGATGGCACCTCGACGATCTATGCGAAGGAATCAACCACACTTGGTTCCTCCTTCTAGTGAGAATCCGCCGCCAGTAGTCACTCCTCTGAATGATCAGGGTAGTACGGGAGTAGATCAGATGGATGCTACCGCGACCCCTATGGAAACTCTGTTGGTGAGATTTTGGTCGTTCCGACCGCCTACCTTGACAGGTACCGAGAAATCCGTTGATTGTGAAAGTTGGCTAGAGGACATTGATCAGCTCTTTGATTCCCTCGACTATACCGATGACCGCAGAATCAGGTTAGTCATTCACCAGTGTGAGACCTTGGTTCTAAACAACTAATCTTGGTATTAAACAACAATTAGGCAATCGAGAACCAATATTAAAAGCAATAAATATTTTTTTTTTAAAAGGAACAGTGCTCCGCTCGATCTGCAAGATCTTGCAGATCGAGCGAGCCAAAAATCTCAAACCCCTGTCCGAGGCAAAACAGCCCTCGCTCGATCCGCAAGATCTTGCGGATCGAGCGAGCCACAAAAATCCTAAACAGAGGACTGAACGTTTTCTCTCGCTTGATCCGCAAGATCTTGCAGATCGAGCGAGGACAAAAACAGGGCAAAAAAAAGAACAGCAGAAGCTAGCTGAAACTCAATCTCACACATTCAATATACAATCATGCATCAAAACATACTATCTCCAGTTAATACATGAAGTTCTAGAGTCGATCAACTACGCATATGGAAATAACATGAAATCGAGGAGCTCGCATAATCGATACAACATAAACAACGAAGTTCGAGATCTAAACATGTTCTAACATAAACTAGGCAGACATGCCGACACGACTTCTAAATCGAGTCTCACTTTTACATCTTTCCCTCGAAGCTAACCATGCCTCTTCTGACTTGGTCCTGCCCCACCTGTTGCCAAGTACACATACAAAACAAAGCAACAGCCGGATAACCGGTAAGAATGATAATCCCAGTAAAAGCAACATATCAAATAATAAATAAACAACATGCTATCAAGACAACATATTCAAGTCAAGGTTAATGATATGCATGTCTTTAAAAACCAGGATATCGATTCTGATAAACAAGGGATTGCTGCAGTGCTTTTGGGATCCCGAGGATGAGATCACGTAACGACTCAACGACTCTCCCAATCGAGGTGGTGCCACGTATCCCACTCCTCTAGACTTTGAGCAACTATAATGAGTATGCTAGCACCAGGCGAAACGACTACGACTCAGGCCACTCAATCATAGTTCCCAAACGTCTAAACAAAAAGGGCGGTTCTGCCCGCTGAAAGCAAGATCAGCTCAAGATGAATGCATAACAGAAACATAACATAAGCCACATAACAAAAGTCCAAGAAATCAACAAGACACAAGTTCTTCATGCTAGAACAAGTGTACAAACAAGTATGTGATTTAAAAAGGGGAAACTCAAGAACTAAGCTGTCTCGAGTATGCTATCCCGCTACGATGACTGATTTTACCTTTCAATGCAGTAGTTCCAACTTTTGGAAAGCTACAACAAAGATTGTATCCAAGTCTAACCAATCTAAACAACAATAAGGCTCAAGGTAATTCTCTATACCGTTCTTCGTCCAAAACTCTGAAACGAACAATTGTTGATAATCTTTGGCTTGACAAGCTCCAAACGAATCTGTTCAGATACCAATAAATGATCAATAACCACGATCAACTTACAAGCCAAGATCACAACTCAAAAACGGTTTGAAATCCCCAAAACTCAAACCGACGGCATAACGGCTATAAACTGAACAAACCGACAACGCAGACAGCAGTTCAATAACGATATAATCTCATAACAATGTTAATACCACAACAACAAGGCAATCCCAACAAATCTCAAAACTCAAACTTCCGAAAATGGTTTCCAAAAATCATAACAATTCCGAACGTCGCTCTATTTCAAAACCGACAGATAATAAACGATCAGAACTCTATACAGAACAAAATACTCGAATCTAGAATGATTCTATCAACATCCAAAAACTAGAATTTATCTGATCATAGAAAAACTTACGATAGAACGAAGCTCTCGCTGCAGTGATCGCTAAACTGCCTTCAAAAATAAATTCCAACGGACGGATCGACCGGAAACCTAGATTGGAAAAGCTTGAAAGGCGTTTTCCCCAAGCTTCAATGGTGCTTCACGGTTTGGGGAGGAAGAGGGAACTTTTCCAATAAAAATCTAAGTGTAGATAATATATAAAATCCCATATTTGCATTTTAGTCCCTGAAATTTCCAAAATTTTCAAAAAGGATCCTGATCAAAATCAAACCGGCTCGAGAACTCTGTAATCTCTGATTAACTCAAATAAACTCATTTAAGATAAAAACGGGGCGTTACAATTCTCCCCCACTAAGAAAAGATTTCGTCCTCGAAATCAACGAGAACCACAACTCATAAGATAGAATAAAGAACTAAAGACAGAAAGAAGAACTCACGTCATCCGAATAACTCTGGAAAACGCTGTCTCATGTCAGACTCTGTCTCCCAAGTCGCTTCCTTGACTCCGTGACGGCTCCACTGCACTTTCACTAACGAAATTAACTTGATTCTGAGTTGCTTTTCTTTCCGATCAAGGATCTGAATCGGTCGCTCAAAGTAGCTCAGAGTCTCGTCTAACTCGGCTTCGTCAGGCAGAAGGATATGAGAAGGGTCTGGATGATACTTTTGCAGCATAGAGACGTGAAAAACATCGTGAATACCAGATAAAGATGGAGGAAGTTCAAGTCTGTAGGCAAGATCGCCTATCTTCTCGAGAATCTCGTACGGACCGATGAATCTCGGAGATAACTTCCCTCTCTTACCGAATCTGACAGTGCCTCTGAACGGAGAAATCTTAAGTAATACACGGTCTCCCTGCTCAAAACTCAGAGGTCTACGTCTGACGTTCACATAATTTGCCTGTCTATCTTGAGCTGACTTCATTCTGATCTGAATGATCTTAACCTGCTCTGCCATATCTCGAAGCATTTCCGGCCCCAAATCTGGTGATTCGGACAAATCATCCCAAAATAGCGGAGATCGGCACTTCTTGCCGTACAAAGCCTCAAAAGGCGTCATACCGATACTTGCATGGAAGCTGTTATTGTAAGAAAACTCGACAAGAGGCAAAGAATCCTGCCAACTAGTGCCAAAGTCTAGCACCACCGCTCGCAGCATATCCTCTAACGTCTGGATAGTCCGCTCTGACTGTCCATCTGTCTAAGGATGAAAAGCAGTACTCAGATGCAATCGAGTACCAAGTGCCTCCTAAAGACTATGCCAGAAGTGCGAAGTGAGTCTAGGATCTCTGTCTAAAACGATCGACTTCGGCACACCATGCAATCTCACAACATTGCTAACATACAACTCAGCCATCTGATCATGACGATACGTCATCCTGTACGGAATAAAACAAACAGACTTTGTCAATCGGTCGATCACTACCCAAATAGCATCGCATCCTTGAACGGATCATGGTAGCTTCGTGATGAAATCCATAGAAATGTGATCCTATTTCCATTCAGAAACAGATAGGCTGTGCAAAAGACCTTCTGGTCGCTTTCGCTCTACTTTTACTTGCTGGCAGTTCAAACACCAAGATACAAACTTCGCTACGTCGCTCTTCATTCTCTTCCACCAAAACTTACTCTTCAGATCGTTGTACATCTTACGACCTCCAGGATGGATACTGAACCGACTACAATGAGCCTCTCAGAGAATACGCTGTCTCATCTCCTCAATATCTGGCACAACAAGACGGTTATTCACAAACAAGACGTCATCTCTAACCTGGAATTCAGACTGATTCCCAGATCTGACTTTCTCTACTGAAACCTGAATGCTTGGCTCAGACTTCTGTGCTTCTCTGATTGTAACAAACAACTCCGGTTCGGCTTGAATAGCAAACACTCTGATAGTCTCCCTATCTGTTTCAAATTCTAAACCAGAAGTGCAACAATAACCGATCAACTGAGATACACCGATAGTAGAAAGAGATAAAGAACAAAGCTTTCGGCTCAATTCATCTGCAACTACATTCGACTTCCCGGGATAATACTTGATTTCGCAGTCAAAATATTTCAACAGATCTAACAATCTTCTCTGTCTCATATTCAGCTCCGCCTACGAAAACAAGTACTTAAGGCTCTTATGTTTAGAAAAGATCTCGAAAGACTCACCATAAAGATAGTGACGCCAGATCTTCAGTGCAAAGACGATCGCAGCTAGTTCCAGATCATGAACCGGATCACGGGTCTCGTGCGGTTTCAGCTGTCTCGATGCATACGCTATCACATGCTTATGCTGCATAAGAACACAACCCAAGCCTTGGTTAGAAGCATCATAATAGACTGTGAAACCTCCAGTACCCTTCGGAATAGAAGAATCAGAGCACTGGTCAGTCTCCTCTTTAGATCAACAAAGCTAGCCTCACAATCTGAAGTCCAGACAAAAGGCGCATTCTTCTGAGTCAGCTGGGTAATAGGCTTGGCAATAGACGAGAAACCCTCGATGAATCGGCGATAATAACCAACTAAACCCATGAAGCTTCGGATCTTAGGTACTGATGTTGGTATAGGCCAATTCATTACTGCTTCGATTTTGCTGGGATCGACAGAAATTACATCTTCAGAAATAATATGACCGAGAAAGACAACTCGATCTAACCAGAATTCACACTTAGACAGCTTGGCAAACAACTGCTCAACTCGCAAAATCTGCAGTACGGTCCTCAAGTGCTCTGCATGGTCAGTACGGTTCTTCGAGTAGATAAGAATATCATCGATAAAGATAATGACGAACTCATCTAAATAACGCTGAAAGATACTGTTCATAAAACCCATAAATACCGCTGGAGCGTTAGTCAAACCAAACGGCATGACTATAAACTCAAAGTGACCATACCTCGTTCTGAATGCGGTCTTAGGAACATCTTCCTCTCGCACTCTCAGCTGATGGTAGCCTGACCTCGGATCAATCTTAGAATAAACAGAAGAACCCTGCAGTTGATCAAAAAGGTCATCTATACTGGGTAAAGGATACCTATTCTTAACTGTAGCCTGATTCAATTGGCGGTAGTCGATACAGAGCCGCATAGAACCATCCTTCTTCCGCACAAATAGAAGAGGAGCACCCCAAGGCGATACACTAGGTCTGATGTATCCCTTGGCAATCAAATCCTCAAGCTGCTCCTTCAACTCTCTCAATTCAACAAGTGTCATACGATAAGGAGCTTTAGAAATAGGTTGAGTACCTGGCACTAAGTCGATACTGAATTTGACTTCTCGAATAGGTGGAAAACCAGGAACATCTTCCGGGAATACATCCGCAAATTCTCTAACCACTGGTAAATCTACCAATGCTGGGCTAGATTTCAGTATATCCACTGCATACACCAAAAATCCTTCTGCACCTCTCTGTAGCAAACGAGTCATAGATAACACTGAAATTAAAGGAATTCTAGATCGAGAACCCTTACCAAAGAATTTCCACTCGTCTGCCATTTCAGGTCTGAACCTGACAACTTTCAAAAAACAATCGACTGTCGCCTTGTACTTGGTTAAAGCATCTATCCCAACAATAAAATCAAAATCTGACAGTCCAAGTACAATACAGTTGAATTCTAACAAATTTCCTTCAAAACACAGTTCATAGTTCCTGACTAATCTGACAGAAACAATTCCTCCACCCAAAGGTGAAGTAACAGCTACTACTGTAGGCAACAACTCAGTAGGCAAAGCATGCAATAACACAAATTTCTCAGAGATAAAAGAATGGTAAGCACCTGTATCTATCAAGACATGAGCAAAATAACCAAAAATCGAACAGTTACCTGCTATAACATCGTCAGGTGCTGCTTGAGTCTGATCCTCTGTCAGAGCAAAGACTCGTGCTTGCTGTCTCGGAGGTTGATTTGCACTGGTACTACCTCCCAGTCTGTTCTGCTGCTGAGGCTGAAAAGAGTGCACTGCAGAAAAGTGCCTCTCAGGCTAAGCTGCAGGTCTAGACGAACTCCCACTCTGAGCTCTATCTCTATTACGCTGTGGGCACACTTTAGAGAAGTGTCCCGATTGCTGACAGGTGTTAAAATTACCAAAGACTCCCACACACTAATCCGGTGAGTGTCTTCCTCCACACTTGCTGCAGTACAAGGATGATGACCCAGGACTCGGTCCTGAACCAAATTGCTTCGAACCACTGGAACTGGACGAACTGTTCCCCTACCTTTTGAACTGTTTACCTCTTGCCTTGTACTGATCCTTTCTGTTTCCCCCACTGTTTCCAGCTTCTTACCTTTGCTGCTGGTTCTGATGCTGCGGTGGCTGATTCTGATACTGAGATGGTTGGTTCTGATACTGCCTCTGCTGCTGAGGTGCTACCTGATTACCTCTTTGCCTCCACAAGCCTGCTTCTGCTCCCTTTGCGTGATTCATGGCGTCCGCAAAGTTGTCTGGCCTAGCAGTGTTCACCAAAGTGAAGATGTCAGGATTCAAGCCATTAACGAAGTGGTCGGCCTTAGCTTCTTCATCTTCGGCAATTAGTGGTGCAAAACGCAACAGACTATCAAACTTGGAAACGTACTCTTCGATGTTCAGATTCCCTTGTCTCAAATTGGCAAATTGTGCTCCCTTGTCCTTACGGTACGAGATAGGGAAAACCCGCTTATAGAATTCAGATTTAAAAAGAGTACAAGTAACTTCCGTACCTCTATTCTCTATTGCTTTCTTTGTCATGATCCACCAGCTCTTAGCAACCCCCCGTAGCTGATGAATGACTAACCTGATTCTGCGGTCATCTGTGTAATCAATGGAATCAAACAGCTGATCAATATCATCCAACCAACTTTCACAGTCAACTGGATTTCCTGAACCTAACAACAATGGCGGATTGAAAGACTGAAACCTCTTCAGCAAGGTTTCCATAGGCGTTGCTGAAGCATCCAACTGATCAACTTCAGTGCTAGCTTGCTCAGTTGCAGGGATAACTGGCGGTGTGTTTCTGTTTATCACTCGACGAGGACCTATCTAATAATCAAAGGTTAGGACACGAGATATCTCAATCGCTAAAATCAGTGCCCTTACAACCGCTTGGAATACCGGATACCAGTCGATAACAGAAACAGTTATATCTCAAGTAGATCATGCTTTATAAATTAAATCACATAACCATGTAATTCAATAATTCTCAATAATAAAGCATGCTCGCATGGAATTAAGTACACAGTTAAAATAATTCAAACACATGCGAGGAGCCAATACACGCAGACTCGATCTACCCACTCACTCTAGTTCGACCAAGAATCTTAACGTCTCCGATACCACTTAATGTGAGACCTCGGTTCTAAATAACTAATCTCGGTATTAAACAACAATTAGGCAATCGAGAACCAAGATTAAAAGCAATGAAATTTTTTTTTTAATGGAACAGGGCTCCGCTCGATCTGCAAGATCTTGCAGATCGAGCGAGCCAAAAATCTCAAGCCCCTGTCCGAGGCAAAATAGCCCTCGCTCGATCCGCAAGATCTTGCGGATCGAGCGAGCCACAAAAATCCTAAATAGAGGACTGAACGTTTTCTCTCGCTCGATCCGCAAGATCTTGCAGATCGAGCGAGGACAGAAACAGGGCAAAAAAAAGAACAGCAGAAGCTAGCTGAAACTCAATCTCATACATTCAATATACAATCATGCATCAAAACATACTATCTCCAGTTAATACATGAAGATCTAGAGTCGATCAACTACGCATATGGAAATAACATGAAATCTAGGAGCTCGCATAATCGATACAACATAAACAACAAAGTTCGAGATCTAAACATGTTCTAACATAAACTAGGTAGACATGCCTGTTGCAGAACGCGGCGATCAGATCAATCAAGATTGATACCCGGTGCAGCGGAAGTTTAAAAATTTTATATGGAACGATTCCATAATAGGTATCAAACCTTTACGATTAAATTGTGTGTGTAAAAATTAAATAACAATTATAAATTTTTACCTCCAATCTCGAAGCGAGATTATGGACACCAACAGATTGCTCTGCTCTTGTTGTATATCCCTGGAACTGATGGACGAACTGTTCTTCAATCAGGTCCACGAACGGATAATTAATCCCTCTGATAGATTGCACTAGAAAATCTATCAGAAGTTTCTACGAAGAGATTAACGAATTTTATCCGTTAAACCAGACTGTAATTCAAAATCACAGGCTGGATTTTACCGAGCAGAGGGGAGAGGGGGTCGGCCACTTCAGAGAGAAAAAGACTGGTTTTTTCGAAAATTGTGACCTCTGTTGTGTTAATTTCTGTACTGCAATAACTTATTTATAATGTAGGCCACTAACAGCTTAGGGCCCATTAGTCATAAGTTCAATCCCGACAAGCAAAGCCCGCATACTCAGAAATTAATATAAAATTCATCGTGACTCCGATTGATAAACCGATTTCACCAATGTGCACAGAAACCATTTCTGCACCTTTTAAAGTCAAGATAAATTTTTCTGAATCCGAATTCAGTGGTTTCCAAAAATGTCCATCCCTATGTCATTTTAGGAAATCTTACTCCTCTACTCATAATTAAGAAGTCCAACTTCTTCATTCATTAAATTTAACTCTTTAAATTTAACTATCTCAACGGGGATTAAAAATCCATTACTCTGTGTGACCCTCAATGGTTCAGGGATACAGCTAGCCGTGGGCTCACAACTCCTTGTGACTCGGAACAACAATTTCCGACTTGCCCATCGAATCATGGTATGAGCGCCTAGCAACATCGCCCCATGATTCCCTAGGTATCACTGATAGTGCCTGCAAGAACCAATAGATTTTGGTTAGCGTACAGTACGGTCCCTTCATCCATATATCCCGATCGAATCAACAACCATTGGTATATCGAGAGTCGTTCGAGATTCGATAACTATGCAATACATCTTGAAGATCAAATAGTGACATCGCATGTGCTACTAAGAAACCATTTCTTAAATCACATCATGTACTCTGGCCAGAGATTCGTCACACTAATATCTCCTTAGATCGCATAGGATATCAACACTCGCAAGTATGTGGTGAATCCTTGACAACAAAGCATCAACTCCTATATGTGTTGTAACTGTACCCAATCCCGACACCTGATGACCCCAATAGAGTCGGTAAACGAGTCAAAGCACAATACTAGCATATAGAGTCTCAATGATCTTTCAAGTAGTAAGGACTAATGGTGTACAACCAAAACCGCGGACTTTATCCACTCGATAAGTGATAACCACATGGAAAGTCCGGATAGGGTAGTTCGATCATTCATCATATGAATATCCATTTGCATGCTTCGAACATCTCTATGTTCCTTACCAATGAAACGTGGTACTCTGCATCGCAAATGCTAGTCTCAAACTCGAGCGATCCTTATCCTTATTATCGGACGGCTCAATCGACTAGGAACAGTTTAGAATATACAGTGACTATAAGATGTGTTTCATGATAGACATCTCCATGTTCTACCATATCTTACATACACTATAGTATATTCAAGGTCTTTATCAAAACAACAATAGTATATCACAATATAACAATATGAAGAAAGATAAAGTCATTGCCATTAATAAAAGTGTAAATTATATTAAACAAAAGATTGTTTATACAAAGAGTCATCAAAGCCCTTAGCCACAAGTTGGCTCACCGGGCACCCACTCTTTCAATCTCCCACTTGCCCTAAAGCCAACTAGTCATACTACGTAGACCCATTGCTTCGCGATGTTTGTCAAATAATGGTCCTGGCAAGGGCTTAGTAAGTGGATCAGCGATATTGTCTGCAGAGGCCACTCTTTCGACAGTGATGTCTCCTCTTTCCACAATCTCCCGGATGATGTGGTATTTCCTCAGTACGTGTTTGGATCTTTGATGAGACCTTGGTTCCTTTGCCTGAGCAACGGCACCCGTGTTGTCACAGTACACCGGGACTGGACCAACATCTTCAGGAATGACGCCCAACTCTTGGAAGAAATTCCTCATCTAAACGGCCTCTTTAGCAGCAGCTGATGCTGCAATGTATTCTGCCTCAGTGGTGGAATCCGCTGTGGTGTCCTGCTTGGAACTCTTCCAAGAGACAGCACCGCCATTGAGCATGAACACAAATCCAGAGGTTGACTTCGAGTCATCCACATCACTTTGGAAGCTAGAGTCGGTATAGCCTTCCAATTTTAGTTCTCTTCCTCCATATACCATGAACATATTCTTAGTCCTTCGTAAGTACTTAATAATTTCCTTCACGGGTTTCCAATGCATTTGACCGGGATTAGCTTGATATCTGCTCGTGACACTCAGAGCAAATGCTACATCCGGTCTGGTAGATATCATCCCATACATGATACTACCTATGGCTGACGCATATGGTACATGTGTCATTTTCTCTATCTCCTCATCAGTCTTGGGACACATAGACTTGGATAGAGAAACTCCATGACACATGGGTAGATGTCCTCTCTTGGACCCATCCATTGAAAACCGTTTCAATATGGTGTCGATGTAGGTTGATTGAGTGAGTCCTATCATTCTCTTAGATATATCTCTATAGATCTGTATCCCTAGAATATAGGATGCCTCACCCAAATCCTTCATCGAGAATCTACCTGATAACCATATCTTTGTTGACTGCAACATCCCTACGTCATTCCCAATGAGTAGGATGTCATCAACATAAAGTACTAAGAATGTCACAGCATCCTTAACTACTTTCTTGTACACGCATGGTTCCTCCGGGTTCTTGATGAAACCATATTCCTTTATTGTTTCATCAAATTTCTGGTTCCAACTTCTTGATGCTTGTTTTAGACCATAAATTGATCTCTGAAGCTTGCATACCTTATGCTCGCTTCCCATGGATGTGTACCCCTGAGGCTGCTTCATATAGATTTCTTCCTTAATGTCTCCATTAAGAAAAGCAGTCTTCACATCCATTTGCCATATCTCATAGTCATACCAAACAGCTATGGCAATAAGGATTCTTATGGACTTGAACATTGCAACTGGTGAAAAGGTTTCATCATAGTCAACTCCTTGTCTTTGAGTATAACCTTTCGCCACCAATCGCGCCTTGTAGGTCAATACCTTACCATCAGGCCCAAGCTTTCTCTTGTAGATCCATTTACACCCTATTGGAACAATTCCATCGGGAGGATCTACTAAAGACCAAACTTGGTTTGTATGCATCGAATCTATTTCCGACTGCATAGCTTCAAGCCATAAATTTGAATCCGCATCAGAAATTGCTTCCTTGAAGTTTCTTGGATCACATCCAACATCGGGTTCATCTTGATCCCCTTCAAGAAGAAGACCATATCGAATAGGAGGTCTAGAAGTCCTCTCGGATCTTCTAGGTACAGGCATGTCTATTAATGGTTCCTGAGGTGTAGGGTCGTTATTTTGTATTTCGGGTTCTTCTCGAATTTCTTCGAGTTCCATCATCTCGCCTTTCTTATCCAATAAGAACTCCTTTTCCAAGAAGGTGGCATTCCTTGAAACAAACACCTTTGTTTCAGCAGGATAATAGAAATAATATCCGATTGAATTCTTCGTATACCCTACAAAATAACATAAGCTGGATCGACTATCCAACTTATCTCCCACTGTCCGCTTCACGTAAGCAGGACATCCCCAAATCCTCAAGTACGAATACTTAGGAGCTTTTCCATTCCATAACTCATATGGTGTTTTGTCCACTGCTTTAGTGTGGACGTTGTTCAACAACAATACCGTCGTTTCAAGCACATAGCCCCAAAACAAAGGTGGAAGCTCAGTGAAGCTCATCATGGATCGAACCATGTCCAACAAAGTTCGATTACGACGCTCCGATACACAATTCAGTTGTGGTGTCATAGGAGGAGTTCACTGAGAGAGAATCTCATTCTCTTTTAGATAGTCCAAAAACTCGGTACTCAAGTATTCTCCAACTCGATCCGATCGAAGTGCTTTAATACTTTTACCTATCTTGTTTTCTACTTCAGCCTTGAATTCTTTGAACTTTTCAAATGCTTCAGACTTATATTTCATTAAATATAAATACCCATACCTAGAATAATCATCAGTAAAGGTAATGAAGTAGGTGTGGCCATATTGAGTACCAACTCTAAATGGACCACAAACATCTGTATGGATCAAATCCAACAGATTTTGACTACGCTCAGGTTTCCCCTTAAAAGGAGATTTAGTCATTTTCCCTTTTAGGCAGGATTCACAAGTAGGTAGAGAGTTAATATCAGACATATCAAACATGCCCTCTCCCACTAGCTTGTTCATCCACCTTGAGGAAATATGACCTAGCCTAGCGTGCCAAAGGTTTGCCAGGTTTTGACTATCGATTTTCCTTTTGTTTGTTGTTGCCGGTTTATCAACATAATTTATTGGAACGTCTTTTAGTTTTATGTTATATAGATCGTTTTCAAGTTGTCCATGTCCAATCAAACATTCATTCTTGTAAATATTGCAAATCCCATTCACAAATCAAGCATAGAAACAGAAATAATATTTTTAATTAAATCCGGAACAAATAAAACATCTCTTAAAAGTAACTTAAAACCGTTCTGCAAAATTAAATAAACATCTCCCACGGCTTTAGCTTCAACTCTGGAACCATTTCCGAGCCTCAGCTGGGTCTCACCCATTCTAAGCCTGCGACTTCTTGTCATCACCTGCAAATCATTGCAAATGTGAGATCCACATCCGGTATCCAATACCCAAGAAGTAGTATTAAGTGAAACATTTATTTCAATATAGAACATACCCTTCGCAGTTTGCAACTGCTCTAGATATTCTTTGCAGTTACGCTTCCAATGACCGGGCTTCTTGCAGTAATGGCAAACATCCTTGGATTTTTCCATTTTTGAAGCCTTTGTCTTGTACTTCTTCTCGGGTTCGATTTTCTTGGGTGGGGCAGAACGTTTCTTACCCTTTGTACTTGGCCCCTTCTTAGCAGAAGAAGAGGAGCCCACCAAGAAAGACGGTTTATCCTTCTTTAATGTGGATTCATATGTCACAAGCATATTGACCATCTCTTCAAGGGAGGCCTCTATCTTGTTCATATTGAAATTCACCACAAATCCGTCAAACGAAGAAGGAAGAGACAGAAGTAGTAAGTCCACGTTGAGTTCATGCTCCAACACCAAATCAAGGGTTACCAACTTCTGTATGAGCCAAATCACTCGTACCCCATGATCACGGACCGAAGTCCCTTCACGCATGCGACACGTCATTAGCTCCTTTACAGTAGCGAACCTTTCAGCCCTCGATTGAGCCCCAAAAAAAGTTCCTTGAGTTGTACGTGAATGTCAGCAGCATTCACGGTGTCCTCAAATCGCCTCTGGAGTTCATCAGACATCGAGGCTTGCATATAGCATTTGGCCTTGATATCATGGTCCCACCATGTATCAAGCTTGGCTAACTCTTCCGGACTTATGTCAGCTGGTGCTTCCTTCGGAGGAGATTTTTCTAACACGTAGAGCATCTTCTCCGAAGTCAAGACAATCTTCAACTTACGGAACCATTTCGTATAGTTTGCGCCAGTCAACTTATTTTGTTCAAGGATCGAGAAAAGTGGATTACGCGAAATCATCTTATGAAATACTGAAAAGAAACACAAATATCAGTGATTGTTTAAGCAATTTACTAAGACATAAAATAGGCGAAATTTATTTTATGAATCTCACTCCCACTATTTTAACGATTTCACTACCCTCTAGTGAAAACGGGAAACTGTTTTTCTTAGTGAGAACATGGAGTCCAATTGACAAACTATGGTCCCGAATAATATCAGCCAACCATAATTTTCAAAAGGTAGAGCCCAATTGCTTTCAAAGCAACCTCCATGTTTTTTACCTCATGTCCAATAAGGGCCCAATAATATGACGCCGTTTATTGTGACATGTCAAGATGACCCATCAATATTAAGTTGTGATGGACGGTCTCCATGTGGATCCCCCAATAATATGAGCCGATCCCATGGGAGTTCCACCTAACTTACAACATGTGTCGATCCAATGTACAGCTTTTCGACGAACGGGCCCCCCCAATAATATGTGCCGAACCGTATCCGCGGGTAGAATCTCATACATTGATCGTTGATGGAAGGTAGGAACATTTAAACAAATTTAAATTTCCTTTATTTATCTTGATATCAATTTTAAATCATATTTAAAATGAGGGATTTTAATTTTGAAAATTTGTCTCATCATTTTTAAAATTTTGTATGCTTGCCGGATTCACACAATTTTGTCTAAAACATGCATACAACAATAATATCACATATTATATAGGATGATCGATTCCATTTCTAATCGACCCGTGGTTGCCAATCACGAGTCTTAGTCCAATCCTAGGTAATATGCAGTATGCAATGCAATCCTATTACATTGTGCTTCCAATTTACATTTCTTCTGTCTTTATTGTCTGCTGGGCCCACCTCCATCTTCAAATCTTCATCTCCCACTAAATCTAATGTATTTACAATAAATAACAATGACAAGTAGGGGATACATTTTTAAGGGGTGGGAACGGGCTATAAACCAAGTCCACTTTTATTACATATGACAATTCATATTGGGCCATAAACCAGGCCCATTAATAAATCCAACAACAATAAAAACAAATGTAAATTCCTAACATACACCTACAAAATTGGTCATGGCAATCGATCATCCTTATCCAATAACATTTAATTCAAAATTAATTTATTGGATAACATGCAATGGCAATTTAAATTTAAAAGGATAAAATCATATTTCATACATAAAATCTTATTTTACATACAAAATCATATTTTATCTTTTTATCAAATAAAATCATATTTTATCTATAAAATCTAATTTTATACATAAAATCATATTTTACTCAATATATCCATAAGATCATATCTTATCATCAATTGTACCAAAAATAATTAATTTCAAAATTCAATTTAAGGATAAAATATTAAAATTTACCAAAAATTCAAATTTATCCAAAAATCAATTTTAAAATTTTCGGACTCGAACAATTCGATCCGACGCCTCGTGGACCAATCAAAAACAATTTTCGATCGGACCAAAAATAGAATTTTAACATATTAAAATTTAATTTAAAAATTAAAAAATTAATTTTTCCCGCGCCCTAATGGGGTCGGGCCGGGCAGCCCGGCTGCCCCTAGGGCAGCGACGATCGCCGCCCTGGGCAGCGACCATCGCTGCCCCTCCCCGGGCAGCGATCCAATCGCTGCCCGGGTTTTTGCCCGAATTTTTTTTTTTATTTTTAAAATATTTATTTTGTTTCAAAAACCGAGGCTTAAAAAATTTTGTACAATCGATTAATTTAATCGCTTGATCTGAGCAACCTGGCTTTGATACCACTGTTGCAGAACGCGGCGATCAGATCAATCAAGATTGATACCCGGTGCAGCGGAAGTTTAAAAATTTTATATGGAACGATTCCATAATGGGTATCAAACCTTTACGATTAAATTGTGTGTGTAAAAATTAAATAACAATTATAAATTTTTACCTCCAATCTCGACGCGAGATTATGGACACCAACAGATTGCTTTGCTCTTGTTGTATATCCCTGGAACTGATGGACGAACTGTTCTTCAATCAGGTCCACGAACGGATAATTAATCCCTCTGATAGATTGCACTAAAAAATCTATCAGAAGTTTCTACGAAGATATTAACGAATTTGATCCGTTAAACCAGACTGTAATTCAAAATCACAGGCTGGATTTTACCGAGCAGAGGGGAGAGGGGGTCGGCCACTTCAGAGAGAAAAAGACTGGTTTTTTCGAAAATTGTGACCTCTGTTGTGTTAATTTCTGTACTGCAATAACTTATTTATAATGTAGGCCACTAACAGCTTAGGGCCAATTAGTCATAAGTTCAAGCCCGACAAGCAAAGCCCGCATGTTCAGAAATTAATATAAAATTCATCGTGACTCCGATTGATAAACCGATTTCACCAATGTGCACAAAAACCATTTCTGCACCTTTTAAAGTCAAGATAAATTTTTCTGAATCCGAATTCAGTGGTTTCCAAAAATGTCCATCCCTATGTCATTTTAGGAAATCTTACTCCTCTACTCATAATTAAGAAGTCCAACGTCTTCATTCATTAAATTTAACTCTTTAAATTTAACTATCTCAACGGGGATTAAAAATCCATTACTCTGTGTGACCCTCAATGGTTCAGGGATACAGCTAGCCGTGGGCTCACAACTTCTTGTGACTCGGAACAACAATTTCCGACTTGCCCATCGAATCATGGTATGAGCGCCTAGCAACATCGCCCCATGATTCCCTAGGTATCACTGATAGTGCCTGCAAGAACCAATAGATTTTGGTTAGCGTACAGTACGGTCCCTTCATCCATATATCCCGATCGAATCAACAACCATTGGTATATCGAGAGTCGTTCGAGATTCGATAACTATGCAATACATCTTGAAGATCAAATAGTGACATCGCATGTGCTACTAAGAAACCATTTCTTAAATCACATCATGTACTCTGGCCAGAGATTCGTCACACTAATATCTTTTTAGATCGCATAGGATATCCACACTCGCAAGTATGTGGTGAATCCTTGACAACAAAGCATCGACTCCTATATGTGTTGTAACTGTACCCAATCCCGACACCTGATGACCCCAATAGAGTCGGTAAACGAGTCAAAGCTCAGTACTAGCATATAGAGTCTCAATGATGTTTCAAGTAGTAAGGACTAATGGTGTACAACCAAAACCGCGGACTTTATCCACTCGATAAGTGATAACCACTTGGAAAGTCCGGATAGGGTAGTTCGATCATTCATCATATGAATATCCATTTGCATGCTTCGAACATCTCTATGTTCCTTACCAATGAAACGTGGTACTCTGCATCGCAAATGCTAGTCTCAAACTCGAGCGATCCTTATCCTTATTATCGGACGGCTCAATCGACTAGGAACAGTTTAGAATATACAGTGACTATAAGATGTGTTTCATGATAGACATCTCCATGTTCTACCACATCTTACATACACTATAGTATATTCAAGGTCTTTATCAAAACAACAATAGTATATCACAATATAACAATATGAAGAAAGATAAAGTCATTGCCATTAATAAAAGTGTAAATTATATTAAACAAAAGATTGTTTATACAAAGAGTCATCAAAGCCCTTAGCCACAAGTTGGCTCACCGAGCACCCACTCTTTCAATGCCGACACGACTTCTAAACCGAGTCTCACATCTACATCTTTCCCTCGAAGCTAACCATGCCTCTTTTGACTTGGTCCTGCCCCACCTGTTGCCAAGTACACATACAAAACAAAGCAACAGCCGGATAACCGGTGAGAATGATAATCTCAGTAAAAGCAACATATCAAATAATAAATAAACAACATGCTATCAAGACAACATATTCAACTCAAGGTTAATGATATGCATGTCATTAAAAACCAGGATATCGATTCTGATAAACAAGGGATTTCTGCAGTGCTTTTGGGATCCCGAGGATGAGATCACGTAACGACTCACCGACTCTCATAATCGAAGTGGTGCCACGTATCCCACTCCTCTAGACTTTGAGCAACTATAATGAGTATGCTAGCACCAGGCGAAACGACTACGACCCAGGCCACTCAATCATATTTCCCAAACGTCTAAACAAAAAGGGCGGTTCTGCCCGCTGAAAGCAAGATCGGCTCAAGATGAATGCATAACAGAAACATAACATAAGCCACATAACAAAAGTCCAAGAAATCAACAAGACACAAGTTCTTCATGCTAGAACAATTGTACAAACAAGTATGTGATTTAAAAAGGGGAAACTCAAGAACTAAGCAGTCTCGAGTATGTTATCCCACTACGATGACTGCTTTTACCTTTCAATGCAGTAGTTCCAACTTCTGGAAAGCTACAACAAAGATTGTATCAAAGTCTAACCAATCTAAACAACAATAAGGCTCAAGGTAATTCTCTATACCGTTCTTCGTCCAAAACTCTGAAACGAACAATTGCTAATAATCTTGGGCTTGACAAGCTCCAAACAAATCTGTTCAGATACCAATAAATGATCAATAACCACGATCAACTTACAAGCCAAGATCACAACTCAAAAACGGTTCGAAATCCCCAAAACTCAAACCGACGGCATAACGGCTATAAACTGAACAAACCAATAACGCAGACAGCAGTTCAATAGCGATATAATCTCATAACAATGTTAATACCACAACAACAAGGCAATCCCAACAAATCTCAAAACTCAAACTTCCGAAAATGGCTTCCAAAAATCATAACAATTCCGAACGTCGCTCTATTTCAAAACCGACAGATAATAAACGATCAGAACTCTGTAGAGAACAACATAGTCGAATCTAGAATGATTCTAACAACATCCAAAAACTAGAATGTATCTGATCGTAAAAAAACTTACGATAGAACGAAGCTCTCGCTGCAGTGATTGCTAAACTGCCTTCAGAAATAAATTCCAACGAACGGATCGACCGGAAACCGAGATTGGAAAAGCTTGAAAGGAGTTTTCCCCAAGCTTCAATGGTGCTTCATGGTTTGGGGAGGAATAGGGAACTTTTCCAATAAAAATCAAAGTGTAGATAATATATAAAATCCCATATTTGCGTTTTAGTCCCTGAAATTTCCAAAATTTGCAAAAAGGACCCTGATCAAAATCAAACCGGCTCGAGAACTCTGTAATCTCTGATTAACTCAAATAAACTCATTTAAGATAAAAATGGGGCATTACAACCAGCTACAGGGTGTTGCTAAGAATTGGTGGACTACAACCAAGAGAGCAAATGAGAATCGAGGCACCGCTGTTACTTGGAGTTTGTTCAAGACTGAGTTCTATAAGCGGTTCTTCCCGATCTCGTACCGAAAGAAAAATGGTACCGAATTTGCGAATTTGAAGCAAGGGAACTTGAGTAACAAAGATTATGGGAGCAAGTTTGAAAGTCCCTTGAGGTTCGCACCTCACATCGCAGACAACGAAGAAGCCAAGGCCGATCATTTCATCAACGGCTTGAATCCTGAGATTTTCACTTTGGTCAATACCGGGATACCCAATAACTTCGCAGATGCTATGGATTAGGCTAAGGGAGCCGAAGCTGGACTTTTGATGCAGCGAGGAAATCAGTTAGCTCCTCAGTAGCAGCAGAGATATTTTCAAAATCAGCCTATTCAGTTTCAGACTCAGCAGTCTCAGTATCAGTACCAACCTTCTCAGCAGTCAAATCAGTCTCAGGGGGTTAAGGGAAATAACAGTGGCAGAAATAGACGAGATCAGTATCGACCAAAAGGGAAGCAGTTAAAGAAGTTTGGAATCAGTTCATCGAGCTCTAGTGGCTCTAGACAGTTCAGTTCTGGGCAGAATTCAAGGTTTTCAGGAGCATCGTGCAGTAAGTGTGGAGGCCGTCACCCAAGTGATCAGTGTTGAGGCGTGTTTGGTAGTTGTAATATCTGCCCGCAGCCGGGTCACTTTGCTAGAGTCTGTCCTCAGCGGGGATCCGATAGAGCTCAGAGCGGTAGTTCTTCTCGGCCGCCATCCCAGCCTGAGAGATCAGCTTCTTTAGTCCATTATTTTCAGCCCCAGCAGTAGTCTCGTCAGGAAGGTAATCAGAATCAGAACCAACCTCCTCGACAGCAGGCGAGGGTGTTTGCTTTGATAGAGGATCAGGCCAATGCAGCTCCGAATGATGTGATAGCAGGTAACTGTTCGATTCTTGGTTATCCTGCGTATGTTTTGATTGATACGGGTGCTTCTAACTGTTTTATTTCTGAAATATTTGTCGTGATGCATGATTTAATTGTTAAGCCTTTATCTGATGTTGTTTCTATTACTTCACCTTTGGGTGGAGAAACTGTTTCAGTGAGATTGCTCTGAAATTGTGTGTTAGAGTCTGAGGGAATTCGATTGAGATAAACTGCATTGTACTTGGACTATCTGATTTTGACTGTATTGTCGGGATTGATGCTTTGACCAAGTATAGGGCGACAGTAGATTGCTTTCATAAAGTGGTCCGATTCAGACCTGAGATGGCAGACGAGTGGAAGTTTTTCGGTAAGGGTTCTCGATCCAAAATTCCTCTGATTTCTGTGTTATCCATGACTCGTTTATTACAGAGAGGAGCAGAGGGATTTCTGATTTATGCAGTGGATGTTCAGAGTTCTAGTCCTAAGTTGACTGAGATACCAGTGGTTAGCGAGTTTCCAGATGTATTTCCAGACGAGATTCCTGGTTTGCCGCCTATTCGTGAGATCAAATTTAGCATTGAACTTGCACCAGGTACTCAGCCTATTTCGAAAGCGCCTTACCGAATGGCTCCATTAGAACTGAAAGAGTTGAAGGAGTAGTTTGAAGATTTGATTGCCAAGGGATACATCTGACCTAGCGTATCGCCTTGGGATGCTCCAGTGCTTTTCGTGAGGAAGAAAGACGGTTCTATGTGACTCTGCATCGAATACCGCCCGTTGAATCAAGCGATGGTCAAGAACAAGTATCCTCTACCTAGAATTGATGACCTTTTTGATCAACTGCAGGGTTCTTCAGTATATTCGAAGATAGATCTGAGATCAGGGTATCATCAGCTGAGAGTTCGCGACGAGGATGTGCCTAAGAGAGCCTTCAGAACCAGATATGGGCATTTCGAGTTTATATTCATGCCGTTCTGTTTAACCAATGCTCCATCAGTTTTTATGGATCTGATGAATCGTATCTTTCAGCGGTATTTAGATGAGTTCGTTATAATCTTCATTGATGATATTCTAATCTATTCGAAGAACCATTCTGACCATGCCGAGCATTTGAGGATTATATTGAAGATTTTGCGAGCTGAACAGTTGTATGTTAAGCTATCAAAGTGCGAGTTCTGGTTGGACCTAGTTGTTTTTCTAGGCCACATTGTATCGGGAGATGGAATTGCTATGGACCCCTGTAAGATCGAGGTAGTCATGAATTGGCCGAGACCGACATCAGTGCCAGAAATCCAAAGCTTTATGGGTTTAGCGGGATATTATCGCAGATTTATCGAGGGTTTCTCTTCCATTGCAAAGCCGATTACCCAGTTGACCCAAAAGAATGCGCCATTCGTTTGGTCCGAGGAGTGCGAGGCTAGTTTTATTGAGCTGAAGAAGAGGTTGACCAGTGCTCCGATCATTTCTATTCCATCAGGTATGAGAGGTTTTTCCGTTTACTGTGATGCTTCTCACCGTGGTCTTGGATGAATTCTTATGCAGAGGAAGAACGTAATAGCTTATGCATCGAGGCAGCTGAAGCCGCACGAGACTAGTTATCCGATCCATGATCTTGAGCTTGCTGCGATCGTTTTTGCTTTGAAGATCTGGCGCCATTATCTTTATGGTGAGTCATTTGAAATATTTTCTGACCACAAGAGCCTGAAATACTTGTTTTCCCAGTCCGAGCTAAATATGAGACAGAGGAGATGGATGGATTTGCTTAAGGACTTTGACTGTGAGATCAAGTATTACCCTGGAAAGTCAAATGCAGCTGCAGACGCTCTTAGTCGGAAGCTTTGTTACTTATCTCTCGCTACGATTGGTGTCTCTCAGTTGATTTAAGACTGTTGTATTTTTGTTGTTGAGTTTGAGACCGATAGGAGATCTATCAGAGTTTTTGCGATTCAGGCCGAACCAGAGTTGTTTCAGTTGATCAGAGACGCACAGAGACCTGATCCGAGCATTCAAAGATCGATAGAGTGGGTCAGATCAGGTCACCAGTCAGAGTTTCAGGTCAGGGATGATGTTTTATTCGTGAATCCGTATTCTTGTGCCCAATGTTTTTGAGTTGAGACAGCGTATTCTTCGAGAGGAGCATTTTAGTTAGTTCAGTGTTCATCCCGAAGGCCGGAAGATTTATAATGACTTGAAGACTCAGTTTTGGTGGAAACAGTTAAAGGGAGACGTCACGAGGTTTGTGTCCCGTTGTCTGAATTGTCAACAGGTGAAAGCCGAGAGGAACAACAAGGTGGATTATTGCACAGTTTGCCTGTTCCGGAATGGAAATGGGATCACATCTCTATGGATTTCATCACGAAACAACCGCGTTCAGTCAGAGGTTGTGATGCGATTTGGGTAGTGATTGACCGGTTGACGAAATTTGCTTGTTTCATTTCATACGGAATGACATACCGCCATGATAAGATGGCCGAGTTGTATGTCCGAGAGGTTGTAAGATTGCACGGCGTGCCAAAGTCGATAGTATCATACAGAGATCCGAGATTCACTTTACACTTTTGGCACAATTTATAGGAGGCATTGGGTACTCGTTTGCACTTGAGCACAGCGTATCACCCTCAGACCGACGGTCAGTCCGAGCGTACGATCCAAACTTTGGAAGATATGCTTCGAGCCGTACTGCTTGATTTTGGCTCAAGTTGGCAGGATTCTTTGCCTCTAGTAGAGTTTTCGTGCAATAATAGTGTGAGGCCTAGATTCAAATCATACAATCTCAGGGTAAAGGAATTGATCAACTCAATTCAACAATAAGGATTAAGACACAACAATTAATTTTTTTTTTAAAAGGGTTGCTCGCTCGATCGGTAAAATCTTACCGATCGAGCGTCCGAAAATAATCCAATTCTCTGCCCAAAGTTTAGGACCCCCGCTCGATCGGAAAAATCTTACCGATTGAGCAGACACAAAAATGTCCCACTCTCTGCTTTGGTACAGGGGGTGCTCGCTCGATCGGTGAACTTCTACAGATCGAGCGAGATGCTCTGTACCAGAAATAAAACTTGTTTTTCCTCAAAAATCCAACTCCAACATAATCCAAAAACATTCCAAACATCATAATCCCATTCAAGCAAGATATAAAAGGATTAGGTCTAGAGTTATAAAATCCTCAAAATATAACATGCATAAAATCCTTCTAGTTCGGACTAATACAAACACAAAAGGAGTTCGAAAAACATAAACGACTCCTAACATCCAAGCCTCACTCTATCCTCTCAATTGTCTAGCCATGTTGTCTCTGACTCGGTCCTGCCCCACCCTTTGCCAAGTACACATACAAACAAAGACAACAGCCGGATAATCCGGTGAGAATAATATTCCCAACAAAAAAGACTAACATGCTATCAAATAAACATATCAAGTCATAATATGAACTCATTCTTTATAAAATCAATTAATCCAATCAAGTAGTGAATTAAAATGATATGCATGTCTTTAAAACTTCTGGATTATCAGACTCAGATAATCAAATGAAATTCTTCTATTCTTTCTTTCTTTCTTTGGTTTGGGATCCCGAGGTTAAAACATCCAACGATCACACCGACTCCCCTCTCGAGATGGATGTGGCATGTTTTAATCCTCTAGACTCCAGAGCATTATAGTGAGCTACTCGACAAGGTAGTAAATCGCCTACCAAGCCACTCAACCATGATCCCTTGATCGTTTAATTCAAATTGAATAAATCAAGGCTCAATATGAATGCATATGTAATCTCATGCACTCAATATAAATTCAATCATATAATCAAATAAGCAATCAAAACATGCATTATGTGATTTCTTCTAGGACGCTCGTGAGAATCCGGATTTGAGTTAATCGTCCTTTTCCATTCCAAAGTCATCTTATACCTCTTCTTTGTCATTTCAAACTCTTCAATCTGAAAAAAACAAATCCTCAATCAATATCCAAACAAGTTCATCAATCGATAAAAAAAGACATCGATACTATACCGGCTCGACTCTTCTAAACTGATCAAGATTGCAAGGCTCACAATCTTCAAGAACTTCAATTCAATCTATCAGAAGAAGTCATGGTGATCAAACTCGATATCAAACTCATATCAAACTCGTATAACTCAAAACATCAAAACGACGTTCAAACATCAAACTGACGGCATAACGACTATATACTGATCAAACCGGAAAATGCAGACAGTAAGATAACAATCCAAAGAACTCATAATAAACCTCAAACATCAATTCCAACACAATCCCAACACATCACAAAATCAAGGTTTTCGAAAATAATAAGAAAAATCATAACAAATCCGATCGTCGTTAGATCTTCGAACCGTCTTAGATATACGATCACTGCTAACTCATAATCATCCTCTCCGAATATAAACAAATTCTGACAACATCGAAAAATTCAAACTTCTCAGAATTAAGATAAACTTACTTCCAAACGGAGCACTCGTCGCTGTGATCGTAAATATCAAGTCAGAATTCAATTCTATCGGACGGATTGAGCTAGAATCGAAATCACAAAAGCTTGGAAGCTTTTTGCTCGCCTAAAAATGGTGAAGGGGCGTTTTGGAGGGGATGAAGAAGTGATCCAAGGATTTAGTCAAAGTCTAATTATATAACAAAACTCAATTTTACGTTTTAGTCCCTGAAATTTCCAAAATTTGCAAAAAGGTTCCTGATTAATAAAAAGTCCGATCTCGAATTCTCAAATTACTGATTATCTCTAATAACATCAATTAAGATAAAAACGGGGCGTTTCAATTCTCCCCCTCTAAGAAAAGATTTCGTCCTCAAAACCATTGATATCAACTCATAAGAAGATAATTAAGAATTCAAGAACACAATTAAGAACTCACATCAGATGAATAAAACAGGAAATCTCTGTCTCATGTCAGATTCTGTCTCCCAAGTCGCTTCTTCGACTCCGTGATGACTCCACTGAACTTTCACCAAAGGAATCCATTTGGTTCTGAGCTGTTTCTCCTTCCTATCAAGGATCTGAATCGGTCTCTCAAAATAACTCAGAGTTTCATCAAGTTCGGCTTCATCAGGTTGAAGAACATGAGAAGGATCTGGATGGTATTTCCTCAACATCGAGACGTGAAATACGTCGTGAATTCCAGATAAAGAAGGAGGAAGTGCTAACTTGTAGGCTAGATTGCCTATCTTCTGTAAAACTTCATATGGACCAATGAATCTTGGTGACAACTTCCCTCTCTTCCCAAATCTAACAGTACCTCTAAACGGAGAAATCTTTAAGAATACTCGGTCTCCCTGATCAAAAGATAGAGGTCTGCGATGGATATTCGCATACTTCGTTTGTCGGTCCTGAGCAGTCTTCATTCTCAATCGAATAATCTTCACCTGCTCAGCCATATCATGAATCATATCTGGTCCCAAGTCTGGGGACTCAGACATCTCATCCCAGTACAGAGGAGATATGCACTTCCTTCCGTACAACGCTTCAAATGGTGTCATACCTATACTCATCTGAAAGCTATTGTTGTACGAAAAATCAACGAGAGACAATGAATCTTGCCAAGTAGTGCCAAAGTCAAGCACCACTGCTCGTAACATATCCTCCAGAGTCTGAATCGTCCGCTCAGACTGACCGTCGGTATGAGGATGATAGCTGTACTCAAGTGCAAACGAGTACCAAGAGCTTCCTGTAGACTATGCCAGAATTGAGAAGTAAACCAAGGATCTCGGTCTGAAACAATCGATCTTGGCACACCGTGCAATCTGACAATATCTCTAACATACAACTCGGCCATCTAATCATGGCGGTACGTCATCCGATAACGAATGAAGCAAGCAGACTTCTTCAACCTATCAATCACTACCCAAATTGCATCGCATCCTTGAACCAATCGGGGTAGTCTCGTGAAGAAATCCATCGAAATATGATCCCACTTCCATTCTTGAATAGACAGACTGTGCAGAAGCCCACATGGTCTCTTTCTCTTGGCTTTAACCTGCTGACAGTTCAAACAATGGGATACAAACCTCACCACATCCTTCTTTAACTTCTTCCACCAGAACTGACTCTTCAAGTCTTTATACATCTTTCGGCCTCCGGGATGAACACTGAACCGACTACAATGCACCTCTCTCAGAATACGCTGTCTTAACTCATCAATCTCAGGCACAACAATACGGCTATTCACAAATAAAACATCATCTCTGACTTGAAACTCAGACTGGTGTCCTGATCTCACCTTCTCTATCGACTTCTGAATACTCTCATCTGATTTCTGTGCTTCTCTGATCGACACAAACAACTTTGGCTCGGCCTGAATCGCACAAACTCTGATTGGATTTCTATCTGGCTCAAACTCCAACCCAGAAGTGCAACAGTCATCGATCAACCGAGAAACACCGATTGTCGAAAGAGATAAAGAGCAAAGCTTGCGACTCAAAGCATCGGAAGCTGCATTCGACTTAACTGGGTAATACTTAATCTCGCAGTCGAAGTCCTTCAATAAATCTAGCCATCTCCTCTGTCTCACATTCAACTCAGACAATGAAAATAAGTACTTAAGACTCTTATGATCAGAAAAGATCTCAAAAGACTCACCGTACAAATAGTGACGCCAAATCTTCAAGGCAAAAACAATAGCAGCGAGTTCAAGATCATGAACTGGATAGCGAGTCTCGTGCGGTTTCAACTGCCTCAACGCATATGCTATCACGTGCTTCCTCTGCATAAGAACACAACCCAAACCTAGATGAGAAGCATCGCAATAAACTATGAAACCTCCAGAACCAGATGGAATAGAAAGAATTGGAGCACTGGTTAATCTCTTCTTCAACTCAACAAAACTGGCTTAACAATCATCTGTCCACAGAAAAGGAGCATTCTTCTGAGTCAGCTGGGTAATAGGCTTCGCAATAGAAGAAAAACCCTGAATAAATCTGCGATAGTACCCTGCTAAACCCATAAAGCTGCGGATCTTAGGCACCGAAGTCGGCCTTCGCCAGTTCATTACTGCTTCTATCTTGCTGGGATCAACAACAATCCCATCTCCTGAAATAATGTGCCCGAGAAAGACAACTCTGTCAAGCCAAAACTCACACTTCGAAAGCTTGGCGAATAACTGTTCTGTCCTCAAAATCTGCAAAACTGTTCTCAGATGCTCTACATGCTCGGCACAACTGTTAGAATAGATTAAGATATCATCAATGAAAATAATCACAAACTCATCAAAAAACGCTGAAAGATTCGGTTCATCAATCCCATAAAGACTGCTGGGGCGTTAGTCAAACCAAACGGCATGACAAGAAATTCAAAGTGGTCATACCTCGTTCGAAATGCAGTCTTAGGAACATCCTCTTCACAAACTCTCAGTTGATGATACCCAGACCTCAAATCTATCTTAGAATAGATACAAGCACTGCAACAAAAATGCTCAATCACAACACCTAAAAGACAACGTTTTTTGTAAAAAGCGTTGTCTTTTTTTATATTACAACGTTTTTAGTGAAAAGTGTTGTCTATATATATTTTATATTCATAAAAAGACAACACTTTTTTTAAAAAGCGTTGTCTTTATGCATTTTTTTAGGTCTAAGACAACGCTTTTAAAAAGCGTTGTCTATGAGCGTTTTTTTTAAATGTACAACGATACTTTTTAAAAAGCGTTGTAGATAAATATTTTTTTTATTAATTTAAAATAAAATTTAAAATAATTAATTATTTTACCCCCTTCGCGTCTGAAAAAAAGCCCAAATTCCCCAAACCCTTATTAGTCGCGATATCTCCCTTTCCCTTATGCTCTCTTTCGTTTCAACTTTCTGCTTTTCCATCATCATCGATTTTTGCTGCGACTCCAGCGACGAGCTTATTCACAGACTTTTGGGATTTACCTTGCTAGGGTTCTTGGCGACTCCGGTGACGAGGCAGTGGCAGTAAGGTCGGCCGCATGCTGCTCCATGGTCTGACATTGAACGAGGGTGATGGCGATATTGAGGTAATGCCATAAAATTAATAGATCTGTCATTTTTTGAGATTTTGCTCTATCGATTGTCTCTCCACTTCTCCAGACTTTATTTTTGGTGTTTTATTCCTCGTTCAAAATTTATTTACACTTAATTCCATGTCGATTTCATGCTTGTCTGCGCTGCGGTTTCGTGCCAGTGTTCGATTTCTTTTTGGAAAATTTTTATCCTCGTTGGTCTTGAATTATAATTTTTAGCTTTGATTTGTCGGTATTTGCTTTGTGCTAACACTTTGTGTTTTAAACTGAAGGATTAAGATAGTGGTGGCCTTAACACGTGGTGTCGGGGGAGAGCCAAGGCGGCCAGTGGGTCTCGTGGCCGGAGTAAATGACCATCACCATCACTTCGTCGTTTGGTGCTGATCCCTCCGCCATGGGAACTGCCTCCCCTGTTTACTCTTCTTCGAGCTCAGGGTCATGAGCTGAATTTTGGTTACTTTCATCGGTCTTCTTTTCTGGATTTTGAAATTGCTGAATTCTAGAGACAGATAGCGAATAGATGGAATTCGATTTTGTTTGTTTCGTTTTTTTTTTATTTTTTGTGTTGGAGTGCATTGAAATTTGCTGGATAACAGATGCTTATGAGTTTGTTGCTGGATAACTGATGTACTAGTCCATAACATTCGTTATTTTACCCGTTCTCAGTTGTAATCACCATTCAGTGGCTGCTTAAATCCTCTTCACTGTTCGCGTTATTGGAATGTTATTTTTTATTTTGTGGTAATTACTTAGAAGATAAAAATGATGCGAGGATAGTAGCATTTGAGCATATTTTTCATTCTCTTCTCTTATTTTCTCTTTTACTTTTGATATGCATAATGGGGATAGTCATTTTCTTTGCTTACCATGTTTGTGAGTGTGGTAGTAAATGTGGGATACTGTCCTTTTTTTCAGGTTCTATTTTACAGTTTTAACTTCAATTGGGGCTAAAAAGTAGCTGTCCTGTTTTATAATTCCTTTGATTATTAATTTTTATCAGTGCATTTTGAATTTTTGAAGAAATTGTGTTCTCTGGTTTGAGAATCTACCTACTACCCCCTCGGGCTGTCACGGCTACACAATGTTTGTTGACCATATAAAAAATAGTATAAAGTACATTTTTGTATCGAACTCTACATGCATTTTTATCTTCTTTAACAGTAGTTTGTTTTATTTTCATGTAGGCTGTAGCCATTTCTTAGAGAGTACTTAAAATTGAATCATACATTATCCAAGTCTTGTTTCATACAGTCATCAAGTATCAAATTTATGACATAATGGTCAAATACTTTTTTCCTAATTACTTATATGGAAATTCATAGATGGAGGACATGGAGGTAATGGTGGAAGGAGTACTACCTCTTGACCAGGTTCCAGGAGAAGAAAATGAGTCAAGAACTTTGATTTTTATGACCATAAATTTGATTTTTATTGGTATTCTGAATTAAGTCTTTGGCAGAATTCACAAGGAGCAAATGGAAAAGTGCCAAGAGGAGATCAAGGAACTGCGCTTGCTGAATGCTGCAAATGAGGAGACTGATGCACTTTTATTTTAATCGATTTGACAGTCCTAGAAGTCCCTAAATTTATTTATTTGAATAATTTCATGTCGTTATGTTTTTATCAACTTCAATTATTATAATTGTATTTCAGGACTTGCATATGATTTTTTGAATTGTATTTTAGGACTCTCACTTGCTCAAGTATGACTCGATGTTGGGTACGTTAAAGATGATGTTAAAATAGTCGATAAAGAGACCATCAGTGTCGACGGGAAGCCAATCAAGGTCGTCTTTAGCAGGAACCCTCTCCAACTTCCTTGGGCAGAATTCGAGATCGACGTTGTAATTGAGGTGGGATCGAACTCATGGCTGTCTAGATTTATGCTTCTTTACAGTAGTTTCAAGCATTCAAGATTGAATCTTTAAATTTGCTTGTTTGAAACTTAGTTTTAACTGAAAAAAATGGTGCTGGTCATTTGCTAGAAGCTTTTCGATTTTAACAAGTGATTCGTGATGACCCAGCAATAAATTCGTTTAAAATCTTGTGTCCCAATACGAAAGTTCCAAGATTTTCACATATCATTCATGAACCACGATCGACTTTTGAAGGCAGTAACTATTTTTAATCTCGAGACTCAGGATTTGTTTGCTTGATCTCAAGAGATTTCCCTGCTTGGGTTTCTGGGTTCAGGTGGATTTTCTCACTGGCGACCCATGTTTTCTTTTAACTTTGCATCAATTTGTTGACTTCTTCTCGATTTTGTTTCCCTCTTGTCACTTCATTTTGTTCTTAGTTTTGATTTATTAAAGCACACTTTACTGGTTGTTTTGCTTTAGTTTTGGTGGAAATTATGCTTTACTGGTATCGTTTTATTTGAGAAACTAGAAGTAAGAATGAATTTGGATGCCAATGCAAAGATACTTTGCCCGAGTGTTTTGTTTACTCTTCAAGAATCTTTTTTCTATGAATTATGATCCTTATTTGTATTTCTTATGTGGTGGGGTGTGGATTTTTTTCCTTCTGAAGAAGTACTGTCCTCTCTGTTAGGAGAAGCCACCTGCTGATGTTATAGTTATGGCCTGCTTTTCTTGCTTCTGTCGAAGAAGAAATGATTCGAGCACTACACATTCGGCTGCGCTTGATGATGGTAAAGTTCAGATCATGTGGGATCCTTGTATTTATTGTGCATTCATGTTGATGATTTTGACGAAATATGAACTTGTTTGCAGAGTCCCAGGAGTCCATAACATTAAGGCCTACTCGTACAAGGAGCTGAAGATGGTGACCGATGATTTTAGCAGAGCAAACAAAATCGGGGAGGGGGGATTTGGATGCGTGTATAAGGTGAATGAAACAAAGTACTTTCCTTTGTGTAGCTACATTTACAATTTGAGTTCACTGCGATATTTAACAGCGGATAAACAAGTAGGGACAATTAGGGAAGGGGAAGATGGCAGCAATAAAGGTTCTGTCGTCGGAGTCGAGGCAAGGAAAAAAAGAGTTCTTGAATGAGATTCAAGCCATATGGGATATAGAGCATGAAAATATAGTGAAGCTTTATGGCTGTTGTGTGGAAGGCGACCAAAGAATTCTTGTTTACGAGTATCTTGAGAACAACAGCCTAGCACACACATTTCTTGGTGAGTATATTTATCTCAAATTTCTAGGTGGTATCCTTGTTTTGCTATGTTTTCAAGACATGATCTAATAAACTTTTGGCACTCCCGTTCCAGGTGGATATTGCAGCAAAACTATACAGATTCTGTGGTTTCTTTGCAATTCATGATAATTATAAGATGCTCTGTGAATAAAAAAAAATCAAAATTAGCAATCTTATGATATATTCATGGGATTAGCGGTATTAATACTATTTAACACCATGATGCTTATATATTTTTATGTGGATTGCGTGTTCCTAGGGAACGTACATCCTCTGTTACTTGCTTAGCTTTAAATCAACAAATCGTGACCAGGCTATTACAGATTCACTCTCATATGACATGAATTATGATACTCATCATTTGAATATTCTTCAAGAACAGTTTTTCCAAAAGCAAATTATTAGAGCTTGCATGCTATGGCTTTATCAAAGAGCACTGAAATTTTTTTTTGATGTTTGATTTATTGTGTCATTCATAATCATGGCTTTGAAATTTTATTCTTGTTTGCTACTATTGTTCAGAACATTCCCAGTCCTCCAAATGGATTTAGCATTCTGAGAGTTGTTCTGATCGCCGACTCCGGTTTGAAGCAGAAAGCATAGCGCACATGGCCGAGATGAACAAGAAGAATTCGATTATTTGTTATATTTGAATGATTTTTGTTATATTTGAATGATTTATAATATTGAAATATTGTATATAAGATTTAATTTTCAAAAATTTTGAATATTGAGTGATAATATTGAAAATTTGTGAATTATATTTTTTTTTTGTTTTTTATTTGAGAAAAGACAACGCTTTTTAAACGTTGTCGTAGGTGGAAAAAGCGTTGTCGTTACTAAAAAAGACAACGCTTAAAAAGTTTTTGAACTACGACAATGCTTTTTTGTGACAAAGACAACGCGGAAAAAGCGTTGTCGTTTTTAGATACGACAACGCTTAAAAAAGCGTTGTCTTTTCCAGAAACAACAACGCTTTTTCGGCGTTGTCTTTGAGCGTGGTCTTTTACAACACTGGCTACGATAACGCTTTTTCGGGGACATTAACAACGCGGAAAAAGCGTTGTCTTTGGCCATTTTTCTTGTAGTGAAGAACCCTGCAACTGGTCAAAAAGGTCATCGATACGCGGTAAAGGATACCTGTTCTTCACCGTCGCTTGATTCAGTTGGCGGTAGTCGATGAAGAGTCTCATAGAGCCATCCTTTTTCCTCACAAACAGAACAGGAGAACCCCCAAGGCGACACACTCGGTCTAATGTATCCCTTGGCAATCAAATCTTCCAATTTCTCCTTCAGTTCTTTCAATTCCATCGGAGCCATTTGGTACGAAGCTTTCGAAATTGGCTGAGTACCTGTCGTCAAAGCAATGCCAAATTCAATCTCCCTAATCGGTGGAAATCCCGGAACTTCATCTGCAAACACATCAGGGAATTCCCTAACCACTGGTATATCGTTCAGCTCAGGGCTAGACTTCAGAATATCGATCGCATAAACAAGAAATCATTCGGCTCCTCTATGTAATAATCTAGTCATAGACAAGACAGATATCAAAGGAATTTTAGAATGAGAACTCTTACCGAAGAATCTCCATTCATCTGTCATATCGGGTCTGAATCGAACTACTTTCTGAAAACAGTCCACGGTAGCCCTGTATTTAGTCAACACATCTATTCCAACTATGCAATCAAAATCAGACAAACCAAGTACAATACAGTCGAACTCGATAAATTTTCCTTCAAAACTCAACTCGTAGTTCCTAACCAAATTCTTCGACACAAAACCTCCACCCAAAGGTGAAGTAACAGATACAAAAGCAGACATAGACTCAAAAGTCAAGGCATGCATCATAGTAAAGTTCTTAGATAAGAAAGAATGAGATGCACCTGTATCTATCAGAATGTACGCAGGATAACCAAAAATTTTACAGTTACCTGTAATCACATCATTTGGTGCAGCTTGAGCATCATCCTCGTTCAGAGCAAACACTCTAGCCTGCGGTCGGGAAGGTTGGTTCAAACTTTGATTACCTCCCTGACGGTTCTGCTGTTGTGGTTGGAAGGAGTGAACTGTAGTAGCCTGTCTCCCAGGTTGAGATGACTGTCGAGTGGCATTCCTACTCTGAGTCTGGTCAGAACCTTTCTGAGGACACTGTCTGGAAAAATGTCCTGACTGCTGGCAGATATAGCAGTTCCCAAAGATCCCTCTGCATTGCTCATTGGAGTGTCGTCCTCCACACTTGTTACACAAAGCTCCAGATGATCCTGAGCCCTGTCCAGAACTGTACTGTCTCGATCCACTCGAGCTAGAAGAACTACTCCCAGATTTCTTAAACTGCTTTCCTTTAGCCCGGAAAAAGTTCTTCTTGCTTCCTCCACTATTTCCTCCATCATTCATCTGACACTGATTCTGATACTGCCTCTGTTGCTGCTGTGGCTGAAACAGATTCTCTCTCTTCCTCATCAGTCCTGCCTCTGCTCCCTTAGCCTGATCCATTGCATCAGAAAAATTATCTGGCCTCCCATTGTTAACCAGAATGAAAATATCAGGGTGCAAACTGTTAATGAATTGGTCTGACTTTGCTTCCTCATTATCGGCTAAATGTGGAACGAATCGCAACAAACTGTCAAACTTCGTAACATACTCTTCAATGCTCATGTTACCCTGCCTCAAATTTGCAAACTCGGCACCTTTATCCTTTCGATAGGAAACCGAAAAGAATCTCTTATCGAACTCTGCTCTGAAAAGTGCCCAAGTAATTGTCGTACCTTTATTCTCTTTGGCTCTTTTGGTAGTCATCCACCAACTCTTTGCCACTCCATGTAGTTGATGGATTACCAGTCTAGTCTGCGGTCATCAGAGTAGTCAAGCGACTCAAAGAGCTGATCAATATCCTCCAACCAACTCTCGCAATCGACCGGATTTTCCTTCCCATTCAAATATGGCGGCCTAAAAATTTGGAACCTCTTCAGTAAGGCTTCCATAGGCGTGATCGAATCATCCATCTGTACCACCGCTCTATTACCTGGAACCAACGGAGGAGTCGTAACCGATGGAGTTTCTGTCGTAGGGATAATTAGTGGAGTATTCATGCCTAGCCTTCTTCGAGTACCCATCTCTAAAATCAAAGGGATTAGAACACGGATAATTCAATTCACATATCATCATTTCAGTGTCTCAAAACCTCTAATCTTCTTATTCGATTCAAAGGTGGAACTCAGATCAAATGCACGTATACAGTTCATATCTTAATTAACTCATGCTTTATTATTTAAATCATCGAGTCAAGTAATTCAAAAAAATTTCAATCAATAAAGCATGCTCGCATATTCTTTAATCAAAAAATTAATCAAGCACATGCGAGAAATTAAGGTCAAGCAGACTCGATCTACCCCGCTCACTTCTAGAAATAAAATCCAGAAACTTAAAGCGCTCTGATACCACATAATGTGAGGCCTAGATTCTAATCATACAATCTCAGGGTAAAGGAATTGATCAACTCAATTCAACAATAAAGATTAAGACACAAATATTTTTTTTTTTTTTAAAAGGGGTGCTCGCTCGATTGGTAAAATCTTACAGATCGAGGGGCCGAAAATAATCCAATTCTCTGCTCAAAGTTTAGGACCCCCGCTCGATCGGAAAAATCTTACCGATCAAGCGGACACAAAAATGTCCCACTCTCTGCTTTGGTACAGGGGGTGCTCGCTCGATCGGTGAACTTCTACCGATCGAGCGAGATGCTCTGTACCAGAAATAAAACTGGTTTTTCCTCAAAAATCCAACTCCAACGTAATCCAAAAACATTACAAACATCATAATCCCATTCAATCAAGATATAAAAGGATTAGGTCTAGAGTTATACAATCCTCAAAATATAACATGCATAAAATCCTTCTAGTTCGGACTTATACAAACACAAAAGGAGTTCGAAAAACATAAACGACTCCTAACATCCAAGTCTCAGTCTATCCTCTCAATCGTCTAGCCATGTTGTCTCTGACTCGGTCCTGCCCCACCTGTTGCCAAGTACACATACAAACAAAGATAATATCCAGATAATCCGATGAGAATAATATTCCCAGCAAAAGAGACTAACATGCTATCAAATAAACATATCAAGTCATAATATGAACTCATTCTTTATATAATCAATTAATCCAATCATGTACTGAATTAAAATGATATGCATGTCTTTAAAACTTCTGGATTATCAGACTCAGATAATCAAATGAAATTCTTCTATTCTTTCTTTCTTTCTTCGGTTTGGGATCCCGAGGTTAAAACATCCAACGATCACACCGACTCCCCTCTCGAGATGGATGTGGCATGTTTAAATCCTCTAGACTCCAGAGCATTATAGTGAGCTACTCGACAAGGTAGTAAATCACCTACCAAGCCACTCAACCACAATCCCTAGATCGTCTAATTCAAATTGAATAAATCAAGGCTCAATATGAATGCATATGTAATCTCATGCACTCAATATAAATTCAATCATATAATCAAATAAGCAATCAAAACATGCAGTATGTGATTTTTTCTAGGACACTCGAATGAATCTGGATTCGAGTTAATCGTCCTATTCAATTCCAAAGTCATCTTATACCTCTTCTTTGTCGTTTCAAACTCTTCAATCTGAAAATAACAAATCCTCAATCAATATCCAAACAAGTTCATCAATCGATAAAAGAAGACATCGATACTATACCGGCTCGACTCTTCTAAACTGATCAAGACTGCAAGGCTCACAATCTTCAAGAACTTCAATTCAATCTATCAGAAGAAGTCATGGTGATCAAACTTGATATCAAACTCATATCAAACTCGTATAACTCAAAACTTCAAAACGACGTTCAAACTTCAAACTGACGGCATAACGGCTATATATTGATCAAACCGGAAACACAGACAGCAAGATAACAATCCAAAGAACTCATAATCAACCTCAAACATCAATTCCAACACAATCCCAACACATCACAAAATCAAGGTTTTCAAAAATAATAAGAAATATCATAACAAATCCGATCGTCGTTAGATCTTCGAACCGTCTTAGATATACGTTCACTGCTAACTCATAATCATCCTCTCCGAATATAAAAAAATTCTGACAACATTGAAAATTTCAAACTTCTCAGAATTAAGATAAACTTACTTCCAAACGGAGCACTCGTCGCTGTGATATTAGATATCAAGTCAGAATTCAATTCTATCGGACGGATTGAGCTAGAATCGAAATCACAAAAGTTTAGAAGCTTTTTGCTCACCTAAAAATGGTGAAGGGGCGTTGTGGAGGGGATGAAGATAAAAATGGGGCGTTAAAAACAGCTTTCAAGCGAGTATTGGAATGACACCTTTCGAATATTTGTACGGGATGAAGTGCAGATCTCCGTTATTTTGGGATGAGATTTTAGAATCACCTGATTTGGGTCCATATATGATTCGTGATATGGCAGAGCAGGTGAAGTTGATTCGAACCAGAATGAAGATAGCCCAAGATAGACAGGCCAAGTACGCTAATATCAGATGCAGACCACTGTGTTTTGATCAGGGAGACCGAGTGTTTTTGAAGATTTCGCCTTTTAGAGGCACTGTTAGATTTGGGAAGAGAGGAAAGTTTTCGCCGAGATTCATTGGTCCGTACGAAATTTTGGAAAAGATAGGCGATTTTGACTATATTATTGCTCTTCCTCCGTCTCTTTCAGGCATTCACGATGTGTTTCATGTTTCAATGCTACGGAAATATCATTCGGATCTGTCCCATGTTCTTCAACTAGACAAGGTAGAACTCGATGAGACTCTGAGCTATTTTGAGAGACCGATTCAAATTCTTGACAGGAAGGAAAAGCAGCTCAGAAACAAGTCAATTCTGTTATTGAAGATTCAATGGAGTCGTCACGGAGTTGAGGAAGCAACTTGGGAGACCGAATCGGATATGAGGCAATGATTTCCAGATTTATTCGATTGATGTAAGTTCTTATTCAGTCGATTCTATTCCTCTTAGTTTTTGTGATTCATGATTTCGAGGACGAATTTGATTCTTAGAGGGGGAGAATTGTAAGGCCCTGAAATTAATTATTTCGTGATTAGCTGAATTTAGTAATTATTAAAAATTATATTGATGGGAATTATTTGAGCCGGGATTGAATTGATTGAGTTTGGAGTTTCAGGGACCGGATTGCAAATATGCCGGTTGACTAGTCAATTGGGAGTATTATATTATTTTCTCCTACAAATATCTATCCTATCACCTACCTCTCTCCTTCATCTTCTTCCCCATTCCACACGCTAGCTGAGAAAGAGAGAAGCCATGGCTAACTTTTCAAGCTTATTCTTCCTTTGATTCGCACGATCCGACCATCAGATTTCCGATTCGAGTTTAGATTCACGATCATCGCAACGAGGGCGTCATTTTGCCGTAAGTTTTGCTACGATCTTTTGAACTTCGATTTTGTTGGGTTGTCAGAATTTGATGATTTTCGAGTATGTTGTTCTTAAGCTAGCATAGACCGTGTATTCGAAGTCGGTTCGGAAAAATAATGAAGTTTGGATTTTATATGATTTTTTGAGCATAAATTCGAAAATGGGTTTTGTGATTTTGGTTGGATTTGGTTGTTTTTGATGGATTGGAAGATGGTTTGTGTTATGTTGATGATGATTATTGATTTGAGATTTTTGGTTTGACTGTTTATAGCCGTTATGTCGTCGAAATCGAGTTTTGGATTATCGATTATATTATTTCGGTTTGATTTCCGGGTTTGTTCGAGTTGATAATTTGATATCGAATCCATATTTCATATTTTCAGAGTTTGGTTGAAAGAATTTGGGTTTGGAATGAACTTGGGAGCTTGAACCGATTGTAGTAGATGAACGGTATAGTATTAATCTTCTTGAGATGACTCGACTTATTTTGATTCGATATTGATTAAGTTCATTATTATTTTCAAATTTGAATCACCGACGAACTTGGAAAGGTAAAAGATGACATTGAATTGAATGGGGTGAATACTCAAGTTTGATTGATTCTCGAGTCCCAAAAATCACATAATGCATGTTAATTTGTTGTTGTGAATTTGATTGATTTACTTTGTTTACACTTGCATTCATATTGAGCCGAATATTTGATTCGTTTTGAAATTAGACGATTTAGGGAGCTATATTGAAGTGGCCTTGGATTTCGAGTTTTTCCAAGTGTTAGAATACTTCTTATAGTTGCTCTGAAGTGTAGGGGTTTGAGTTGTGCGACATCCACCCCGAATGGGAGTTTAGGTGGGTTGTTAGCAATGACTTGACCTCGGGATCCCCACCGAGTACCGATTGATATTTTGATTATCTGACTTGATTATCCCGAGTTTTGAAGTCATGCATACATCCACTATCATTTTGAATTATTGATGATTGTTACATTTCAATATGAAATGTTTAATTGTTATCGTATGTCTGTCTCTTTTACTTGGAAATTATATTTATAACCGGGTTATCCGGCTGTTTTTTTTGTTTGTATGTGTACTTGACAACAGGGGGATCTGGAGCCGGACCGAGTCGTCTGGGTTAGCACGGGGTGAGGATGATAGAAGTGAGACATCGTGTCATAGGGTTGTGTCTTTTGAACTTGTATAATTTTAATTAGTCGATCGAATTCTATCGTCGAACTTGTTATGTTGTATTTTGGGCAGAACTTAGAGTATTGTATGTTTAAATGTTGGTTTGTATTTGTGCATGGGTTTAGATTTGATTGGAGATAGTTTTGGTTGATTTTTTGGGAAGCCTGCACTTTCCAGTCCAGTTGGCCTGCGCGCAAGCGCGCCTCACACACGCTCGCGTGAGGACCTTGAGGAGCTTGGGTTATTTTGGCCGCGCGCGCGCAAGACCAGCACCTCGCGCGTGTGCGATCCTTTCCTGAGGGTTCGGTTTTGGAACCCTGCGCGCACGCGAGGAGAGCATCTTGCGCGAGCGCGAGGTCTTCCTCTGGGCACCGATGAGCAAGCCCGCGCGCGCGCGTGGTCTTTTAAAAATAAAAAAAAATTATTCGAGTTATCTGCTCATATGTTCGATTGTGTTAATTGTTAGAGGTTATACGATAAGAAAACGGGGTCTCACATAAAGTGCCACAAGGTATTTTTTTTCTTTCTATATGTTAATTTGGTTGTAATATTCTAAGATAATATATGTTATTAATTGGTTATTTAATTATAAAATTATGGTTTATAGGTAAATAATTTTTTTTTATGGTGGATATCCAAATCGACGTCAATTCTTTACTCCTTATCGAGGTGTGCGTCACCTTGAATATGCGATAGAGTTATTCAATCTTCGTCATGCTTCTTTGAGAAACATTATTGAGAGGGTATTTGGTATATTTAAGTCGCGGTTCATAATAATCAAAACAACGCCTCTCTTTACATATACAACAAAAGTAGGGCTTGTATTAGCTTGTGCCGGATTACACAATTTTTTACGCAAAGAATGTCTTTCTGATGAATTTCCAATTGAGGAATAAGATTAAGCTTCCATCATCTTTGTTAGCACAAGCATATGAAAACGACGACTTGATCAAATATGATATAAGGTACTCTTTGATTCGTTAAACATTTGATCGGTCACAATTCAATACCAGTGAAAACATCAACAAGGTGTTGAAATCATTAAATAGAATTATAGTAGATATGATGGTAAAATTAACCTGGATCTAATGTGCCAGAAAGAATAAGAGAGAGTACAAGATTTTTTCTTCATTTAAAAGAAATAATGAAATCCTTTAATTATTATTATATTGTTATTGTTATTGTTATTGCTAATATCTGTGTTGTTGTAGAAATGCATTGGAGCTATTGATGGAATTCATATTCCAGCAACAGTGGTTGGACGAGATATGACCAATTTTCGTAATTGTCATGGAACAATTTCTCAAAAAAATTTTGCATCTTGTAACTTTGATTTAGAATTCAACTATGTTCTCAGCGGTTGGGAGGGATCTGCTTATGATTCAAACGTATTGGCTGATTCTTTATCAAGAAATAATGGGCTTAAAGTGCCACAAGGTATTTTTTTCGTTCTATATGTTAATTTGGTTGTAATCTTCTAAGATGATATATGTTATTAATTGGTTATTGAATTATAAAAATATGGTTTGATAGGTAAATACTTTTTGGTCGATGGTGGATATCCAAATCATGTCAATTCTTGACTCCTTGTCGAGGTTTGTGTTACCACCTCAAAGAATTCACTGGTCAAGGTCGTCACCATGACTATGCGAAAGAGTTATTCAATCTTCATCATGCTTCTTTGAGAAACATTATTGAGAGGGTATTTGGTATATTTAAGTCGCGGTTCAAACTAATGAAAACAACGCCTCTATTTACATATACAACATAAACAGATCTTGTATTATCTTGTGCTGGATTACACAATTTTTTACGCAAAGAATGTCTTTATGATGAATTTCCAATTGAGGAATATGATGAAGCTTCCATCATCTTCATTAGCACAAGAATATGAAAACGACAACTTGATCACATACGATACAAGGTACTCTTTGATTCATTAAACATTTGATCGGTCACAATTCAATACCAGTCAAAACTTTAACAAGGTGTCGAAATCATTAAATAGAATTACATTAGATAAGATGGTCAAACCTGGATCTAATGTGCCAGAAAAAATAAGAGAGAGTACAAGATTAATATTTTTTCATCATTTAAAAGTAAGTAATGAAATCCTTTAATTATTATATTGTTATTTTTATTGTTATTGCTAATATCTGTGTTGTTTTAGGAATGCATTGGAGCTATTGATGGCATTCATAATCCAACAACAGTGGTTGGACGAGATATGACCAATTTTCGTAATCGTCGTGGAATAATATCTCAAAAATTTTTAGGCTTGTAACTTGGATTTAGAATTCATCATTTTTCTCAGTGGTTGAGAGGGATCTGCTCATGATTCAAACGTATTGGCTAATACTTTATCTAGAAATATAGGGCTTAAAGTGCCACAAGGTATTTTTTTCTTTCTATATGTTAATTTAGTTGTAATCTTCTAAGATAATATATGTTAATAATTGGTTATTTAATTATAAAAATATGGTTTGATAGATAAATAATTTTTTGTTGATGGTGGATATTTAAATCGACGTCAATTCTTGACTCCTTATCGAGGTGTGCATTACCACCTCCAAGAATTCAATGGTCAAGGTCGTCACCCTGAATATGCGAAAGAGTTATTCAATCTTCGTCATGCTTCTTTGAGAAACATTATTGAGAGGGTATTTGGTATATTTAAGTCGCGGTTCAAAATAATCAAAAAAACGCCTCTATTTACATATACAACACAAGCAGGGCTTGTAATTAGCTTGTGCCGGATTACACAATTTTTTACGCAAAGAATGTTGTTCTGATGAATTTCCAATTGAGTAATATGATGAAGCTTCCATCATCTTCATTAGCACAAGAATATGAAAACGACGACTTGATCAAATATGAAATGCGGTACTCTTTGATTTGTTAAACATTTGATCGGTCACAAAAATATCAAAATTCCCGAACACACACAAAACACCTTTGGTGTGTGTAAAAGATGGGCACGTAGGCGCGCGATTAAGCAGCGCGGGCGTGCATGGCTTGCGCAGGTGCAGGCACGGGAGCGCTTTATGTTCGCAATAATCTTCATAAAATTTTCACTCGGCAGCGCGGGCGTGCGTCTGTATGGCGCGGGCGCGCAGTATCTTCAAACCCATCTGTATTTTTGACTTTTCTTCAATATTTTCTTCACTTCCTTGATCTTTTTGAACTCCAATATTGTTATAACTTCCTCCCAAATGATCTCCAAGCATTCCAACTTGATTTCCATGTATTCCAAATACTTCAATTCTCGATGGAAAAATTATGGATCAAATCTTGGAACAATATGAATCTTCGAGTACCTTCTAGATTCATATCAGACTCCCCTTCTTCAAAAAGATTTATCCTCAAATCTTGCCCCTTGTCTACAAAAACCAAGCAAGAATTAAAAACTTGAAAATTATTTCCACAAGCAAAAATATACCTTGCACACTCAAAACCATATCAAGACTCATGAAATTTCTCATGCACAAATTAAAAACATCAACATCATTAGCATGCAAAAACATGATTAATATTCCATTTATCAAGACAAACACTAAATTCCTGCCCTTCATAGACCTAATTAACACCAACACAAAGTTCATAGTTAAGTACAAACATTGTTTTCTAGAAATACGAAACAATGCACTTGAAATATGCCACTCACAACTCCTCTCAACATATCTCTTCATATGCAAGCACAACAAATATTCATGAAACTTATTCATTGCTCTATAATCGCTCAAACAACAAATCAACTTTATACTACATATTCCCCCTCCAAATAACTCATTCAAAGAAGAATATGAAACAAATACCTTATCCTCAAACATGTTCTTGATTATAAATAATTTTTCATGAGTGTCATGCAAACATAACTCGAAAACATTTTTCAAACCATTTTCTCCTTTGCTTCTTCATCAATGCATCTCCAAAATCCTGCAAAGAAGAATAAACGATGCTCGGGATTGAACCGGCTAAATCATGACAATGATATAAAATCTCTTTGTACAAAAGTACTTTAGGGATTTTATTCATTTGAACAAAATTTGCATCCTCACAATTTTGGACCATAATATTTTCTTTTTTTATTGGTCTCTTGCCTCTCTTTTCTTTCCTCTCTTTTTTTCTCTCAAATGGCATCTCAATCTTTTGCACTCTCTTTCTTTCGTCCTCTAAATTTTCTTTTTCATTTTCCATTGTTATCTCACTTTTTCATCACTCTTTTTTCAGCCACATCACTCAAATTTTCAAATTTCAATTGATCCTCAAGAAATTCTTTTGGATTCAATTGAATAACAAGATTACAAGACTCATCCAACAACAAATTACTAGTCCTACTATGAACATCAATAAGACTCTCATCTACAACAAGAATATTATCCACAACATGCACAATAGAATAATTCTCATTATGCAATGATTCACCCTCCACCGCACATATTTCAACACTTGCATCATCAATATTTGAAGTATCATCAATCTCAATTTTTGCAATCTTTTTAACTTCATCTTTTGATTCAACATTTACTACAACATTGGATTCAACTTCTACTATAGAATCCACCACTTTAATTAAAAACTCCTTTAGAAATTGACGCATATCATGCTCATCTTTTCTATGACACCATAATTGTAAGGCCCGAGATTATTTGATTTAATCCGAGATTATTTAATTTTAATCTGAGTATATTTATTTTGAGAATTTTTAGAGTTTAGATTTAAATTCTAATATTCTTAAATTATTTAAGATTTAAATTGAATTAAAAAGAGGGCTGAGGTATGTTTTGCAATTTTTGAAGTTTTTAGGGAATAAATTGCAATTTTGGTTATACAGATCAGAATTTTACTTGGGGGAGTCAGCTTTAATACGTGTAATTGAGATATTCTTCAGAAATGTCAGAGCAAAAACCGAGAGACCTTCCACTTTTAGAAATTCATTGTGTTCTTCATTTTCAAAACTTGATATCTTTTGATCCGATTATCCGAATTTATTTTCGGACATAGCGCTGCAATCCTCTTGTTACGAGCTTCGATTTGGTGTAGGTTTTCTTACCTTTCTAGCATGTTTTGAAGGTTGGAAGTTGGAAGAAATCAGATATGATTGTATCTTGTTGCTCTTGAGATTATATGTCTTGTATATTCAAAACCGGATCGAAGAACGTATGTCGTATGCCTTTGTTATGATTTTCAGCCTATAGTTCAAACCTTTACACATCTTATATAATGAGATTTTGATGTATTCTTGCTGGTTTTGATGTATATATATGCTGATATGAATTGGTATATTGAATTCGATATCGTTTCGGTTACCGATTTTAAGTCGTTACGCTATCAGCTTATGATTTGAAGTAGTTTTGAGTCCTTGTGATTGAGCTGAAGCTTATAAGAGTTCATATCTGATATTCCTTGATTATAAAAAATTCATTCCAGATTAGTTAAGTGATTGAACGACTCGAGAAGGTCGCTTTCAAACCGAAGAATATTAGAGCAAGATTTGAAGCCTTCAAGAACCGAGATGAAACGAGAATGTACAAACTAACATCGATTGAAAATGGCAATGAAACTCAAGAACAGTGATTCTTGAGTTATCCCGACAAAAATCACATACTTGTTATTGTATGTTCTTGCTTTCGAATATGAATTGTTGATCCATCACAGGTGGTGGATCTTTAATTTATAACTGATGTTATATCGATGTCGTATCGAAGAATAACTATCGAATATGGATCCATCCAAGGTTTATAGATAAATCTTGAGGCCTTGAGCGGCTCTAAAACCTCTATCCAAGATTGATACGAGTCTTGAGATCTGGAGAGTTTTTAAATCTCAAAACCAAGATTGTGCACGAATCTCGAGCGATCCTTATCCTTATTTGCGGACGGCTCAATTGACTAGGAACAGTTTAGAATATACAGTGACTATAAGATATGTTTCATGATAGTCATCCCCATGTGCTACCACATCTTACATACACAATAGTATATTCAAGGTCTTTATCAAAACAACAATAGTATATCATAATATAACAATATGAAAAAAGATAAAGTCAATGCCATTATAAAAGTATAAATTATATTAAACAAAAGATTGTTTTACATAGAGTCATAAAAGCCCTTAGCCACAAGTTGGCTAACCGGGCACCCACTCTTTCAATCTCCCACTTGCCCTAAAGCCAACTAGTCATACTACGTAATCCCATTGCTTCGCGATGTTTGTCAAACAATGGTCCTGGCAAGGGCTTAGTAAGCGGATCTGCGATATTGTCTGTAGAGGCCACTCTCTCGACACTGATGTCTCCTCTTTCCACAATCTCCCGGATGATGTGGTATTTCCTCAGTACGTGTTTGGACTTCTGATAAGACCTTTGCTCCTTTGCCTAAGCAACGGCACCCGTGTTGTCACAGTACACCGGGACTGGACCAACAGCTTCAGGAATTACACCCAACTCTTGGATGAATTTCCTTATCCAAACCGCCTCTTTAGCAGCAGCTGATGCTGCAATGTATTTTGCCTCAGTGGTGGAATCCGCTGTGGTGTCTTGCTTGGAACTCTTTCAAGAGACAGCACCGCCATTGAGCACGAATACAAATCCAGAGGTTGATTTTGAGTCATCCACGTCACATTGGAAGCTAGAGTCGGTATAGCCTTCCAACTTCAATTCTCTCCCTCCATAAACCATGAATAAATTCTTAGTCCTTCGCAAGTACTTAAGAATATCCTTCACGGCTTTCCAATGCATTTGACCGGGATTGGCTTGGTGCTCGTGACGCTCAGAGCATAGGCCACATCCGGTCTGGTAGATATCATCCCATACATGATACTACCTATGGCTGATGCATATGGCACGTGTGTCATCTTCTCTATCTCTTCGTCAGTCTTGGGACACATAGACTTGGATAGAGAAACTCCATGACACATAGGTAGATGTCCTCTCTTGGACCCATCCATTGAAAACCTTTTCAATATGGTTTCGATGTAGGTTGATTGAGTAAGTCCTATCATTCTCTTAGATCTATCTCTATAGATCTGTATCCCAAGAATATAGGAGGCCTCACCCAAATCCTTCATCGAGAATCTACTTGATAACCATATCTTTGTTGACTGTAACATCCCTACGTCATTCCCCATGAGTAGAATGTCATCAACATAAAGTACTATGAATGTTACCACATCCTTAACTAATTTCTTGTACACGCATTGTAGTGACCCTTACCCGGATCACCTACTAAACAGAACTTAGGCATGCAATTAACTTAATTAAACAGATATCAGAATAAAACTGCGGAAACCAGAAATAGTTTACAACCCCAAGTAAAGGAATCTGTAATTTATCCAATAATATACAACCAAATCGAATAGCTGTATAAACCCAAACAACAGTAATAAAACCTAAACGAAGCTCCAGCTGGCCAACCACTAACTAGCCCCTCCTGGATCCACCCTCCTCGTCCAATCACAAACCTGCCCCATGGAATAGGGTGTCCAGAAAATACAGAGTACGAGACGTGAGCATAAAATGCTCAGTGCGAGAGTATGAGTATACATGCATGCAAAGTGAACTCCCTATAGACTCGAGGTCAAGGATCAGATAACAGAGACAGACCAGGCCCTGGTATGTAGCACGCTGTGTCGTTGTTTCAGGAGGTGGCTCCCATACCGAGATAACCATGGATACGCCGGACCCAAATCGATGGAAGTCCATCCACTAACAGGATAGGGTACAACCCTACTAACAGACATCTCGAAAGAGATACGGCAAGATGCAAATGAATGCAGCATAATATCATGACATATAAATCATGCAGTCACATAATACATGCATACTCAGTCAGGATATCTCGAACAGTACATTCGTACCTCAAAACAGTGCAAGCTCTACCAACTCTAGGTCCACGCCTATAGTCTGCTCTACACTGCCAAATGATACTACTGTCATTAAAGTGCTCTAAAATCCTTAACTAAGCTATTGCATACTCCTAAATATTTATAGGAAGCAAAAGCTATACCTTCGTCCGTCGTTAGCCCTTTGATGTCGATGCCTCTAGAACTTGGGCACAACTCCGCTACGACTACCGAATGCCTCGTCGACCTCCGGACCAAGCCTAGGAAGACTAGAACAGCTCCAAAAGGACTAGAAGGGAAAGGAGAACTCGGAATTGGCAAATGAAAGTGAAGCCTCGGCCTTCTATTTATAGACAACGATCGAAACTTCCGATCCTTGATCGGAATGTCCGAACCTCGATCGGAACGTCCGATCCTGCCATCGGAGCTTCCGAAGATCCTGATCTGCCACGTGTCAAAATACCACTAGTTGATTCCGGATAGGGGTGATCGGAGCTTCCGGTCCTGATCGGAGCTTCCAATCCAACCATATGTCATGCCTGACGTAATAACATCGGTGCCTCCGATCGCTCATTGGAGCTTCCGATCCTGTTCGGAGCTTCCGATCGTGCCTTTGGAGCTTCCGATCCGTCCGATACCCAATTCATTTAATTAGCATTAATCCTTTAATTACTCAATTAGGGTACGGGCTACTACACGCATGGTTCCTCCGGGTTTTTGATGAAACCAAAATCCTTTATTGTTTCATCAAATTTCTGGTTCCAACTTCTTGATGCTTGTTTGAGACCATAGATTGATCTCTGAAGCTTGCATACCTTATGCTCGCTTCCCATGGATGTGTATCCCTCAGGCTGCATCATATAGATCTCTTCCTGAATGTTTCCATTAAGAAATGCAGTCTTTACATCCATTTGCCATATCTCATAGTCATACCATGCTGCTATGGCAATAAGGATTCTTATGGACTTGAACATTGTGACTGGTGAAAAGGTTTCATCATAGTCAACTCCTTGTCTTTGAGTATAACCTTTTGCCACCAATCGTTCCTTGTAGGTCAATACCTTTCCATCAGGCCCAAGCTTTCTCTTGTAGATCCATTTGCACCCAATTAGAACAATTCCATCGGGAGGATCTACTAGAGACCAAACTTGGTTAGAATGCATCGAATCTATTTCCGATTGCATAGCTTCAAGCCATAAATTTCAATCCGCATCAGAAATTGCTTCCTTGAAGTTTCTTGGATCACATCCAATGTCGGGTTCACTTTGATCCCCTTCAAGAAGAAGACCATATCTAATAGGAGTCCTAGAAGTCCTCTCGGATCTCCTAGTAGTAGGCGTGTCTTGTGATGATTCTTGCGGTGTAGGATCGATATTTTGTATCTCGGGTTCTTCTCGAATTTCTTCGAGTTCCATCATCTTTCCTTTCTTATCCAATAAGAACTCCTTCTCCAAGAAGGTGGCATTCCTTGAAACAAACACTTTTGCTTCATTAGGATGATAGAAATAATATCCGATTGAATTCTTCGGATACCCCACAAAATAACATAAGGAGGATCGACTATCCAACTTATCTCCCACTGTCTGCTTCACGTAAGCAGGACATCCCCAAATCCTCAAGTACGAATACTTAGGAGCTTTGCCATTCCATAACTCGTATGGTGTTTTATTTACTGCTTTAGTGTGGACGTTGTTTAACAACAATAGCGCCGTTTCAAGCGCGTAGCCCCAAAACAAAGGTGGGAGCTCAGTGAAGCTCATCATGGATCAAACCATGTCCAACAAAGTTCGATTGCGATGCTCCGAAACACCATTAAGCTGAGGTGTCATAGGAGGAGTCCACTGTGAGAGAATCCCATTCTCTTTTAGATAGTCCAAAAACTCGGTACTTAAGTATTCTCCACCTCGATCCGATCGAAGTGCCTTAATACTTTTACCTAGTTTGTTTTCTACTTCAGCCTTGAATTCTTTGAACCTTTCAAATGCTTCAGACTTATATTTCATTAAATATAAATACCCATACCTAGAATGATCATCAGTAAAGGTAATGAAGTAGGAGTTGCCACATTTAGTACCAATCCTAAATGGACCGCAAACATCTGTATGGATCAAATCCAACATATTTTGACTACGCTCAGGTTTCTCTTTGAAAGGAGATTTAGTCATTTTTCCCTTTAGGCAGGACTCACAAGTAGGTAGAGAGTTAATATCAGACATATCAAACATGCCCTCTCCCACTAGCTTGTTCATCCTCCTTGAGGAAATATGACCTAGCCTAGCATGCCAAAGGTTTGCCGGATTTTGACTATCGTCCTTCCTTTTAATTTTTGTTACCGGTTTATCAACATAATTAATTGGAACGTCTTTTAATTTTAAGCTATATAGATCGTTTTCAAGTTGTCCATTTCCAATCAAACATTCATTCTTGTAAATATTGCAAATCCCATTCACAAAATTTCAAGAAAAACCATCTCTATCAAGCATAGAAATAGATATAATGTTTTTGACCAAATCCGGAACATATAAAACATCTCTCAAAAATAACTTAAAATTGTTTTGTAAAACTAAATAAATGTCTCCTATAGCTTTGGCTTCGACTCTAGAACCATTCCCGAGCCTTAGCTGGGTCTCACCCATCCTTAGCTTACGACTTCTTGTCATCACCTGCAAATCATTGAAAATATGAGATCCACATCCGGTATCCAATACCCAAGAAGAAGTATTAAGCAAAACATTTATTTCAATGTAAAACATACCCTTTGCAGTTCGCAACTGTTCGAGGTATTCCTTGCAGTTACGTTTCCAATGACCGGGTTTCTTGTAGTAATGGCAAACGTTTTCATCTTTTATTCCAATTGAAGCCTTAGCCTTTCCCTTCTTATTTGGTACAATCTTCTTGGGCGGGGCAGAACATTTCTTACCCTTTCCACTTGGTCCTTTCTTTGAGTTAGAAGAGGAGCCAACCAAGAGTACCGGTTTATCCTTCTTTAGTGTGGCTTCATAAGTCACAAGCATATTGACCATCTCTTCAAGGGTGGCCTCTATCTTGTTCATATTGAAGTTCATCAAAAAGCCGTCAAACGACGAAGGAAGTGAAAGAAGCAACAAGTCCGCATTGAGTTCATGCTCTAATGTCAGTTCGAGTTTTACCAACTTTTTAATGAGCCCAATCATGTGTACCCCATGCTCACGGACCGAAGTCCCATCTCGCATGCGGCATGTCATGAGCTCTTTGACAGTCGCAAATTTCTCGGCCCTTGACTGAGCTCCAAAAAGTTCCTTGAGTGCGCTGTGAATGTCAGCAGCATTCACCGCATCCTCAAATCACCTCTGGAGTTCATCAGACATTGATGCTAGCATATAACTCTTTGCCTTGACATCATGGTCCCACCAATCGTCAACCTTTTTCAACTCTTCCGGACTAGTGTTAGCCGGGGCTTCCTTCGGAGGACGTTTCTCTAACACGTAGAAAGCCTTCTCCGAATTTAGAATGATTTTTAACTTACGGAACCATTCCGTATAGTTAGCGCGAGTCAACTTGTTTTGATCGAGAATTGAGAGTAGTGGATTACGCGAATTCATAGTAATGAAATACTGACAAACAATAATCAGTGATTTGTTTAATTAATTTACTAAGACATAAAATATGGCGAATTTCACTTTATGAATTACACTCCCACTATTTTGACGATTTCACTACCCTCTAGTGAAAACGAGAAACATTTTCTTTAGTGGGAACATGGAGTCCAATTGACAAACTATAGTCCCGAATAATATCAGCCAACTATAATTTTCAAAAGGTAGAGCTTAATTGCTTCCAAAGCAAACTCCATGTTTTTACCTCATGTCCAATAAGGGCCCAATAATATGACGCCGTTTATTGTGACATGTCAAGATGACCCATCAATATTAAGTTGTGATGGACGGTCGCCATGTGGATCCCCAATAATATGAGCAAATCCCATGGGAGTTCCACCCAACTTACAACATGTGTCGATCCAATGTACAGCTTTCCGACGAACGGGCCCCCCCAATAATATGAGCCGGACCATATCCGTGGGTAGCATCACATACATTGATCGTTGATGGAAGGTAGGAATATTTAAACAATATTTAAAATTCCCTTTTGTTTATCTTGATATCAATTTTAAATCATATTTAAAATGAGGGATTTTATTTTGAAAATTTGTCTAATCATGCAATTTATGTATGCTTGCGGGATTCATACAATTTATGTCTAAACATGCATACATCAATAATATCATATATTATTTAAGGATGATCGATCCCATTTACTAATCGATCCGTGGTTGCCAATCACGAGTCTAAGTCCAATCCTAGGTGATATGCAAGTATGCAATGCAATCCTATTACATTGAGCTCCCAATTTACATTTCTTCATCTTCATTGTCTGCTGGGCCCACCATTTCTTCAAAACATTATCTCCCACTAAGTCTAATAAATTTACAATAAATTTTGATGACAAAAATGGGATACATTTTAGGGGTGGGAACGGGCCATAAACCAGACCCACTTTTATTACATATGATAATCATATTGGGCTATAAACCAAGCCCATTAATAAACACCAACAACAATAGGACAAATGTAAATCACCTAACATACACCTAAAATATTGGTCATGGCAATCGATCATCCTTTTATCCAATAATTAATTCAATAATTAAAATAATTGGATAAACATGCAATGGCATCATAATTAAAAGATAAAATCATATTTTATCTTATCCATCCATAAGATCATATCTTATCATCAATTGTACCAAAATAATTAATTTTATAAAATTTAATTTAACGGATAAAATTTATAAATTTTCCAAAAATTCAAATTTATCCAAAAATCAATTTTAAAAATTTCGGACTCGAACAATTCGATCCGATGCCTCGTGATCTAATCAAAAAAAAATTTCGATTGGATCAAACACTCGAATTTCAAAAATTCAAAATTTTAAAAATTAAAATTTTAATTTTCCGGGCTGCCCGGGACAATCTCGGGCAGCCCGTGCCCCGACCGGGGCTCGGGCTGGGCAGCCCGTCGCTGCCCATTGGGCAGCGACGATGCGCTGCCCAGGGCAGCGATCACATCGCTGCCTTGCGCAGTGACAATCGCTGCCCCGGGCAGCGATCCGATCGCTGCCCGTGTTTTGCCCGTCAAAATTTTGATTTTTTTAAAATTTGTTTTGTTTCAAAAACGAGGCTTAAAAATTTTGTACAATCGATTAATTTAATCGTTTGATCTGAGCAACCTGTCTCTGATACCACTGTTGGAAAACTGTGTTCAGATCAATTAGAATTGATACCCGGAGCAGTGAAAGTTTAAAAAATTTATTTTAATTAATATGGAACGATTCCATATCTGAGTATCAAAACTTTTACGATTAAATTCATACAAGTAAAACAAATAATCACAATTAATGTTTTACCTTAAATCTCGAAACGTGATTATGGACTCCAACAGAATTTAATCTGCTCTTCTTGTAAATCCCGGAAACTGATGGCGTCACGATCAATCATCGGAATAAGCTCCACGAACAGAAAACAGAAACCCTCTGATTGACTGCACTAGAAGTCAATCAGAAGTTTTGCGTAGAGAATAAACAGATATGATCTGTTAATTCAGAATTGTAATTTTTCACAAAAATCACAATCCGAATTTTCTCAAAAAGAGCAAGGAATTTTCGAAAAATCTCTTAGAATTATTTATGCAGTGTTCAAAAATTATAAACACAATGTAGTTGATTTTCGAACCCAACACCTCTATTTATAGATAATTTCTAGTTATAATTGTATCAGGACTCTAACTTCTTAAAGCCCACAATCCATAACTTAAGCCCAACAAGCCAAGCCCGTTGTTATAGAAATTAATATAAAATTCATCGTGACTCCGATTGATAAACTGATTTCACCAATGTGCACAGAAACCATTTCTGCATCTTTTAGAGTCAAGATAATTTTTCTGAATCCGAATTCAGTGATTTCCAAAAATGACCATCCCTATGTCATTTTAGGAAATCTCACTCGCTTTAGTTAAGAAGTCCAACTTCTCTTTCATTAAATTTAACTCTTTAAATTTAACTATCTCTACGGGGTTTTAGTAATCCATTACTTGTGTAACCCTCAATGGTTCAGGAATATAGCTAGCCGTGGGCTCACAACTCCTTGTGACTCGGAACAACAATTTCTGACTTACCCATCGAATCATGGTAAGAGCGCCTAGCAACATCGCCCCATGATTTCCTAGGTATTACTGATAGTGCCTGCAAGAACCAATAGATTTTGGTTAGCGTACAGTACGGTCTCTTCATCCATATATCCCGATCGAATCAATAACCATTGGTATATCGAGATTCGTTCGAGATTCGATAACTATGCATTACATCTTGGAGATCAAATAGTTACATCGCATGTGTTACTAGGAAAACTCATTAACCTAAAACACATCATGTACTCTGGACAGAGATTCGTCACACTAATATCTCCTCAGATCGCATAGGATATCCACACTCACAAGTATATGGTGAATCCTTGACAACAAAGCATTGCCTCCTATATTTGTCGTAACTGTACCCAATCCCGACACCTGATGACCCCAATAGAGTCGGTAAACGAGTCAAAGTACAGTACTAGCATATAGAGTCTCAATGATGTTTCAAGTAATAAGGACTAATGGTGTACAACCAAAACCGCGGACTTTATCCACTCGATAAGTGATAACCACTTGGAAAGTCCGAATAGGGTAGTTCGATCATTCATCATAGAAATATCCATTTGCATGTTTTGAACATCTCTATGTTCCATACCAATGAAACGTGATACTCGGCATCGCAAATGCTAGTCTCAATCTCGAGCAATCCTTATCCTTATTTGCGGACGGCTCAATTGACTAGGAATAGTTTAGAATATACAGTGACTATAAGATGTGTTTCATGATAGCCATCCCAATGTGCTACCACATCTTACATACACTATAGTATATTCAAGGTCTTTATCAAAACAACAATAGTATATCATAATATAACAATATGAAGAAAGATAAAGTCAATGCCATTATAAAAGTGTAAATTATATTAAACAAAAGATTGTTTTACATAGAGTCATAAAAGCCCTTAGCCACAAGTTGGCTAACCGGGCACCCACTCTTTCAAAAGTGTTGATCGCCTTTGTATTGGGATGATGTTTCTGAGGTACCTGAGTTAGGGCCAGATATGATCAGACAGATGACTGAGAAGGTGAAACTGATATAGCAGAGAATGAGAACAACACAGCACAGACAGTCCAGATATGCAGATATACGACGACGGCCATTATCTTTTTATCATGGAGATAGAGTGTTTCTGAATATTTCACCGTTCAGGGGCACAGTTCGATTTGTCAAACGAGGAAAATTATCTCCGAGGTATATTGGGCCGTATGAGATTCTCGAGAAGATAGGCAATCTAGCTTATCGACTCGCTCTTTCTATGTCTTTATCTGGAATACATGATGTCTTTCATGTATCGATGTTGAAGAAGTATATATCTGATGCATCTCATGTAATTCGATCTGATGAAGCTGAGTTGGATGACACTCTTTGCTACTTCAAGGGACCTATTCAGATTCTTGATAGGAAGACAAAACAACTCCGATCGAAGACCATTCCATTGGTGAAGATTCAATAGAGTCGGCACGGAGTTGAAGAAGCGACGTGGGAAGTGAAGATGATATAAAGCAACGATTTCCTTATCTATTCCAATTATGTGAGTTCTTATTCAGTTTTCAGTTATTCTTTATTCTTATGAGCATGCAGTCTGCATATCTATACTGTTTATGAATTCGAGGACGAACTCATGTCTTAGTGGGGGAGAAATGTAAGGCCCGGGATTAATTAATATTAATCCGAATTTATTTAATTTTAATCCGAGTATATTTAATTTGGGAATATTTAGAGTTTTGATTTAAATTCTAATATTCTTAAATTATTTAGGATTGAAATTGAATTTAAATAAGGGTTGAGGATCAAATTGCAATTATTGAAGAGTTGAGGGACTAAAGTGAAATTTTGATTAAAGTTATCAGATTATTACTTGATTACTCAGCATGTCACGTGTAATTCCTTCTCAATTCAGAAAATTTGAACAGAGCCCTTCCTTCATCGTTTTTCTTTGAAAGTTCGATTTTTGATTTGCCGTAACTTTTGAACCGGTTGTCCGATTTCGATTCCGTAAATTGTTCTGGAATTCTTACGACAAGGGCTTCGATCTCGTGTAAGTTTTATGATGTTTTATATGGGTTTCAGAATCAGTTATTGAGCAGAGATCAGATTTTATGTGTTTGTTATGTTCTTAACATTTTATCGATTGTATATGCGCTACCGGATCGAAGTTGGATGATTGAATGGATTGGTTATGACTTCTAGCATGTATATCGATGAGTATAGCTGCTGATATGATGTTTGGTTACTGAGTTTTATAAGATATATGATGATATATGAATTTGAGTTACAAGTTCTAAGTCGGGATTACGTCGGTTACCGATTTTGAATCCCTACGTCGTTTAATCGAGTTTTGGGACTATTTTGATAGCCGATATTTGAGTTGAAGTTGTTGTTGAGATGTTTTGAATGTTATAGTATTTTTCTTATTCAGTTTCAGTTGAGTTTGAAGGCTAAACGACACAAGACGCCGACTTGAACTAACGAAGAAAGAGTTGAGGTTTGAAATGCGATTGATTGACAATCTTATGATGTTTTCGACTCGTTTTTTATACGATAGATTGAAATAAAGTTTGATATATGTGTTATGATTGTATCTTTCAGATTTGAAGAGTTCAGAATCGAGATAAACGAAGGTATAATGACAACATCGCGAAGTAGGGACTTTGAAACTCAAAAACGACTATTTTTGAGTTGGCCCGCAAAAACCACATACTTGTTTATGTTTTGATTTGATTGTGGTGTTTTCGATCCATCTCATGTAGTGGATCTTTAAATTTGAGTTGAAATGATGCTATACGGAATTGATTCTATGCCAAGGTTGCTGTTAACCTTATTTGCGAGTCGGTTACGAATTCATTAGATGGATATCCATGTAAAGATCAGTTATGAATCTTGATGTCCTCGAAGTTATGTGAATCAATTCGTATTTGAAGCGTTAATTTACTCTATTTGTTGAGTCGAGTTAAATAGAGTCGATATGATGTATTTAATGCTTTCTATATGTTGGTTATACTGAGAATCGTTTCTCACCGAAGTTTATCCGGCTGTTGTCTTGTTTTGTATGTGTGCACGACAACAGATGGGGCAGGAGCTAGTCATAATGTCATTGACAGCTGGGAGAGAGTCTAGCACATGAGGACTCGGGTTGTAGATTATGTCTTGAACTTTAGAAGCACTAAAACTTAGTTATGTTGGTTTTGGATTACATGTATGACACTTGAGATTATTTGTGTCGTTTATCGATCTTTAGCGACTTGTTTGATGTAATAAATGCATGTATTGATGTTCAAGATTTAAATTATGTATGTATGCATATTTTCAGATTTTATAGCATGTGTAGAATCCATGTTGTTGAAGATTTATGCTTTGAACCAAGCCTTGACAGCAAAAACTCTTCTGCAGAATTTTTGGATTTTGGAGGCCGCTCGATCGGCAGAAGTTTACCGATCGAGCGAGCCCTGTAATTTGCGGACAGAACTTTTGAATTTTCTTGGCCTCTTGATCGGCAGAAGTTGACCAATCGAGCGAGGCCAAAGTTTACTCAGACAGAGAAAGTGAGATTTTCATCTCGCTCGATCGAGAGGATTTAACCGATCGAGCGAGGTCCAAGTTTTTAAAAAAAATAAAAAAAAATTTTGTTATTTGGTTTGAGTATTGTTTAAACACTTGATTAATTGTTATTAATCGTTAATTTCCTCTTAAGATTTGAGATTAGCAACCCGAGGCCCCACACAATCCCTCGTTTATCAAAGTTGATATCCTTATTTTAAAGACATGCATATCATTCATTTTGATTTGATTATGTTGTATTGAAAGCATGTTGTTGTTATATTACATGTATTACTTGTTATGTTGCTTTTACTGGGAATATCATTCTCACCGGAGTTATCCGGCTATTGCTTTGTTTTGTATGTGTACTTGGCAATAGGAGGGGCAGGATCAAGTCAGCGAAGACCTGGTTATTATCAAGAGGGAGAGTTAGTAGTGGGACTCGGTTTAGAAGTCAAATCAGCATGTTTATCTAGTTTAAGATTGAAGCATGTTAGTACTCGAACTTGTTATATTTTGTAATTCGAATTTGTTTTGTATTCGGATTGTAATCTAGAATCGAAGCATGTTTGGAACTTTTATCGATCTAGAGTCCTTGCTAATTTTAGGCCTTATGAAAGCATGTTTTGATATTGCGTGTATTCTCTACACCCCGTTTTGTGTATGTATTTGAATGCATGTTGAAAGCGAGCGCGGAAATATTTTTTTAGGCTGTGCATTTCTGCCCAGGCCTTTCGCGCGCGAGCGAGGGGGTACCTCGCGTGCGCGCGAGGAAATCCCAGGGGCTCGGGTTTGTTAGCCCGCGCGCGCGAGAGAGATGTATCTCTCGCGGGCGCGAGCCTTCAGCCGGGGCTCTGGATGTGTAGCCTGCGCGAGCGCGAGGCGTTTAAAAAAAATTATATTAATTTCTTTTAATCTTGGATCTTGTATGCTTAATTGTTATTTAGTCTGAGATTAGTTGTTTAGAACCGAGGTCTCACATTGTTCTATATATCTAGACTTGTTTTGGAATTGATTATGATGGATTGGATGGAAAGGAAGGATCAAACTTTTTCTGCTGGAAAACAGAGCAGATTTTCTGTCCAGGCTTCGCCCGATCTGCACTTTATTGCAGACCGAGCGCAGCCTGGTGCTTGGCCTGCTGGTTTGGAACAAAACAGGGGCGCTCGGGCAGCTCTTTTTGACCGCTCGAGCGCACCCACCTTTGAAAAAAAATATATTCTTGTTTTGATTGCTTCTAATCCTTGGTCCTTTAATGATGTGTAATTACTAATTGCCCTAAGATTGAGATTAGCAACTCGGGGCCCCACAACAATAATCATGCAATATCACAAGTACTAAAATTTGAAAATTTAAATGTACCTTAATAATCATGCTTTGGAACTCCACTTCTCCTCTCATAGTGATTAGGAGCAAAACGTTTCCTCATAGCTCTTTTCATCTCATCCCATGTGGAAATATGACTCATTCCACGTCTTTCCCTATTCTCATCCAATCTATCCTACCAAGTGTAAGCATAGCCGGTAAACTTTCTTGATACAATTTTAACCTTATTAGCTTCAGAAAAATCACGAACTTCAAATATAGACTCTACCATTTTCTCCCAACTCAAATACGACTCCGAATCCAAATATCCATCAAATGAAGGAATCCCATTTTTATTAAATCAATCCAAATAATAATAAAAATCTCTCATATCTCCTTCATCATATCTCATTTCATCTTCATACCCATCAACTCTTCTCTCTCCCCTACTACTATCATACCCATAGAATCTCCTTTCAAACATTGTACCTGCAAGAAATATGTTAGTAATAAAATTTTACTTCACCCAAATTTTCACAAACCACTTCAAAGAAAATCACTCAAGCACTCTTTTTTTCACTCAAATAAAGAATAGCTTATGCTTTGTGGTTTTGTTTGTATCAAACTTACAAGTTCAAAATTTGTAAACACTTGCCAATCGACTCACGTAGACTGCACAAAAACAAGGAATTGAATTTATGAAGATTGAAATAAATTTGTACCCAAAGACTCAAAAGACACAAGTAATTTTTCCCCACATGTTATTTTGCTTCCTTTTTTTTTGAAAATTTTGGTCTATACTTTTTTTTGACCGATTTCAAATCTCTTTTTTTTTAATTTTTGATTTTTTCATTTTTTTTAATAATAACTTGTAGCACAAGAAACAAAACTTGGGCAAAAATATTTATAGAATGAAGAACGACGAACAAAGAACGAAGAACAGGAATAACAGATAAGAAGAACGAAGAATATATAAGACAAACAAATAGAAAGATACGACTTACTTGATCAAGAGAACCTTAAGCTTTGATACCAAATGATAAGAATCTTGGATTTATGAAAAATAAACATGAATATACTAAAATCGTACCCTCAATTTAATAGCAAAAAAATTCTTTAATGTTGTCCCGATCTTTTGAACAAGTAACTTTCGGATATTCACCTCTAATTTTCTTGAAATTAGCAACAGATAATCACGGGAAGAAAACAATTAATCACAATGGAACCTTCAGAAAACTTGTTTTTGACAATCCACGAAGATAATCAATTGACATGCCACAAAGTTGTTAAACTTTGATAAGTTTGATTTTGATAAAAACAAAGAAAAGATTTGGCAAAATTCTAGAAAGAATTTTAAGAATTGATAAAAATCAATAATTCAACAACTGCAATCATCTCAATAATCTGTCTCTCATGAATGAGAAGTTTACAATATATAAATGAAATAAACTAGGAATCCTAATAGAATTAGACTAAAGATTTTTTAGTTGGATTATAATTCCAAAATCCTAAAGATAATGCAAAAATAAGGCAAAAAATATCAATTATATCATCTAAAAGTTTCCTAATAGACTTATAACACTCAAAATAAGAAAAATACTATCAAAATATCAAAAATCCCGAACACACACAAAACACCTTAGGTGTGTGTAAAAGATAGACTCGCGGGCGCGCATGGCTTGCACAGGTGCAGGCGCGGGCGCGCTTTATGTTCGCAATAATCTTCGTAAAATCTTCACTTGGCAGCGCTGGAGCGCGTCTGTATGGCACGGGCGCGCAGCAGCTTCGAACCCAGCTTTGTATTTTTAACTTTTCTTCAATATTTTCTTCACTTCCTTGATCTTTTTGAACTCCAATATTGTTATAACTTCCTCCCAAATGATCTCCAAGCATTCCAACTTGATTTTCATGTATTCCAAATCATTCAATTATTGATGGATAATTATGGATCAAATCTTGGAACAATATGAATCTTCGAGCACCTCCTAGATTCATATCAATCAATTTACTTCAGATTTTATCTCATCTTCGCCCATTTTGGTTATCTACTGCCAAATGTTCTTAGAAGTAGAACAAGTTTCTATGGTTTTGGTAGTGCAGCTTTCCACGGTGGTGTTCCAGAGACTTTGGTGAGATCCCAAAATGTAGACATTTGAATACGTTCAAAAACGAGAAAAAACCTCGCTCTGATACCACTTGTTAGGATCTATTTAGGAGGGGTATTACTGTAGCAGTTTACCCTACTAGAGTTTACAAGTTGAGGTTGGGCTTGGTCAATTGAGCTATTTCTTTTTCGGTTGTCGATGTCGATTAACAAACAGAGATGTGCGGAAAATGCCAATCAACAGATTATAACAGGATTCAAATGGTTTGTAGTAACCCATATCCAAAATTAACGATTGATGAGTAGCTCTGGTCGGTCATGAGTAGTTCTGGTCGGTCATGAGTAGCTTGGGTCAGTCATGAGTAGCTCGGGTCAATCATGAGTAGTTCTAGTCAGTCATGAGTAGCTCGGGTCGGTCATGATGGAAACCAAGGTAGTTTTCGGTCATGGGAAGAGCACATGGTGTTCAGGTCGGGAATGAACACGTGGCTGGAGCTAAGGCGTGATTAGTGTCCTGACAGATGTCATGCACTAATGCATTCGGTTGACACCTGTCCCGGCTCATCTTCTATAAATAGGAGTTGAGGTTTTGGATATTTTCACACCATTTCATCTCATTTCATAGTTCTACTTGGATCGAGGAGTAGTTCGGAAGTTTGGAAAGGAAGATCTCGGGGCTTGAACAGGATCAGTTCAGGTTGGTCTTGACAAGGAGCAGTTCAGCTCAGGGCTTGACCAGGAGCAGTTCAAGTCGGGCTTGACAAGGAGCAGTTCAGCTCGGGTCTTGACAAGGAGCAATTCAGCTCGGGTCTTGACCAGGAGCAGTTCAGGTCGGGCTTGACAAAGAGCAGTTCAGCTCGGGGCTTGACCAGGAGCAGTTCAGGTCGGGCTTGACAGGAAAAGCCAGGTCGGGTCAAGCTTGAGACCAGGTCGGGTCGGGCTTGGACCTAAGATAGCTAGGGGTTGTCTTCTTCCAACTTAGTTCAGACTTCGGTGTGAGGTACGAAAGTACTGTTCGAGATATCCTGACTGAGTATACATGTATTATGTGCTTGCATGATTTTATGTGCATATTTTATGACATGACTGTATGCTGCATGCATATTACATTTTGAGCTATATCTTGGGATATTATAGGGTTTTACCTTATCTTATTAGTGGATGAACTTCCATCGATTTGGGTCCCGAGTGTCCACTGATATTCGGTATGGGAGCCACCTCCTGAGGCAACGACACATCTTGCTACATACCAAGGTCCGGTCTGTCTTTGTTATCTATTCATTGGCCTCTTGTTTCAGTAGGCGGTACACTTGCGTTCATGCATTTATATGGTACAGCATACTCATACTCTCGTGCTAAGCGTTTTATGCTCACGTCTTGTATTTTGTGTATCTGGACACCCTATTCCATGGGAAAGGTTTGCGATTAGATTAGGCGGGTGGATCCAGGAGGGACTAGTCAGTGGTTGGCCGGCTGGGTGTTTTGGTTGTATAACTATTTGGGTATTTACAGATTCCTTTCCTTGGGATTGTATAATGTTTATTGCTTTTGAAATTTAATTCTGGTTTACTGTTTTTTTAAGTTAATTGCATGCTTAAGTTTTGATTAGTAGGTGATCTCGGTAAGGGTCACTACTGTTGGATAACTGGCGGTCAGATCAATCACAATTGATACCCGGTGCAGCGGAAGTTTAAAATTTTTATCATGGAACAATTCCATGGTGTGGGTATCAATCATTCAACGATTAAATTATTGTGTGTGTAAAATTCAAATAACAATTAATTAAATTTTACCTTCAATCTCGAATCGAGATTACTGGACACCACACAGATTTCTCTGCGCTTCTTGTATCTCCCAGGAACTGATGAACTCCTTCAATCAGGTCCACGAATGGGGTTTAAATCCCTCTGATAGATTGCACTAGAAAATCTATCAGAAGTTTTTCTGCGAAGAGATTAAACGAATCTGATTCGTTATTCCTGACTGCAATTCAAAAATCACAGACCGGAATTTTCTCTGACAGAGTTAAAGGGGGGCGGCCGAAAACTTGAGAGGAGGCTAGGGTTTATTTTCGAAAATCCTGTCTCTCAATAATGACCTGTTGTGTGTAATTTCTGTACTGCAATAACTTATTTATGATGCAGGCCACTAACACCTTAGGGCCCATTAGTCATAAGCTAGGGCCCGACAAGCAAAGCCCGCACGTTCAGAAATTAATATAAAATTCATCGTGACTCCGATCGATGAACCAATTTCACCAATGTGCACAGAAACCATTTCTGCACATTTTAAAGTCAAAATAAATTTTCCTGAATCCGAATTCAGTGGTTTCCAAAAATGTCCATCCCTATGTCATTTTAGGAAATCCTACTCCCTAACTCTTATTTAAGAAGTCCAACTCCTTAGTTCATTAAATTTAACTCTTTAAATTTAACTATCTCAACGGGGATTAAAACTCCATTACACTGTGTGACCCTCAATGGTTCAGGGATACAGCTAGCCGTGGGCTCACAACTCCTTGTGACTCGGAACAACACTTTCCGACTTGCCCAACGAATCAAGGTAAAGCGCCTAGCAACATCGCCCCATGATTCCCTAGGTATCACTGATAGTGCCTACAAGAACCAGTAGATTTTGGTTAGCGTACAGTACGGTCCCTTCATCCATATATCCCGATCGAATCAACAACCATTGGTATATCGAGAGTCGCTCAAGATTCGATAACTATGCAATACATCTTGAAGATCAAATTAGTGACATCGCATGTGCTACTAAGAAACCATTTCTTAAATCACATCAAGTACTCTGGCCAGAGATTTGTCACACTAATATCTCCTCAGATCGCATAGGATATCCACACTCGCAAGTATGTGGTGAATCCTTGACAACAATGCATTGACTCCTATATGTGTCGTAACTGTACCCAATCTCGACACCTGATGACCCCATAGAGTCGGTAAACGAGTCAAAGCACAGCACTAGCATATAGAGTCTCCATGATGTTTCAAGTCGTAAGGACTAATGGTGTACAACCAAAACCGCGGACTTTATCCACTCGATAAGTGATAACCACTTGGAAAGTCCGGATAGGGTAGTTCGATTATTCATCCTATGAATATCCATTTGCATGCTTCGAACATCTCCATGTTCCCTACCAATGAAACGTGGTACTCCGCATCGCAAATGCTAGTCTCAAACTCGAGCGATCCTTATCCTTATTATCGGACGGCTCAATCGACTAGGAACGGTTTTTAGAATATACAGTGACTATAAGATGTATTTCATGATAGACATCTCCATGTTCTACCACATCTTACATACACTATAGTATATTCAAGGTCTTTATCAAAACAACAATAGTATATCACAATATAACAATATGAAGTAATATAAAGTCATTGCCATAAAAGTGTAAATAATATTAAACAAAAGATTGTTTATACAAAGAGTCATCAAAGCCCATAGCCACACAGTTGGCTCACTGGGCACCCACTCTTACAATCTCCCACTTGCCCTATAGCCAACTAGTCATACTACGTAGACCCATTGCTTCGCGATGTTTGTCAAACAATGGTCCTGGCAAAGGCTTAGTAAGCGGATCAGCGATATTGTCTGCAGAGGCCACTCGTTCGACAATGATGTCTCCTCTTTCCACAATCTCCCGGATTATGTGGTATTTCCTCAGTACGTGTTTGGATCTTTGATGAGACCTTGGTTCCTTTGCTTGAGCAACGGCACCCGTGTTGTCACAGTACACCGGGACTGGACCAACAAATTCAGGAATGATGCCCAACTCTTGGACGAACTTCCTCATCCAAACGGCCTCTTTAGCAGCAGCTGATGCTGCAATGTATTCAGCCTCAGTGGTGGAATCCGCTGTGGTGTCCTGCTTGGAACTCTTCCAAGAGACAGCACCGCCATTGAGCATGAACACAAATCCAGAGGTTGACTTCGAGTCATCCATATCACTTTGGAAGCTAGAGTCGGTATAGCCTTCCAATTTGAGTTCTCGTCCTCCATAAACCATGAACATATTCTTAGTCCTTCGCAAGTACTTAAGAATGTCCTTCACGGCTTTCCAATGCATTTGACCAGGATTAGACTGATATCTGCTCGTGACACTCAGAGCAAATGCTACATCCGGTCTGGTAGATATCATCCCATACATGATACTACCTATAGCTGACGCATATGGTACATGTGTCATATTCTCTATCTCTTCATCAGTCTTGGGACACATAGACTTGGATAGAGAAACTCCATGACACATGGGTAGATGTCCTCTTTTGGACCCATCCATTGAAAACCGTTTCAATATGGTATCGATGTAGGTTGATTGAGTGAGTCCTATCATTCTCTTAGACCTATCTCTATAGATCTGTATCCCAAGAATGTAGGATGCCTCTCCCAAATCCTTCATCGAAAATCTACCTGATAACCATATCTTTGTTGACTGCAACATCCCTACATCATTCCCAATGAGTAGGATGTCATCAACATAAAGTACTAAGAATGTCACCGCATCCTTAACTACTTTCTTGTACACGCAAGGTTCCTCCGGGTTCTTGATGAAACCAAAATCTTTTATTGTTTCATCAAATTTCTGGTTCCAACTTCTTGATGCTTGTTTTAGACCATAAATTGATCTCTGAAGCTTGCATACCTTATGCTCGCTTCCCATGGATGTGTACCCCTCAGGCTGCTTCATATAGATTTCTTCCTTAATGTCTCCATTAAGAAAAGCAGTCTTCACATCCATTTTCCATATCTCATAGTCATACCATGCAGCTATGGCAATCAGGATTCTTATGGACTTGAACATTGCAACTGGTGAAAAGGTTTCATCATAGTCAACTCCTTGCCTTTGAGTATAACCTTTCGCCACCAATCGCGCCTTGTAGGTCAATACCTTACCATCAGGCCCAAGCTTTCTCTTGTAGATCCATTTACACCCTATTGGAATAATTCCATCGAGAGGATCTACTAAAGACCAAACTTGGTTTGTATGCATCGAATCCAATTCTGACTGCATAGCTTCAAGCCATAAATTCGAATCCGCATCAGAAATTGCTTCCTTGAAGTTTCTTGGATCACATCCAATGTCGGGTTCATCTTGATCCTCTTCAAGAAGAAGACCATATCGAACTGGAGGTCTAGAAGTCCTTTCGGATCTTCTAGGTGCAGGCGTGTCCAGCAATGGTTCCTGAGGTGTAGGATCGTTATTTTGTATTTCGGGTTCTTCTCGAACTTCTTCGAGTTCCATCATCTCGCCTTTCTTATCCAATAAGAATTCCTTCTCCAAGAAGGTGGCATTCCTAGAAACAAACACCTTTGTTTCAGCAGGATAATAGAAATAATATCCGATTGAATTCTTCGGATACCCTACAAAATAACATAAGCTGGATCGACTATCCAACTTATCTCCCACTGTCCGCTTCACGTAAGCAGGACATCCCCAAATCCTCAAGTACGAATACTTAGGAGCTTTGCCATTCCATAACTCGTATGGTGTTTTGTCCACTGCTTTAGTGTGGACGTTGTTCAACAACAATACCGCCGTTTCAAGCGCATAGCCCCAAAACGAAGGTGGAAGCTCAGTGAAGCTCATCATAGATCGAACCATGTCCAACAAAGTTCGATTACGACGCTCCGATACACCATTAAGCTGTGGTGTCATAGGAGGAGTCCACTGAGAGAGAATCCCATTCTCTTTCAGATAGTCCAAAAACTCGGTACTCAAGTATTCTCCACCTCGATCCGATCGAAGTGCTTTAATACTTTTACCTAGCTTGTTTTCTACTTCAGCCTTGAATTCTTTGAACTTTTCAAATGCTTCAGACTTATATTTCATTAAATATAAATACCCATACCTTGAATAATCATCAGTAAAGGTAATGAAGTAGGTGTGGCCATGTTGAGTCCCTACTCTAAATGGACCACAAACATCTGTATGGATCAAATCCAACAGATTCTGACTACGCTCAGGTTTCCCCTTAAAAGGAGATTTAGTCATTTTTCCTTTTAGGCAGGATTCACAAGTAGGTAGAGAATTAATATCAGACATATCAAACATGCCCTCTCCCACTAGCTTGTTCATCCTCCTTGAGGAAATATGACCTAGCCTAGCATGCCAAAGGTTTGCCGGGTTTTGACTATCGATTTTCCTTTTGTTTGTTGTCGCCGGTTTATCAACATAATTCACTGGAACGTCTTTTAGTTTTAAGTTGTATAGATCGTTTTCAAGTTGTCCATTTCCAATTAAACATTCATTCTTGTAAATATTGCAAATCCCATTCACAAAATTGCAAGAATAACCATCTCTATCAAGCATAGAAATAGAAATAATGTTTTTAATTAAATCTGGCACAAATAAAACATCTCTTAACAATAATTTAAAAACCGTTCTGCAAAGTCAAACAAACATCTCCAATGGCCGTAGCTTCAACTCTGGAACCATTCCCGAGCCTCAGCTGGGTCTCACCCATTCTAAGCCTGCGACTTCTTGTCATCACCTGCAAATCATTGCAAATGTGAGATCCACATCCGGTATCCAATACCCAAGAAGTTGTATTAAGTGACATGTTTATTTCAATATAGAACATACCCTTTGCAGTTCCAAACTGCTCAAGATATTCCTTGCAGTTGCGCTTCCAATGACCCGGCTTCTTGCAGTAATGGCAAACATCCTTGGATTTTCCATTGTTTGAAGCCTTTGTCTTTTGCTTCTTCTCTGGCTCGACTTTCTTGGGTGGGGTAGAACGTTTCTTGCCCTTCATACTTGGCCCCTTCTTCGCAGAAGATGAGGAGCCCACCAAGAAAGCTGGCTTATCCTTCTTAAGTGTGGATTCATATGTAACGAGCATATTGACCATCTCTTCAAGGGTGGCCTCTATCTTGTTCATATTAAAATTTATCACAAATCCATCAAATGAAGAAGGAAGAGACAGAAGCAATAAATCCACATTGAGTTCATGCTCCAACACCAAATCTAGGGTCGCCAACTTCTGTATGAGCCAAATCACTCGTACCCCATGATCACGGACCGAAGTCCCTTCACGCATGCGGCACGTCATCAACTCCTTAACAGTAGCGAACCTTTCAGCCCTCGACTGAGCCCCAAAAAGTTCCTTGAGTTGCGTGTGAATGTCAGCAGCATTCACCGTGTCCTCAAATCGCCTCTGGAGTTCATCAGACATCGAGGCTTGCATATAGCATTTGGTCTTGATGTCATGGTCACACCATGCATCAAGTTTGGCCAATTCCTCCGGACTTATGTCAGCTGGTGCTTCCTTCGGAGGTGCTTTCTCTAACACGTAGAGCATTTTCTCCGAAGTTAAGACAATCTTCAACTTCCGGAACCATTCCGTATAGTTGGCGCCAGTCAACTTGTTTTGTTCGAGGATCGAGAATAATGGATTTCGCGAATTCATTGTATGAAATACTGAAAAGAAAAAAACAGACATATATCAATGATTGTTTAACAATTTACTAAGACATAAAATAGGCGAATTTAATTTTATGAATCTCACTCCCACTATTTTAACGATTTCACCACCCTCTAGTGAAAACGGGAAACTTTTTCCTTAGTGAGAACATGGAGTCCAATTGACAAACTTATGGTCCCGAATAATATCAGCCAACCATAATTCTCAAAAGGTAGAGCCCAATTGCTTCCAAAGCAACCCCCATGTGTTTACCTCATGTCCAATAAGGGCCCAATAATATGACGCCGTTTAAAGTGACATGTCAAGATGACCCATCAATATTAAGTTGTGATGGACGGTCGCCATGTGGATCCCCCAATAATATGAGCCGATCCCATGGGAGTTCCACCCAACTTACAACATTTGTCGATCCAATGTACAGCTTTTCGACGGACGGGCCCCCCCAATAATATGAGCCGGACCGTATCCGCGGGTAGCATCACATACATTGACCGTTGATGGAAGGTGGGAACATTTAAACAAATTTAAATTTCCTTTATTTATCTTGATATAAATTTTAAATCATATTTAAAATGAGGGATTTTTAATTATAAAAATATTTGTCTCATCATATTCATTTTATTGCATGCTTGCCGGATTCACGCAATTTATGTCTAAACATGCATACAATCATAATATCAAATATTATATAGGATGATCGATTCCATTTCTAATTGACCCGTGGTTGCCAATCACGGGTCTTAGTCCAATCCTAGGTAATATGCAGTATGCAATGCAATCCTATTACATGTGCTTCCAATTTACATTTCTTCAGTCTTTATTGTCTGCTGGGCCCACCGTCTTCAAATCTTGATCTCCCACTAAATCTAATGTATTTACAATAAATAACAATGACAAGTAGGGATACATTTTTAGGGGTGGGAACGGGCTATAAACCAAGCCCACTTTTATTACATATGACATTCATATCGGGCCATAAACCAGGCCCATTAATAAAACCAACAACAATAAAAACAAAATGTAAATTCCTAACATACACCTACAAAATTGGTCATGGCAATCGATCATCCTTATCCAATAACATTTAATTCAAAATTAATTTATTGGATAACATGCAGTGGCAATTCAAATTTAAACAAGATAAAATCATATTTTATATATAAAATCTCATTTCACATATAAAATCATATTTTATCTCTATATCAAATAAAATCATATTTTATCTATAAAATCCAATTTTACAAATAAAATCATATTTTACTCAATATATCATAAGATCATATCTTATCATCAATTGTACCAAAATAATTGATTTCAAAATTCAATTTACGGATAAAACATTAAAATTTTCCAAAAATTCAAATTTATCCAAAATCAATTTTAAAATTTACGGACTCGAACAATTCGATCCGAAATCTCGTGAACCAATCAAAAACAATTTTTGACCGGACCAAAAATAAAATTTTAACATATTAAAATTAATTTTTAATAAAAATAATAATTTTTCCCGCGGGCCGCCCGGGACACTCCCGGGCCGGCCCGCACCCGGGGCGCGGGCCGGGGGCAGCCCGGCTGCCCCCTTAGGGCAGCGACTATCGCTGCCCTGGCGGCGCCTGGTGCCGCCGCTGGGCGACGCCGTGCGTCGCCCTGGGCGGCGCTGTGCGCCGCCCTGGGCAGCGCCGAGCGCTGCCCTGCGCAGCGCCCAGCGCTGCGCTGGGCGGCGCCGTGCGCCGCCCTGGGCGGCGACGGTCGCCGTCCTGGGCGGCGCCATGCGCCCCTTTTGGGCGGCGCCGTGCGCCGCCCGGGGCAGCAACAATTGCTGCCCCACCGGGCAGCGATCCAATCGCTGCCCGGGTTTTGCCCCGGAAAAAAAAAAATTTTTTATTTAAAAATATTTATTTTGTTTTCCAAAAACCGAGATTCAAAAATTTTGTACAATCGATTAATTTAATCGTTTGATCTGAGCAACCTGGCTCTGATACCACTGTTGGATAACTGGCGGTCAGATCAATCACAATTGATACCCGGTGCAGCGGAAGTTTAAAATTTTTATCATGGAACAATTCCATGGTGTGGGTATCAATCATTCAACGATTAAATTATTGTGTGTGTAAAATTCAAATAACAATTAATTAAATTTTACCTTCAATCTCGAATCGAGATTAATGGACACCACACAGATTTCTCTGCGCTTCTTGTATCTCCCAGGAACTGATGAACTCCTTCAATCAGGTCCACGAATGGGGTTTAAATCCCTCTGATAGATTGCACTAGAAAATCTATCAGAAGTTTTTCTGCGAAGAGATTAAACGAATCTGATTCGTTATTCCTGACTGCAATTCAAAAATCACAGACCGGAATTTTCTCTGACAGAGTTAAAGGGGGGCGGCCGAAAACTTGAGAGGAGGCTAGGGTTTATTTTCGAAAATCCTGTCTCTCAATAATGACCTATTGTGTGTAATTTCTGTACTGCAATAACTTATTTATAATGCAGGCCACTAACACCTTAGGGCCCATTAGTCATAAGCTAGGGCCCGACAAGCAAAGCCCGCACGTTCAGAAATTAATATAAAATTCATCGTGACTCCGATCGATGAACCAATTTCACCAATGTGCACAGAAACCATTTCTGCACATTTTAAAGTCAAAATAAATTTTCCTGAATCCGAATTCAGTGGTTTCCAAAAATGTCCATCCCTATGTCATTTTAGGAAATCCTACTCCCTAACTCTTATTTAAGAAGTCCAACTCCTTAGTTCATTAAATTTAACTCTTTAAATTTAACTATCTCAACGGGGATTAAAACTCCATTACACTGTGTGACCCTCAATGGTTCAGGGATACAGCTAGCCGTGGGCTCACAACTCCTTGTGACTCGGAACAACACTTTCCGACTTGCCCAACGAATCAAGGTAAAGCGCCTAGCAACATCGCCCCATGATTCCCTAGGTATCACTGATAGTGCCTACAAGAACCAGTAGATTTTGGTTAGCGTACAGTACGGTCCCTTCATCCATATATCCCGATCGAATCAACAACCATTGGTATATCGAGAGTCGCTCAAGATTCGATAACTATGCAATACATCTTGAAGATCAAATTAGTGACATCGCATGTGCTACTAAGAAACCATTTCTTAAATCACATCAAGTACTCTGGCCAGAGATTTGTCACACTAATATCTCCTCAGATCGCATAGGATATCCACACTTGCAAGTATGTGGTGAATCCTTGACAACAATGCATTGACTCCTATATGTGTCGTAACTGTACCCAATCTCGACACCTGATGACCCCCATAGAGTCGGTAAACGAGTCAAAGCACAGCACTAGCATATAGAGTCTCCATGATGTTTCAAGTCGTAAGGACTAATGGTGTACAACCAAAACCGCGGACTTTATCCACTCGATAAGTGATAACCACTTGGAAAGTCCGGATAGGGTAGTTCGATTATTCATCCTATGAATATCCATTTGCATGCTTCGAACATCTCCATGTTCCCTACCAATGAAACGTGGTACTCCGCATCGCAAATGCTAGTCTCAAACTCGAGCGATCCTTATCCTTATTATCGGACGGCTCAATCGACTAGGAACGGTTTTTAGAATATACAGTGACTATAAGATGTATTTCATGATAGACATCTCCATGTTCTACCACATCTTACATACACTATAGTATATTCAAGGTCTTTATCAAAACAACAATAGTATATCACAATATAACAATATGAAGTAATATAAAGTCATTGCCATAAAAGTGTAAATAATATTAAACAAAAGATTGTTTATACAAAGAGTCATCAAAGCCCATAGCCACACAGTTGGCTCACTGGGCACCCACTCTTACAACTACATAGTTAGTCAGTCTCGTGAGTGTGTGGAAATGGTGAACTGAAAGCTTAAGTAACACAAGGAAAGTTTATGGATGTTCGAAGATTTTAATCACTCCTACGTCACCCCTTATTCCACCTAGCAAAGATTCACTTTAGAATACTTTGACAGTTACAAGCAATTTGTAAAATCCCGATCCAGGACAAGGACTTACACACATAGCCTATACAAGAACTCCTAGATCAAGAACACAACCTAGACTGCTTCTTCTCACAATGATAGTGTTTTTCACAAAACACTCAACTGATCTATTAGAGACTTTATAACTCGATAGAACTAGGCACAGATTGATCCAAAACTTGATCAGAATAATCCTTTTGTGCTTGATCAATTGACCACCTCAGTTGTTGTTCTTAATTATTTTTCCCATTGAGTATTTCCTTGTTGTCACCCTGTGTCTCACTCTGCACGTCTCTCTTTTCGATCTTGTATTTATAAGCTTTCTCTAACGGCTCCTTTTGGATTCAAATCATTTAATGTTTACTTGTCTTTTCTCCAATATTCTCTAACAATAATACGCTGACTTTCTATTGGTAGCTTTGCGTTGTGATGAGTGAGACGTTCTTGCTATTGATCAGTTTAGTAGCTTTGTTTGTCAACAGTTTAGTACAAGTTCCCATGTGATCAGTTTACCTCTTTTCTTTGAAGACTCGTTTTAACATTTTCTTTAATAAAGAATTTTTTTTCTCTTGAAGATTAAATTCCGACCTTCAATGTATATTTGGTTTAGGTCAATGGTCAACTCCGTTTAGCTTCTTTATCAGTTTTTCATTTCCTGCTCTGTGGACTTCCATTGGATTAGTTTGTCAAACACCAAAACTTAGCACTACAACAAATATGCTAATTAACCACACTAAAAAAGACAACGGTTTTAGACACAAATTGTTGTATTTTGACCTTTAACAATGGTTTTTACGAAAACCGATGTTGTTGGCCCTTTTTTAATGAAATACAACAATGGTTTTTAAAAAACCGTTGTTTTATATATGTCAAAAACAACGGTTTTTTAAAACCGTTGTTTTGCTTTTTTTTTTCTTAAAAACAAAATTACATATATATATATATACATACATAATATATATATATATATATAAATAACGCTAAAAAATGAAAAATATAAAGAGAAGGGAACCCAATTAAGCCCTAGCCAAACCCGTCGCCCTTTGACCCTGCTTATCTCGCCGCCCTATTCGTCGATCGATTGTCGGAGCAGGTCATCTCTTTATTTTTTTATCTTTTTTTGGTGATCATGATTGCCAGAGTCTTCACGTTCTCCGTTGTCTTTTAATGGCCAATTGGGAGTGAGTTGTCGTGGTTTCGGGATCTTTATATTTCACTGTGGGTTGTGTGTTTTTGAATCCTAGGATGATTTTGCATCGTTTTGTTACTGGAATTCAAATCATTTAGCTCTGGGTTTTTTGCTTGCGTTGTTCTTCATCTGTGAAGGAAGCTCTTTGTGCGATTTGATTTTTTTTATTCTTTGGCTGATCTGGTGGGTCTGGAGCTTGTGGTTGTGGTGTTTGGTTGATTTTCTCTTGTTGTAGTGGCTGGGCTGTCAGCGAGATAGAGCAATTTGAGGGGTGCGTACTTCTGCCCCTCACATGTTTGTGCAATTGCTTCAGTGGCTCAATGCTTGCACGTCCTCTAATTTGTAACGGGTATTTGGCTATCTCTGATTATTTTATATCGTATATTGGTGCTTGAGAACGCGGTTATTGCCGTAGGAGCCCTTTCTATCTTGTTAGTTTCATTCCGATAACAACAAGATGCTATTTCTTTGCTTGGGATAATTAGTGGGGCAGATTCTTCATGCTTATATATATATATGACTTTTTTGGTTAGCAATGCATTCAAGAAGGTATCATTTCATCATAAGAAACATTCTCATTGATAGGACCTCAGTGTTGTTACTTTTCATGCACGATATCCCACAAGACAGCCGATCCATGAAGTATTGCTTGTCTTTCTTCTTCTCCCTATTAATGTTATATATATGTATATATATGTATAATAAAATTTAATGATATACATATATAAAATTATTAATTACATGACCACTAGCTTGCTACCTGTCGAGAATAGTCCATGTTGCCCCCAACTTCTTTATGGACCGTATAGCAGCCACCTTCCGTGATGGTCCAGCTTCCACCTCTACACTCACTTTAACATGAAATTTAATTTGAGCTGTTTTTTTCTTTCATTTTTCAAAATAATTTCTGTTTATATATGTATATATATGATCAGTTAATTAGTTAATAACCTGCTTGTCTAATTCATATAGTTTCTACTAATTTCTTTAGTGGCTTAATTCTTGCACGTCTGCTAATTTGTAACAGGTAATTGGCTATCTCTGATTATTTTGTATCGTATATTTGTGCTTGAAAACACAGTCTTTATCGTGGGAGCCCTTTCTATCTTGTGAGTTCCATTCATGTAACATCTTTAATTGCTTAGTATTTAGCCTCATTTTACTTTGTTTTCAGATGTTATCATAGGTGTATCCTTTCTTTGGTTCCTCGTCCAGCACAAATATTGACGATTGGGAATCCACGGTTTTCATAGGATTTAATGCTGCTACAAGGTAAAATAGACCTATAAACATTTCACTTAGAGTTATATATATACATATATAATAACTTTTCAATTTGTCAAAGATTTCTTGGTAAGGATATGCACACGCAATTTGCTGAAATAAATACGACAAATATTGCTTCTTCATTCATTAATGTGTATTCGACGTTTATTCGATCGAATTTGTCCAAATGTTAGTTAATTTCATATTTTTAAATTGTTATTATAGGTTTCTATGCTCTCTTATTTTGAAATAAAGTGATAGTTATGCTCTCAATATATATACTATTATTTTCTTAAAAGTTGGTTCATTTCATTTTTTTGCTTAAATTAATCTAATCATATTAGGACTTTCGTGCCAATTTAATATATTAGTTTGTTATCCATATTATTACTTGAGTGTAATTAGGGTTCAAATTTTAAGGACATGATAGAAGAAGACGATAATACCGATGGTGAAGTTGATGGCAAAAGGCATCACTTATAAGTGATGAGAAGCCATATAATATTCTTGCAATCTGTTTTTGCTTCCATGTTCTTCATATATAATTAATAGTGGAAAACCATTTCGATCGCCTTGCCATGTATCTTATCTATTTTAGTGTACGGGTTTCGAATGAACTCGGCATGGGACATCCAAGAGAAGCGAAATATTCGGTTTACATGACGATCTTTCAGTCACTACTGGTTGGGATTGTTTGCATGATTGTTGTTCTAGCAACTCGAAATTATTTGATATAATCTTTACCAGTAGCAAAGAACTGATACGGGTTGTGGCTCATCTTTTGCCGCTTCTTGGAATTACGATGGTTCTCAACAGCCTACAGCTAGTGATATCAGGTATGATTATATTTGATTCATTCACTCGCACTATATGAACATCCAATTCACTCGTGACTTTTAAACTTGGTCTAATCCTTTTGGTCAAACCACCATGTAGGCATTGCCATAGGAAGTGGATGGCAATCCCTAGCAGCTTACATTAACTTGGGTTGCTATTATGTGTTCGGTCTGCCTCTAGGATACGTTCTTGGTTATGTTGCTCATTTTGGAGTTCTGGTAAAGTAGTACTATCCCGAAATCAACCCTAAAACCAATTGGAACAAATAGGCAAGTTCTGGAGTAAGATTTCCATAGGCTTTGTGCTCAACAAATTGTTTTCTGAACCATGCCAATCCAATATTTAATCAACAATTGTTTTCTTGCAGGATATGTCTTCAATTCCATAAGAAAACGTGATATCCAGCACATGCTCTTCACGTACAAGAGCATAATTGTGAAAGTACAAAAAAAATCAAGTCTCTAGATGCTAAAAATTTGTTTGTACATGGACAACGGTATGGCAGTTTTCTTGACTCAAAAATTCATAAAGTATCAAATTTCTTCCAATCGCATTCGTCGGGTTAGTCCACAGCCACATCCCTTTTTCTCTCCACGCACAAATTTCACCATTTTTCCTTTTATTTTTTCCCCTAAATTACAGATAGCAGATTAGGGATTTCCAGAGTTGATTTGCTGAAATGGCTTCTAAACGGATTTGGTTGGAGCTCAAGGATCTTCAGAAAGATCCACCCACTTCATGCAGCGCTGGTACTCTTTCTTATATTTTTTTTGTTTCAATTTCGTGTTTCTTTATTGGTTTGATGTGATTCTAGGGTGCTTGGGTATAATTTATGTGAATTATGGATTTGAAGAGAAATTATTTGTTTGACCTCTGTAGGAGTTTGACAAAGCTATCCTATGTAGGACGATAGGACTATTGACTGAGGGCTTCATCTTGTAGATATAATATAACTTCACCAGGTTACCCAAACTATGTGGTATAAATTTTTTTACTCAATGTACTATGCTTTATTACTACATAAAAGTCTAATATGTGAACGAGGCAATTGGAGATTAAGAGTGCAGTGCTATCCAATTTGAGCATTATAATCTATGTGTTATAGGCATTATCTTTATTGCCAAATAATATTAGTCACATTAACATGTTAAGATATGCTCTGACTATCAAGTACCCATATAAGTAAACCCTTTACAAAACAATAATTTGATTGCTGTTAATAAAAAAATGACATATATAAGGTCAGTATGGGTCTTTCGCGAGCATCAAGTACTGGTTATTGATAACAGATCTATCATCATAACTCTAGCATTAGGACAAGTAGCCTCATTATTTTTAGGTTTGGACAAGTAGCCTTATTATTTTTAGGTATACTTGGGTATGTATTCCAGATTACCCGCATATAGTCATTCTTTAGTCAATATTGGTTCCAATATTTTAGTTAGCAGTATTTTTATATAATATGTAATATCATTGGGTTAAATGACAATTATTATACCCGGACAATCATATACCCAGAGTATTTGCACACTGAAATAGCTATCAATTAATTAACTGCAATATCTTACAGAAATAACACAAACGCTTGTATGTACAAATAAATCTGTACGTATTGGTCAAATAGAATAAATTTTGTACAAGATTCAATGTGTGTTTCTTGGTTTGATGTGATTCTAGGGTGCTTGGAATATTCTAGGAGTCACGATTGGTGATATATTCTCATATCTACAGGTTTTTTTCTCTTGCATTGATGAATTTGTGATGCATAGTTGTTTTTATATATCTATCATCATGCTTATAATTTGGTGCATTATATTGATTTTTATAAGATAATTGTCTTCTTTTGTTTGTTTGTTTGTTAATTTCGGTAGTGTTGTGTGATTGGCTTCAGCTATATTGATTTTGGATTGCATTGCAGATTACTAATGAAGATATCTTTTATTATATTCTTATATAACTATATATGATTTTGGTCAGTCACTTTTTCCATGAGAATGATTAGAGTGCATCTTGTTATCATATGTGTTAGCTGTCTTCTGGTTTTTTATATGCTGAGTTTTGCTAATGTAGCTTTTTATATGATGAGCCAGACTTGTAATCTACAGGAAAAACTAGAGAAGAACGAATATTATGCAGAAAGTGTGAAAAACAAGGTGGCACTAATACACAAGCAAACAAAGAGAGACATGCATGGTTGAAGTTACATGTAAAGATGAAATATTCAAGGCAACGAAGGCAGCTAATACATGCATACCGTGAAACCAACCAGATTCCTAAGAAACATTTTCGATGCTTTTATGGTGAAGTGTCTTGTGTTTATCAAAGAATGAACTGCCAAGTTTCAGGATTCCCTTGTAAAGTTTGTTGCTTTGATATGATTTTTTGTAATATTGAAAAATTTTATATTAAATTTATTTTAAAAATTTTAATTTTGATTGATTTATAATATTGAAAATTTGTATATTAATTTTTTTTTATTTAAAAAACGACAACGAATTTAACCTGTTGCAAAACTGTTGTCGTAAGCCTCAAAAGACAACGGATTTAAACTCTTGCAGAACTGTTGTCGTACACCTACATAAGACATCGGTTTTAAAATGTGGTTGAATAATGTCAACATACGACAACAGATATAAACTGTTGTAAATCTGTTGTCGTATACCAACATAGAAACGGTTTATAACTGTCGTAAAAGGCAACTTAAGACAATGGTTATGAACCTTTGTCGTATGTTGGAATCCACAACGGATATAAACCGTTGTCGTATGTTATACTTTCGACAACAACTAAAAGTACAACGGTTTTTTGATCCCTACGACAACGGATTATATCCGTTGTCGTATCCCTTTTTTCTTGTAGTGTAGATATTTCATTTTACAACAATTTCACACTTTTTGATGCTTTGACAAATGTTAGACAATAGCTTAACATTCCTCCGTGTATCCATATACTCTTTCTTTAGAAGCTCTAATCTTGATGTTGAGCCAGGTCCATAATAATGCTGGAGTAGTTTCGTGATCTTCATTGTTTAGATTAATTAAACTGAATTTGGATGATCAGTTTAGCTGTGATACACATCATCAGTTTTAGTTTTAATTGTTTCCACAAAATCCCTTTCAAAATGTATGTATCTGATTGTCTTATGTTTTCATCCTTCTTTTCTTGTGTAAGTTCCAATATTTCCTTCTGTACTATGTACTTTCTTCCATGTTTATATCTTCTGATGTCACTTGTTGTTTGTTGATATTGCTGATGTACCCTTTTTTGAAGTTATATGATATTTCTATTTTGATGAACTGCTATGGAATCAGTTGATCTCATATCTTCTGTCAATACATTAATGAATCTTTTGCTTCCTGCCACATCTTTATTCTTTCTTGGGATTAACTGTTATCTTTATTGCTCTTATATGTACCTTACATTGTCATTAAAGAGATGTGAGTACTAAAACATGTTCTCATCGTTTATTTATAGTGAGCATTTCAAAATTATCTTGGACAAACAGAAATGAAAGTCTTGAAACGTATTTTTGAAGATGAAGTCACAACAAAAGTTCATCTACTGAGAGCTAGAATAATCATTTGCGGGTGGTTTTCACTACTTATCCTAGAGAGAAACTTTATAAATTGGACAAGTTTATGGGGAAGCTTGGTACATCTAGATCTGAGGATGTGTTCAGTCCTGATGGTATACACCTTTTATGTCTTAAAAAAGAGTTGAGAGCTTTGCTAAAGATTATTACTTATCAGCGATATCAAAGATTTTCAGATGGTGATCTAGGAATCTTAATGAATCTGTGGATAGATTCGATTTAGAGAGCCATACGTATTACTGAAGAGGGGTGATTTATAAATGAAAATGTATGTATTTTGCTAAATGATTTTTTCTTCTTCTTAATTTCTGTACTTATTAACTTTTTCTTTCTAAGAACTAATAAATAAATAAATCAATAACTTAAAGTTTTTAAAGAATGCAGTAAATAACTCATGAAGATATTTCAGTTTATCTTTTCAACCAAATGAGATGCAAAAATTAAGTAAATGAATAAATAAGATTTTTGAGAAAGAATGGCTTAGTTTGTTCTAGAGATTCTTGTTGAGGTTGTCATCAGTTGAGTTATTGCAACTGACATTCCCCCTCACATCGAGACTTTTCTTCTGAACAGATATTTGATCAGTTGATCAATTTGGCTGTGGTAGACTGGACTTTTTCAAGTGTTCGGGTTGAACTGTAAGTTTAGTTAATATGTTCTAAACTGTCAGATGTATTTTATTTTCCGCAAACACAAAATAGAACTCGAATATGGTACCCATTTTTTGTGGGTCCTCAAGTGATTAAACATTTAGGATTCTATACCTGAATCACTTTAACTGATCGATTTTTGGATGGATCCCACAAGATTCGCGGTTTGTGCATTGTGTTCTTGTGAGATAAACAATATCCATTTGATTGTGAATATTGTGTTTGTGAGTGTTATGGACGGTTAGTGTGAGCTTTTAACCTGCCTTTAATTCTTCTGTTCCACTTTGAATTTTTCCATTGGTAGGTTTTGTAGTTGTGTCGTTATGTTGTTGATATGTTCTTAGTTTGATTTGATTCACAATCTTGTTTATGATATTTCTCCGGCATATATCCAACTCCAAATTTTTGGACATTGCTGTATTTTTTAGAAGCTTTCTCGCTATGTCGAATCTGCTCTCCTTGTGTTTCTTCTGAACTGGACTTGATGAACTGAATATATTTTCCTTTGTTCAATTCTAGTCTCGGTTGTTTTTCAATCATAGTAGGCTTGCAGTTTATGTCACTGAACCCTAAACCAGTTTTGTCTCTATTTGGCTTCTGTGACTCTTGTAGTTCATTCAACATTACTGATGACTTATTCCAGGTTTGAATTAGCTCATTCATCCTTAGATTCTCTTATTTCAATTCCTGACTTTCGACTCTTAACTCTTCATTTTTCGTTTTGAGTTTTGTAATTTCTTCTTCTAGGCTGAGCTTCTCAACTGACATTTCCCAATCTGGTTCAGTTGAGCTATCGAATTTATTATTTTTCTGAGTTTTAACTTCTTCAAGTACTAAGCAGAGTCATTGATATTCATTTGCCATATCATGTAATACTTCTTATAGTCAACTAGTGGCTATGGGCTTTGATGACTCTTTGTAAAAACAATCTTTTGTTTAATGTAATTTACACTTTTATAAATGGCAATGACTTTATATTACTTCATATTGTTATATTGTGATATACTATTGTTGTTTTGATAAAGACCTTGAATATACCATAGTGTATGTAAGATGTGGTAGAACATGGAGATGTCTATCATGAAATACATCTTATAGTCACTGTATATTCTAAACTGTTCCTAGTCGATTGAGCCGTTCGATAATAAGGATAAGGATCACTCGAGTTTGAGACTAGCATTTGCGATGCGGAGTACCACGTTTCATTGGTAGGGAACATGGAGATGTTCGAAGCATGCAAATGGATATTCATAGGATGAATAATCGAACTACCCTATCCGGACTTTCCAAGTGGTTATCACTTATCGAGTGGATAAAGTCCGCGGTTTTGGTTGTACACCATTAGTCCTTACGACTTGAAACATCATGGAGACTCTATATGCTACTGCTGTGCTTTGACTCGTTTACCGACTCTATGGGGGTCATCAGGTGTCGAGATTGGGTACAGTTACGACACATATAGGAGTCGATGCATTGTTGTCAAGGATTCACCACATACTTGCGAGTGTGGATATCCTATGCGATCTGAGGAGATATTAGTATGACAAATCTCTGGCCAGAGTACTTGATGTGATTTAAGAAATGGTTTCTTAGTAGCACATGCGATGTCACTAATTTGATCTTCAAGATGTATTGCATAGTTATCGAATCTTGAGCGACTCTCGATATACCAATGGTTGTTGATTCGATCGGGATATATGGATGAAGGGACCGTACTGTACGCTAACCAAAATCTACTGGTTCTTGTAGGCACTATCAGTGATACCTAGGGAATCATGGGGCGATGTTGCTAGGCGCTTTACCATGATTCGTTGGGCAAGTCGGAAAGTGTTGTTCCGAGTCACAAGGAGTTGTGAGCCCACGGCTAGCTGTATCCCTGAACCATTGAGGGTCACACAGTGTAATGGAGTTTTAATCCCCGTTGAGATAGTTAAATTTAAAGAGTTAAATTTAATGAACAAAGAAGTTGGACTTCTTAAATAAGAGTAAGGGAGTAGGATTTCCTAAAATGACATAGGGATGTACATTTTTGGAAACCACTGAATTCGGATTCAGGAAAATATATCTTGACTTTAAAATGTGCAGAAATGGTTTCTGTGCACATTGGTAAAATCGGTTTATCAATCGGAGTCACGATGAATTTTATATTAATTTCTGAACATGCGGGCTTTGCTTGTCGGGCCTCAACTTATGACTAATGGGCCCTAAGGTGTTAGTGGCCTGCATTATAAATAAGTTATTGCAGTACAGAAATTACACACAATAGGTCATAATTTTGAGAGCAGAATTTTCGAAACCCTAGCCCCTTTCACTCTCACAATTCGGCCGCCCCTACTTGCTCTGTCAGAGAATTTCCGGTCTGTGATTTTTAATTGCAGTCAGGAATAACGAATCAGATTCGTTTAATCTCTTCGCAGAAAACTTCTGATAGATTTTCTAGTGCAATCTATCAGAGGGATTGAACCTCTATTCGTGGACCTGATTGAAGGAGTTCATCGGTTCCAGGGAGAGACAACAAGAGCAGAGAAATCTGTTGGAGTCCAATAATCTCGCTTCGAGATTGAAGGTAAAATTTAATTAATTGTTATTTGAATTTTACACACACAATATAATTTAATCGTTGAATGGTTGATACCCACATCATGGAATTGTTCCATGATAAAAATTTTTAAACTTCCGCTGCACCGGGTATCAATCGTGATTGATCTGACCGCCAGTTTTCCTACAGTGGTATCAGAGCCAGGTTGCTCAGATCAAACGATTAAATTAATCGATTGTACAAAATTTTTGAATCTCGGTTTTTGGAAAACAAAATAAATATTTTTTAAATAAAAATTTTTCGGGGCAAAACCCGGGCAGCGATTGGATCGCTGCCCGGTGGGGCAGCAATTGTTGCTGCCCCGGGCGGCGCACGGCGCCGCCCAAAGGGGGCGCACGGCGCCGCCCAGGACGGCGACCGTCGCGGCCCAGGGCAGCGCTGTGCGCTGCCCAGCGCAGCGCTCGGCGCTGCCCAGGGCAGCGAGAGTGCTGCCCTAAGGGGGCAGCCGGGCTGCCCCCGGCCCGCGCCCCGGATGCGGGCCGGCCCGGGAGTGTCCCGGGCGGCCCGCGGGAAAAATTTTATTTTTATTTAAAAATTAATTTTAATGTGTTAAAATTTTATTTATGGTCCGGTCAAAAATTGTTTTTGATTGGTTCACGAGATTTCGGATCGAATTGTTCGAGTCCGTAAATTTTAAAATTGATTTTTGGATAAATTTGAATTTTTGGAAAATTTTAATATTTTATCCTTAAATTGAATTTTGAAATCAATTATTTTTGGTACAATTGATGATAAGATATGATCTTATGATATATTAAGTAAAATATGATTTTATCTGTAAAATTGGATTTTATAGATAAAATATGATTTTATTTGATATAGAGATAAAATATGATTTTATGTGTAAAATATGATTTTATATATAAAATATGATTTTATCTTGTTTAAATTTGAATTGCCACTGCATGTTATCCAATAAATTAATTTTGAATTAAATGTTATTGGATAAGGATGATCGATTGCCATGACCAATTTTGTAGGTGTATGTTAGGAATTTACATTTGTTTTATTGTTGTTGGTTTTATTAATGGGCCTGGTTTATGGCCCAGTATGAATGTCATATGTAATAAAAGTGGGCTTGGTTTATGGCCCGTTCCCACCCCTAAAAATGTATCCCCTACTTGTCATTGTTATTTATTGTAAATACATTAGATTTAGTGGGAGATCAAGATTTGAAGATGGTGGGCCCAGCAGACAATAAAGACAAAAGAAATGTAAATTGGAAGCACATGTAATAGGATTGCATTGCATACTGCATATTACCTAGGATTGGACTAAGACTCGTGATTGGCAACCACGGGTCAATTAGAAATGGAATCGATCATCCTATATAATATTTGATATTATGATTGTATGCATGTTTAGACATAAATTGCGTGAATCCGGTAAGCATGCAATAAATTGAATTGATGAGACAAAATTTTTATAATTAAAAATCCCTCATTTTAAATATGATTTAAAATTGATATCAAGATAAATAAAGGAAATTTAAATTTGTTTAAATGTTCCTACCTTCCATCAACGGTCAATGTATGTGATGCTACCCGCGGATACGGTCCGGCTCATATTATTGGGGGGGCCCGTCCGTCGGAAAGCTGTACATTGGATCGACAAATGTTGTAAGTTGGGTGGAACTCCCATGGGATCGGCTCATATTATTGGGGGATCCACATGGCGACCGTCCATCACAACTTAATATTGATGGGTCATCTTGACATGTCACTTTAAACGGCGTCATATTATTGGGCCCTTATTGGACATGAGGTAAATACATGGGGGTTGCTTTGGAAGCAATTGGGCTCTACCTTTTGAGAATTATGGTTGGCTGATATTATTCGGGACCATAAGTTTGTCAATTGGACTCCATGTTCTCACTAAGGAAAAAGTTTCCCGTTTTCACTAGAGGGTAGTGAAATCGTTAAAATAGTGGGAGTGAAATTCATAAAATTAAATTCGCCTATTTTATGTCTTAGTAAATTATTTAAACAATCATTGATATTGTCTGTTTTTCTTTTCAGTATTTCATACGATGAATTCGCGTAATCCTTTATTCTCGATCCTCGAACAAAACAAGTTGACTGGCGCCAACTATACGGAATGGTTCCGGAAGTTGAAGATTGTCTTAACTTCGGAGAAAATGCTCTACGTGTTAGAGAAAGCACCTCCGAAGGAAGCACCAGCTGATGTAAGTCCGGAGGAATTGGCCAAGCTTGATGCATGGTGGGACCATGACATCAAGACCAAATGCTATATGCAAGCCTCGATGTCTGATGAACTCCAGAGGCGATTTGAGGACACGGTGAATGCTGCTGACATTCACGCGCAACTCAAGGAACTTTTTGGGGCTCAGTCGAGGGCTGAAAGGTTCGCAACTGTTAAGGAGTTGATGACGTGCCGCATGCGTGAAGGGACTTCGGTCCGTGATCATGGGGTACGAATGATTTGGCTCATACAAAAGTTGGCGACCCTTGATTTGGTGTTGGAGCATGAACTCAATGTGGATTTACTGCTTCTGTCTCTTCCTTCTTCATTTGATGGATTTGTGGTAAATTTTAATATGAACAAGATAGAGGCCACCCTTGAAGAGATGGTCAATATGCTCGTTACATATGAATCCACACTTAAGAAGGATAAGCCCGTTTTCTTGGTGGGCTCCTCATCTTCTGCTAAGAAGGGGCCAAGTATGAAGGGCAAGAAACGTTCTGCCCCACCCAAGAAAGTCGAGCCCGAGAAGAAGCAAAAGACAAAGGCTTCAAACAATGGAAAATCCAAGGATGTTTGCCATTACTGCAAGAAGCCGGGACATTGGAAGCGTAACTGCAAGGAATATCTAGAGCAGTTGCGAACTGCAAAGGGTATGTTCTATATTGAAATTAACATTTCGCTTAACACTACTTCTTGGGTATTGGATACCGGATGTGGATCTCACATTTGCAATGAGTTGCAGGTGATGACAAGAAGTCGGAGGCTTAGAATGGGTGAGACCCAGCTGAGGCTCGGGAATGGTTCCAGAGTTGAAGCTACAGCCGTAGGAGACGTTTGTTTAATTTTGCAGAACGGTTTTAAGTTATTATTAAGAGATGTTTTATTTGTTCCAGATTTAATTAAAAACATTATTTCTATTTCTATGCTTGATAGAGATGGTTATTCTTGCAATTTTGTGAATGGGATTTGCAATATTTACAAGAATGAATGTTTAATTGGAAATGGACAACTAGAAAACGATCTATACAACTTAAAACTAAAAGACGTTCCAATAAATTATATTGATAAACCGGCAACAACAAACAAAAGAAAAATCGATAGTCAAAACCCGGCGAACCTTTGGCACGCTAGGCTAGGTCATATTTCCTCAAGGAGGATGAACAAGCTAGTGGGAGAGGGCATGTTTGATATGTCTGATATTAACTCTCTACCTACTTGTGAATCCTGCCTAAAAGGGAAAATGACTAAATCTCCTTTTAAGGGGAAACCTGAGCGTAGTCAAAATCTGTTGGATTTGATCCATACAGATGTTTGTGGTCCATTTAGAGTTGGGACTCAACATGGCCACACCTACTTCATTACCTTTACTGATGATTATTCAAGGTATGGGTATTTATATTTAATGAAATATAAGTCTGAAGCATTTGAAAAGTTCAAAGAATTCAAGGCTGAAGTAGAAAACAAGCTAGGTAAAAGTATTAAAGCACTTAGATCGGATCGAGGTGGAGAATACTTGAGTACCGAGTTTTTGGACTATCTGAAAGAGAATGGGATTCTCTCTCAGTGGACTCCTCCAATGACACCACAGCTGAATGGTGTATCGGAGCGTCGTAATCGAACTTTGTTGGACATGGTTCGATCTATGATGAGTTTCACTGAGCTTCCACCTTCGTTTTGGGGCTATGCGCTTGAAACGGCGGTATTGTTGTTGAACAACGTCCACACTAAAGCAGTGGACAAAACACCATACGAGTTGTGGAATGGCAAAGCTCCTAAGTATTCGTACTTGAGGATTTGGGGATGTCCTGCTTACGTGAAGCGGACAGTAGGAGATAAGTTGGATAGTCGATCCAGCTTATGTTATTTTGTAGGGTATCCGAAGAATTCAATCGGATATTATTTCTATTATCCTGCTGAAACAAAGGTGTTTGTTTCAAGGAATGTCACCTTCTTGGAGAAGGAGTTCTTATTGGATAAGAAAGGCGAGATGATGGAACTCGAAGAAGTTCGAGAAGAACCCGAAATACAAAATAACGATCCTACGCCTCAGGAACCATTACTGGACACGACTGAACCTAGAAGATCCGAGAGGACTTCTAGACCTCCTGTTCGATATGGTCTTCTTCTTGAAGGGGATCAAGATGAACCCGACATTGGATGTGATCCAAGAAACTTCAAGGAAGCAATTTCTGATGCGGATTCAAATTTATGGCTTGAAGCTATGCAGTCCGAATTGGATTCGATGCATACAAACCAAGTTTGGTCTTTAGTAGATCCTCCTGATGGAATTGTTCCAATAGGATGTAAATGGATCTACAAGAGAAAGCTTGGGCCTGATGGTAAGGTATTGACCTACAAGGCGCGATTGGTGGCAAAAGGTTATACTCAAAGGCAAGGAGTTGACTATGATGAAACCTTTTCACCAGTTGCAATGTTCAAGTCCATAAGAATCCTAATTGCCATAGCTGCATGGTATGAATATGAGATATGGCAGATGGATGTGAAGACTGCTTTTCTTAATGGAGACATTAAGGAAGAAATCTATATGAAGCAGCCTGAGGGGTTCACATCCATGGGAAGCGAGCATAAGGTATGCAAGCTTCAGAGATCAATTTATGGTCTAAAACAAGCATCAAGAAGTTGGAACCAGAAATTTGATGAAACAATAAAAGATTTTGGTTTCATCAAGAACCCGGAGGAACCATGCGTGTACAAGAAAGTAGTTAAGGATGCTGTGACATTCTTAGTACTTTATGTTGATGACATCCTACTCATTGGGAATGATGTAGGGATGTTGCAGTCAACAAAGATATGGTTATGAGGTAGATTCTCGATGAAGGATTTGGGTGAGGCATCCTACATTCTAGGGATACAGATCTATAGAGATAGATCTAAGAGAATGATAGGACTCACTCAATCAACCTACATCGACACCATATTGAAACGGTTTTCAATGGATGGGTCCAAGAGAGGACATCTACCCATGTGTCATGGAGTTTCTCTATCCAAGTCTATGTGTCCCAAGACTGATGCAGAGATAGAGAATATGACACATGTACCATATGCGTCAGCTATAGGTAGTATCATGTATGGGATGATATCTACCAGACCGGATGTAGCATTTGCTCTGAGTGTCACGAGCAGATATCAGGCTAATCCTGGTCAAATGCATTGGAAAGCCGTGAAGGACATTCTTAAGTACTTACGAAGGACTAAGAATATGTTCATGGTATATGGAGGACGAGATCTGAAATTGGAAGGCTATACCGACTCTAGCTTCCAAAGTGACGTGGATGACTCGAAGTCAACCTCTGGATTTGTATTCATGCTCAATGGCGGTGCTGTCTCTTGGAAGAGTTCCAAGCAAGACACCACAGCGGATTCCACCACTGAAGCTGAATACATTGCAGCATCAGCTGCTGCTAAAGAGGCCGTTTGGATGAGGAATTTCGTCAAAGAGTTGGGCGTCATCCCTGAATTTGTTGGTCCAGTCCCGGTGTACTGCGACAACACGGGTGCCGTTGCTCAAGCAAAGGAACCAAGGTCTCATCAAAGATCCAAACACGTACTGAGGAAATACCACATCATCCGGGAGATTGTGGAAAGAGGAGACATCACTGTCGAACGAGTGGCCTCTGCAGACAATATCGCTGATCCGCTTACTAAGCCCTTGCCAGGACCATTGTTTGACAAACATCGCGAAGCAATGGGTCTACGTAGTATGACTAGTTGGCTATAGGGCAAGTGGGAGATTGAAAGAGTGGGTGCCCAGTGAGCCAACTAGTGGCTATGGGCTTTGATGACTCTTTGTAAAAACAATCTTTTGTTTAATGTAATTTACACTTTTATAAATGGCAATGACTTTATATTACTTCATATTGTTATATTGTGATATACTATTGTTGTTTTGATAAAGACCTTGAATATACCATAGTGTATGTAAGATGTGGTAGAACATGGAGATGTCTATCATGAAATACATCTTATAGTCACTGTATATTCTAAACTGTTCCTAGTCGATTGAGCCGTCCGATAATAAGGATAAGGATCACTCGAGTTTGACAAGCATTTGCGATGCGGAGTACCACGTTTCATTGGTAGGGAACATGGAGATGTTCGAAGCATGCAAATGGATATTCATAGGATGAATAATCGAACTACCCTATCCGGACTTTCCAAGTGGTTATCACTTATCGAGTGGATAAAGTCCGCGGTTTTGGTTGTACACCATTAGTCCTTACGACTTGAAACATCATGGAGACTCTATATGCTACTGCTGTGCTTTGACTCGTTTACCGACTCTATGGGGGTCATCAGGTGTCGAGATTGGGTACAGTTACGACACATATAGGAGTCGATGCATTGTTGTCAAGGATTCACCACATACTTGCGAGTGTGGATATCCTATGCGATCTGAGGAGATATTAGTATGACAAATCTCTGGCCAGAGTACTTGATGTGATTTAAGAAATGGTTTCTTAGTAGCACATGCGATGTCACTAATTTGATCTTCAAGATGTATTGCATAGTTATCGAATCTTGAGCGACTCTCGATATACCAATGGTTGTTGATTCGATCGGGATATATGGATGAAGGGACCGTACTGTACGCTAACCAAAATCTACTGGTTCTTGTAGGCACTATCAGTGATACCTAGGGAATCATGGGGCGATGTTGCTAGGCGCTTTACCATGATTCGTTGGGCAAGTCGGAAAGTGTTGTTCCGAGTCACAAGGAGTTGTGAGCCCACGGCTAGCTGTATCCCTGAACCATTGAGGGTCACACAGTGTAATGGAGTTTTAATCCCCGTTGAGATAGTTAAATTTAAAGAGTTAAATTTAATGAACAAAGAAGTTGGACTTCTTAAATAAGAGTAAGGGAGTAGGATTTCCTAAAATGACATAGGGATGTACATTTTTGGAAACCACTGAATTCGGATTCAGGAAAATATATCTTGACTTTAAAATGTGCAGAAATGGTTTCTGTGCACATTGAATTTCCTGCTTTGTTGACTTCCATCAGATTATTTTTTCAAACACTAAAACATAGATATTTAATTTTCCAACAATTTCCCATTATTTGATGCTTTGACAACTGTTGGACAATTGCTTATCATTCTTCTGTGTATCCAGATATTCTTTCTTTAGAAGCTCTTATCCAGATGTTGAGCCAGGTCCATAATAATTCTGGAGTGGTTTCATGATCTTCATTGTTTAGATTGGTTAAACTGAATTTGGATGACCAGTTTAGCTGTGATACACATCATCAGTTTTTTTTAATTGTTTCCTCAAAATCCCTTTCAACTTGGATGTATATATTGTTTTGTGTTGTCGTCCTTCCTTTCTTGTGTAAGTTCCAATATTTCCTTCTGTACTATGTACTCTTTTTTCATGTTTATATCTTCTGAAGTCACTTGCTGTTTCTCAATAATGCTGATGTCCCTTTTTTGAAGTGATATGATATTTATATTTTGATGAAATGTTATGGAATCAGTTGATCTAATATCTTCTGTCAATACATTAATGAATTTTTTGCTTCCTGAAACAGCTTTTTTCTTTCTTGGGATTAACTACTATCTTTATTGATCTTATATGTACCTTGCATTGTCATTAAAGAATAAGTGTGATATGAGTACTAACACATGTTCTCATCGTTTATTTATAGTGAGCATTTCCAAATTATCTTGGACAAACATAAATGGAAGTCTTGAAACGTATTTTTGAAGATGATGTCACAACAAAAGTTCATTTATTGAGAGCTAGAATAAATCATATGCGGGTGGTTTTCACTACTTATCCTAGAGAGAGACATTATAAATTGGACAAGTATATGGGATAGCTTGGTACATCTAGAGCTAAGGATGTCTTCAGTCCTGATAGTATACACTTTTAATGTCTTAAAAAGGAGATAAGAGCTTTCCTAAAGATTATTACTTATCAGCGATATCGAAGATTTTTAGATGGTGATCTAAGAAACTTTATGAATCTGTAGATAGATGCGGTTCAGAGATCCATACGTATTGCTGAAGGGTGAATTATAATTTAAAATTTAAATATTTTGCTAGATTATTTTTGCTTCTTTTTAATTTCTGTACTTATTAACTTTTTCTTTCTAAGAACTAATAAATAAATAAATCAATAACTTAATTTTTAAAGAATGCGGTAAATAACTCATCAAGATATTTTAGTTTATCTTTTCAACCAAATGAGAAGCAAAAAGTAATTAAATGAATAAATAATATTTTTGAGAAAGAATGGCTTGGTCTGTTCTAGAGATTTCAGTTGAGGTTGCCATCAGTTGAGCTGTTGCAATTGACATTCCCCCTCGCTTTGATACTTTCCTTATGAACTGATATTTGATCAGTTGATCAATTTGGCTGTGATAGACTGGACTTTTTCAAGTGTTCGGGTTGAACTGTAAGTTTAGCTAATATGTGCTAAACTCGTCAGATGTCTTCTATTTTCTGCAAACACAAAATAGAACTCAACTATGGTACCCATTTTTCGTGGGTCCTCAAGTGATTAAACCTTTAGGAATCCATACCTGAATCTCTGGGGCCTCGGGTTTCTAATCTCATTCTTAGGAAAATAATAGAAGTTTAACAATAACATCCATGAACATGTGAAAATCAATAATTTTTTTTTACAAGACGGGCGCGGGGGCGCTGGCCAGGCAGAACTTTTGTTCTCCTAGGGCGCGGGTGCACTCGGACCAGCGCGGGTGCGCTCATACGGGCAGAAAAAATTTCCAAATCTTCTCTTTTGCTGTCAATACATAGTTCTAAGATGTAGTTCAACAAATAACCATCTCAAATCAACTTTAAGATGATGTACATACAAGATACAAGATAGGACATGCATTTCATATTAATCCTAGCATCTATAATTCTTCAAATCTTGAATATAAACTAGGATTCAATAAATCAAAAACATGTACAAGATTCTATGTATTCTAACATGTTTCATAAATTCATTTCATACGTGTCATCTGCTTAAAACCCGAGTCACCACTTCTAATCTTTTGATCTCGAGCTATGCAAGCCACATCTGACTTGCTCATGCCCTAACCTGATGCCATGCACACATACAAAAGAAGACAATAACCGGATAACATCCGAAGAGAATATAATTCTAAGTATAAAAGACATATAAACGTAAGATCAATATCATATCAACTCTAAACATATCAATTCAAAACATAGAGTTAGTAGCGCGCGTATATCACGAATTTATTCGTATCAGATCTCTGCCATCAAGATTTGCATCTGATCTTGACATAGATATCCATCTATCATAGTCGCATCCAACTCGAAAATAAGGTCGTATCAGACCTTGGAAATACATATATTTCAATGATTTTTGACGGAGCTTTGACTTCGACTAATGATGTAGAAAATTTTGAACTGCACTTCATGAAAATTTTAGAGAAAACCATTTTATTGAAGCTATCTGTTTAGAAAGGTGAGTGGTTGGTTGTTAAATATTTTGGAAACTTGGGAATTTCATAGGAGCTCGAGTCCTATAGAGCTTGATCGATAAGTAGATATTAAGCATCGTCTTTTGCGGGAAGCTTTTAATTTATGGTTGAAATCGACATAAATTATTTATTGATTTCACGGACTCTAATGTTTGAAGTTGTTATTAGGGATCGAAAGTTATCAGATTAAAGGAAGTATCAGACATTGTAGGAATTTATGTGGAGCATTGATCAATAAAGGAGGATATAAGATTAGAGAAATGTAAGTTGTGCAATAACTTAAAGGTCTAAGAATTTGTAGGTTGTGGAACTTATAAATTACAATAGGATGACGTTCGTGGGTTTGCAGTTTAGATCAAAGGTAATTTGATGCAGTGATAAAATTTAATTTTGAATAAAATCACTCGAGATCAAATAAGAACTAGGAATTTATAGGACAGTAAGAGTTAGCTGAACCATTGGTGATATATAGATTTAATAAGTATTAGAGTGCGCAGCGAGAGCTAATTAGCCTCAACTCTTGTGGATGCGAGGTAAGAAGATTTAGTGTTATTATGGTATAAGATAATCGAACCTGATTAGTAAGTTTTGAATTTCGAGGACGAAATTCCATTTAAGGAGGGAAGTAATTGTATCACTTAAAATCCAATCTATTTAATCGCATGCATTAAATTAAATAAATATTATGATTATTATTTTTAAGCTTAATCGATTTAAAATTCTTTATATTAATTATTTGTTAATAAAATATTAATTATTTATTTAAATGTTTTTAATTTACTAAATATTTAATTAATACTTTTAATTGCTTAAGTTTAATTTCCAAAATGATTTTTATTGTGCAACTTATTTGCTTTAAATATTTTAAAGGTTTAAGTTTGCTTAATTAAATGATTTTAATTATTTAGTTTATTTGTTTAAATGATCCTAACTGTCCCACTTATTTATTTAAAATAATTTAAGTTTATTGGATAGTTATTTAAATGATTTTAACTGTTAAGCTTATTTATTTAAATATTTTTGGATTTTTCAACTTATTTGTTTTAAATAACTTAAGTTTAGCGGTTAGTTATTTTAAATCATTTTAAATGTCTATCTTATTAATTTAAATGCTTTCAATTGCCCAAGTCGTTTTAAAGATTTTTATTCCGATTGCGTATTTTAGGGAAATTCTCGGTTTAGTGATATATTTTTGGGTGTTTCTCGATTTAGTCCTAAATCAATTTAGTGTCCCAATTTAGTCCCATATTTTCACAATTTTTTAACCCGTTGGTATTTCTGTTAATTGATTAACGGACAAGCAGAAATCCCTCTTCCTTCCTTCGTAGAAAATTCCCAAATCCCAAGCCCTAATTGCCCTCCTTGGCAGAGCTCACATTGAAGAATTTCAGAGCTGGGAATCTCGCCCATCGCTCCATTCACCTATCGTCCGCATGCACCTCCACAAATTTCCCCAATCCTCCTTCGCACAGCCCTGAAAATTTTGAGGGTAAGGTTGCATCATCTTTCTACTAAAAAATCTGACGGTCGGAATATTTTTTTTTTTTGTAGCACCGTGTGTTACTTGGTTGGTTAAAAAGTAAGAGAGAGTAGTGCGTTAATTTTTTTTAGAAAAATCCCATGCTTGTTCGAATGGAAGTAAAAAATTAAGAGCATGGTTAATTAAAAATATGCATTTGAGGGTGCTGGCCGATCATTACCAAGAAGTCAAGAACGACATTGTAGTATTGGACAGTGAGGTATTTGTTGGCTGTGATATTCTCCAGGTAGAAAATGTGATTTTTTTAAGGATACAGTTTCATTTTTCATTTTGGTTTGTGTTAGTTTTTTTGGGATTTTAGTGGCATTGTGTTTGCATGTGAAAAACCAAGCTTGATGTGTTTTTTGGGAGTATGAAGGCTAGTTATCATTTTCATTTCTTGTTATTCAAACTGGTGACCAGAAATCTGTTCATGTTAGATTGTGCAAAATGGTAGATGGAACGTATTTTCTTTGCTTTAGAATTTTTTTGTATATTCTCTCAAGGGTGGATTCTAGTTCTATGCAAGGAGAACCAATATATGATGGGATGCATTGAATCTGAATTATACATCATGGATGTTAAATGGTCTACTTCCTGTCTTGTTCTTGCACTGTTGTTCTTCGCATCTCGCAAGTCTCACTCGACTGTGTATAGATGCAAGTCTCACTCGACTGTGTGTATACATATAATCATCAGTAGTAATATGAAACTTCTGTGTGCATGCAGAAGAGGCGGCAGTAGTACTGGTGGGAGCAAGGACGTGCGAGTCCTAGAGCCATGGGTTCAAAGGGTAATGCTTGAGTGACCACAACTGCGGGCTGTTGTGCATAAACGAGGGCTGCTTCTGCACGAGGCCCTATTGATGAGCTTTATAGCTACCTGTTGTTTGTGAATCAATCATCTCTGTTCTCGCCATGATCTATGATATTATAATTGTGATATATCTCGTTGAAGATGTATATTTTTGTCACTTATATGGTGCTGAAGAATAATTAAGTTTGAATCTTGTGTGTCGACATTTATGAAATCAGAGGATTTAATGTACTTGAAGGAATATTCATATTCATATTAGTCCTGCTTTATATGTTTGAAGGAATATTAATTCAATATCAACTTGTGTGAAAAGATATCAACTTTATGCATGAAAGTTCCAGTACTCTCCTATCCAGTACTTGTATCTTTCTTCTTTGTAAATTGCATATTTTCTTAACCAGAAAAAAGTTCCTAAAGGGTTTTAATGTACTTCTGAAATCAAACTGCCCTTATGTAAAGAAAAACACAGCAAACAATTTTTATACATTTATGAAACTCAACCTGTACAAACAATTCACTGAAGATGCACTTGGAATAAAATTCACCACCACCACATAACCACATAATTAATGAACACAAATTCTTGGAACTAAAAGCAAAAAAGAAACCACAAAATAAACCACATTGAATACCAAATCTGGAATAAAATACACTGGTTCGATTGAATCGAATTAATTTTTCGAGTAGACAATAGAAATTACATAGTCTTGAGTCAATGAATAAACACTACAAATCCAAATCAAAGATACACGAGGATATCTAATCACCACTGATTTCTAGAGAATTTACTAGTTGTTTAATCTCTTCCACTTTCGCTACAACCCTCAATACATGATTTCGGTTCTCACTTTTTAAATCTAAAACTAATTCATTCAGTTGAGAAAACTTTTCAACTTCATTAGATTTTCTGTTTGAAGATGCTCTAAGAAGTTGCACATGAACTTTCTTCGTGAGACATAAATGAATCAGATGCGTGTTGTTTCTCTATATATGCACGAAAAGCTTTTGATGCTTCATCTTTGCTCCAGAATGATCTGTGAGAAGCACCACCAAATTTGTTGACTTGACTATGAGCTTCTTCCCATGTCTTGTATACACGGGGTTTACGTCCAGTGAATATAACATACGTTTTTTCCTACAATACACAAAAAAAAAAAAAATCAAATTCAATGTTCATTAATTCATAATTCATAATAAAAAAAAAGTGTGATAGGGCTGAGTCCACCATTTTAGGAAATAGAGCTATATCAATCATGTTTTACTGGAACCAAAAACAAAACTGAATGTTATCAATAATCAATCAATGTGACCAATACATGCCAGTAGCCTGATAAATTTGAATGTGCAAGATAAATTTTCACATAACTCTGGCATCAAAATATTTTCCTGGAATTAAAGAGGTTTAGACCCTTCAAAAAGAATACCTAACTCATGAGATATTTGCAAATTAAATTTATCAATTAACAATAGGTATGTTTTTCTTAACCACTTCAAAAAGAATACAGTAATCTCTCTTTTTTTCCACTTCCAAAAAATGTCAGTTAATTCAAAGTTTGGAGCTTAAATTGTCATTTCGGTATGGTAAAATCCCACAGACAAAGATATGCTTTTTAAGAACAATATAAACCAAAAAACCATAAGGAGGCGCGCGAAGGAGAAGAACGAAATTCTAGAGAAAAGTTAAACTTGAAAATCGAATTGAAAACATGTTCTCATGGTTACCTTGACCGAACGGAGTGCGTGAAGGAGGATTTGAATCGAGCGACCAAGCTGGCTTCCAAAATCTGGAATTCTCTAGGAGCGATTTGAAGAGAAAAATAAATTAGGGAATTTGGAATGGACTTTAATGGCAGAAGGTTACTCCTTGTTCCGTTAAATTATCACTCCAAATTGACGAAGAACCAAATGGGTAAAAAATTGTGAAAATATGGGACTAAATTGGGTAATTAAATTGATTTATGACAAAACCGAGAAACATCCCAAATAAATGGGACTAAACCACGAATTTTCCCTGTATTTTATTTACATGACTTTTAAACAATCATTTAGTTTATTTAAATTATTTTAATCGCTCAATTTATTATTTAAATATTCTATTTAACATTGTGACATCAAAATAACTAAAGTATTGATTTTAATTTCTAAGTTAGTGTTTAAATTCCATCAAATGTTTATTTGTTTTTGTGATGCCTAAATTCCATAATTTAAATTTCATGTCTAATTTAGCCTCGATATTTAAATTCCTAAATTCATGATGATTTAAATGCCTTATAATTTTCCTAGAATTTAATTGCTCAAACATTTAAATTTATTTACTTGAGATATTTGAAATTTGTGACCTTCGGCTCCGACACGCGGTTAAGGTAGACACGGCGAGAAAATCTCATATTTTAAATTTTTATGGCCTAAAATTCTTAAAAGTTGAAGGAAATAGAAAAAAAAAATTATTTTTAAATTTTTCGAGTAAAGAAAATCGCGTAAGCACATCTTTGCGCGTAATTCCTAATATTTCTCAAAATTTTCCTTTTTGGACCCAGACTAGTTAAATTATATTCTTAATATTTAAATTTAAAGATTTTAGACTTAGAAATTAAAAATGAGTTCAAAATCCTATAACCCAAAGTTTTAATAATAAAAGCAGCACTTTTACTAGTGAAAAAACACTTTTGTGCACACCCTACACACACACCACCTACCTATACATACACCACACTTAAATATAACACACACAACACAAAATAATCCTAAAACCCTAAGCATCAGCCGCCTCCCCTCATCTTCCTCACCAAGCTCACGCCATTCTCCCTTTTCTTCCTTTCTTTCCATCGGCTTCCAACATTCCTCTTCTCCTTCAACTCCAAACGTCGTCCAGCCACCTAGCCACCGCCGTGCCGCCCCGGGGACCACCTGAGAAGGCCGATTCCAGCTGATGGTCGAGAGCCCCAGCCCTTGGCCGCCCCATTCTCTTCTTGGATTGCAAAGTCTAGGCAAGAAAAACTTCCTTCTCATTTATTTTTAAACCCAAGCGTATGGTATAAGTTTTTCTTTGTTCCACCCCTTTAAATTCAAAATTTACAGATTTATTATGGTGTGTGGGTTCGGTCATCATCTAGGAAGTGTTTGGAAATTGGTTTTGTGCATTTTTCATTGCTAGCTTGTTTATTGGATTTGAAATGATGAGTTTCATGCATGAAAATGGAAATATAAGTGAGTAGAACAAAAATCAGCATATAGTATGTTGTATTTGATCCATTTTTATGTGTGTATGGTTGGTTTTAAGCCTCATATGTTGTTGGTCAAGTTATTTAATGCATATGCTTTAAAATGTTGTAAATTGAATCTAGTTTGTGGCGTTGGATTGAAAATTTTGTGCAAATGAATGGCAGGAGTGGAGGGGCTTCCCATGAGATGTTCTTGGGATTAAACATGTGTTTTTGATTGAGTTTTGGGTGGATTATAGGGCTGGTCATTGGGAATTTTGGTTGGAATGTCGGTTAGTGGAGTTTGAGGGCATCGGGCGAGCGTTTTGGGAGTAAATGATTGAACGAGCTAGCGCTGGATAAGCGACTAGTTCAAGAACCCTTGCAGGACATTTAGGGACACTTAGAGGATTCTTGGGTGATTTTTTGATGTGTTAAGTCATAAGGAGTGAGTTTGAGAAGCCTTAGAATTAAGGGCGCCAAAACTGAATTTTTCACCTACGCGTATAGCCTCTAAGATTTCGGTTATGATGGATTCCTTAGCAAGGCTTGGGCAGGGGCTACCTCTGAATTTCTAAATTTTGTGATTTTAGGGTCGTTTCGGTGCAAATTGGGCTTATTTTGGATAAGAATCGATTAAGTTAGGTGTGTTTTAAGTTCGAGTGTCGTGAGCATATTTTTCTATCTTCTAGGGGCTGTCCGGGAATTTAAATTGTTTGGGTTGTTCGGGTTGCCATTAAAGGTTGACCACTGATCCTAGGTGTATATTAAGGTGTGTTTGAGGTTCCGGTTCGAACAGGAAACCTTGTAATTGAAAGAGTAGGTGCCTAGTGAGCCAACTTGTGGCTAAGGGCTTTGATGACTCTTTGTATAAAAAATCTTTTGTTTAATGTAATTTACACTTTTATTAATGGCAATGACTTTATCTTTCTTCATATTGTTATATTGTGATATACTATTGTTGTTTTGATAAAGACCTTGAATATACTATAGTGTATGTAAGATGTGGTAGAACATGGAGATGTCTATCATGAAACACATCTTATAGTCACTGTATATTCTAAACTGTTCCTAGTCGATTGAGCCGTCCGATAATAAGGATAAGGATCGCTCGAGTTTGAGACTAGCATTTGCGATGCAGAGTACCACGTTTCATTGGTAAGGAACATAGAGATGTTCGAAGCATGCAAATGGATATTCATATGATGAATGATCGAACTACCCTATCCGGACTTTCCAAGTGGTTATCACTTATCGAGTGGATAAAGTTTGCGGTTTTGGTTGTACACCATTAGTCCTTACTACTTGAAACATCATTGAGACTCTATATGCTAGTACTGTGCTTTGACTCGTTTACCGACTCTATTGAGGTCATCAGGTGTCGGGATTGGGTACAGTTACAACACATATAGGAGTCGATGCTTTGTTGTCAAGGATTCACCACATACTTGCGAGTGTGGATATCCTATGCGATCTGAGGAGATATTAGTGTGACGAATCTCTGGCCAGAGTACATGATGTGATTTAAGAAATGGTTTCTTAGTAGCACATGCGATGTCACTATTTGATCTTCAAGATGTATTGCATAGTTATCGAATCTCGAGCGACTCTCGATATATCAATGGTTGTTGATTCGATCGGGATATATGGATGAAGGGACCGTACTGTACGCTAACCAAAATCTATTGGTTCTTGTAGGCACTATCAGTGATACCTAGGGAATCATGGGGCGATGTTGCTAGGCGCTCTTACCATGATTCGATGGGCAAGTCGGAAATCGTTGTTCCGAGTCACAAGGAGTTGTGAGCCCACGGCTAGCTGTATCCCTGAACCATTGAGGGTCACACAGAGTAATGGATTTTTAATCCCCGTTGAGATAGTTAAATTTAAATAGTTAAATTTAATGAACAAAGAAGTTGGACTTGAAACCACTGAATTCGGATTCAGAAAAATTTATCTTGACTTTAAAAGGTGCAGAAATGGTTTTTGTGCACATTGGTGAAATCGGTTTATCAATCGGAGTCACGATAAATTTTATATTAATTTCTGAACATGCGAGCTTTGCTTGTCGAGCTTGAACTTATGACTAATGGGCCCTAAGCTGTTAGTGGCCTACATTATAAATAAGTTATTGCAGTACAGAAATTATACACAACATGTCACAATTTTCGAAAAACACTAGTTTTTTCTCTCAATAGTGGCCGCCCCCCTCCCTCTCTACTCGGGAAAATCCAGCCTGTGAATTTTGAATTACAGTCTGGTTTAACGGATCAAATTCGTTAATCTCTTCGTAGAAACTTCTGATAGATTTTCTAGTGCAATCTATCAGAAGGATTAAATATCCGTTCGTGGACCTGATTGAAGAACAGTTCGTCCATCAGTTCCAGGGATATACAACAAGAGCAGAGAAATCTGTTGGTGTCCATAATCTCGCTTCGAGATTGGAGGTAAAAATTTTATAATCGTTATTTAATTTTTACACACACAATTTAATCGTAAGGTTGATACCCATTGTGGAATCGTTCCATATAAAAATTTTAAACTTCCGCTGCACCGGGTATCAATCCTAATTGATCTGATCGCCGCGTTATACAACAGTGGTATCAGAGACAGGTTGCTCAGATCAAGCGATTAAATTAATCGATTGTACAAAAATTTTTTAAGCCTCGGTTTTTGAAACAAAATAAATATTTTAAAAATAAAAAAAAATATTTTTGGGCGAAAACCCGGGCAGCGATGTGATCGCTGCCCAGGGCAGCGCACGGCGCTGCCCAGGGCAGCAATCGTCGCTGCCCTAGGGGCAGCCGGGCTGCCCGGCCCGACCCCTTTAGGGCGCGGGCAGCCCGGGAATGTCCCGGGCGGCCCGCGGGAAAAATTATTATTTTTTTAATTTTTAAATTAAATTTTAATATGTTAAAATACTATTTTTGGTCCGATCAAAAATTGTTTTTGATTGGTTCACGAGGCGTCGGATCGAATTGTTCGAGTCCGAAAATTTTAAAATTGATTTTTGGATAAATTTGAATTTTTGGAAAATTTTAATATTTTATCCTTAAATTGAATTTTGAAATTAATTATTTTTGGTACAATTGATGATAAGATATGATCTTATGGATATATTGAATAAAATATGATTTTATGTATAAAATTGGATTTTATAGATAAAATATGATTTTATTTGATAAAAAGATAAAATATGATTTTGTATGTAAAATAAGATTTTATATATAAAATATGATTTTATCCTTTTTAAATTTAATTGCCATTGCATGTTATCCAATAAATTAATTTTGAATTAAATGTTATTGGATAAGGATGATCGATTGCCATGACCAATTTTGTAGGTGTATGTTAGAAATTTACATTTGTTTTTATTGTTGTTGGATTTATTAATTGGCCTGGTTTACGGCCCAATATGAATGTCATATGTAGTAAAAGTGGGCTTGGTTTATGGCCCGTTCCCACCCCTTAAAAATGTATCCCCTACTTGTCATTGTTATTTATTGTAAATACATTAGATTTAGTGGGAGATCAAGATTTGAAGATGGAGGTGGGCCCAGCAGACAATAAAGACAGAAGAAATGTAAATTGGAAGCAAAATGTAATAGGATTGCATTGCATACTGCATATTACCTAGGATTGGACTAAGACTCGTGATTGGCAACCACAGGTCGATTAGAAATGGAATCGATCATCCTATATAATATATGATATTATGATTGTATGCATGTTTTAGACATAATTGTGTGAATCCGGCAAGCATACAAAATTTTAAAAATGATGAGACAAATTTTCAAAATTAAAATCCCTCATTTTAAATATGATTTAAAATTGATATCAAGATAAATAAAGGAAATTTAAATTTGTTTAAATGTTCCTACCTTCCATCAACGATCAATGTATGAGATGCTACCCGCGGATACGGTCCGGATCATATTGTTGGGGGGGGCCGTTCGTCGGAAAGCTGTACATTGGATCGACACATGTTGTAAGTTGGGTGGAACTCCCATGGGATCGGCTCATATTATTGGGGGATCCACATGGCGACCGTCCATCACAACTTAATATTGATGGTTCATCTTGACATGTCACAATAAACGATGTCATATTATTGGGCCCTTATTGGACATGAGGTAAATACATGGAGGTTGCTTTAGAAGCAATTGGGCTCTACCTTTTGAAAATTATGGTTGGCTAATATTATTCGGGACCATAGTTTGTCAATTGGACTCCATGTTCTCACTAAGGAAAACAGTTTCCCGTTTTCACTAGAGGGTAGTGAAATCGTTAAAATAGTGGGAGTGAGATTCATAAAATAAATTTCGCCTATTTTATGTCTTAGTAAATTGCTTAAACAATCACTGATATTTGTCTGTTTCTTTTCAGTATTTCATAAGATGAATTCGCGTAATCCACTTTTCTCGATCCTCGAACAAAATAAGTTGACTGGCGCAAACTATACGGAATGGTTCCGTAAGTTGAAGATTGTCTTGACTTCGGAGAAGATGTTCTACGTGTTAGAAAAATCTCCTCCGAAGGAAGCACCAGCTGACGTAAGTCCAGAAGAATTAGCCAAGCTTGATACATGGTGGGACCATGATATCAAAGCCAAATGCTATATGCAAGCCTCGATGTCTGATGAACTCCAGAGGCGATTTGAGGACACCGTGAATGCTGCTGACATTCACGTACAACTCAAGGAACTTTTTGGGGCTCAATCGAGGGCTGAACGGTTCGCTACTGTAAAGGAGCTAATGACGTGTCGCATGCGTGAAGGGACTTCGGTCCGTGATCATGGGGTACGAGTGATTTGGCTCATATAGAAGTTGGTAACCCTTGATTTGGTGTTGGAGCATGAACTCAACGTGGACTTACTACTTCTGTCTCTTCCTTCTTCGTTTGACGGATTTGTGGTGAATTTCAATATGAACAAGATAGAGGCCTCCCTTGAAGAGATGGTCAATATTCTTGTGACATATGAATCCACATTAAAGAAGGATAAACCGGCTTTCTTGGTGGGCTCCTCTTCTTCTGCTAAGAAGGGGCCAAGTACAAAGGGTAAGAAACGTTCTGCCCCACCCAAGAAAATCGAACCCGAGAAGAAGTACAAGACAAAGGCTTCAAACATGGAAAAATCCAAGGATGTTTGCCATTACTGCGAGAAGCCCGGTCATTGGAAGCGTAACTGCAAGGAATATCTAGAGCAGTTGCGAACTGCGAAGGGTATGTTCTATATTGAAATAAATGTTTCACTTAATACTACTTCTTGGGTATTGGATACCGGATGTGGATCTCACATTTGCAATGATTTGCAGGTGATGACAAGAAGTCGCAGGCTTAGAATGGGTGAGACCCAGCTGAGGCTCGGAAATGGTTCCAGAGTTGAAGCTAAAGCCGTGGGAGATGTTTATTTAATTTTGCAGAACGGTTTTAAGTTACTTTTGAGAGATGTTTTATTTGTTCCGGATTTGATTAAAAACATTATTTCTGTTTCTATGCTTGATAGAGATGGTTATTCTTGCAATTTTGTGAATGGGATTTGCAATATTTACAAGAATGAATGTTTGATTGGAAATGGACAACTTGAAAACGATCTATATAACTTAAAACTAAAAGACGTTCAAATTATGTTGATAAACCGGCAACAACAAACAAAAGGAAAATCGATAGTCAAAACCCGGCAAACCTTTGGCATGCTAGGCTAGGTCATATTTCCTCAAGGAGGATGAACAAGCTAGTGGGAGAGGGCATGTTTGATATGTTTGATATTAACTCTCTACCTACTTGTGAATCCTGCCTGAAAGGAAAAATGACTAAATCTCCTTTTAAAGGGAAACCTGAGCGTAGTCAAAATCTGTTGGATTTGATCCATACAGATGTTTGTGGTCCATTTAGAGTTGGTACTCAATATGGCCACACCTACTTCATTACCTTTACTGATGATTATTCTAGGTATGGGTATTTATATTTAATGAAATATAAGTCTGAAGCATTTGAAAATTTCAAAGAGTTCAAGGCTGAAGTAGAAAACAAGCTAGGTAAAAGTATTAAAGCACTTCGATCGGATCGAGGTGGAGAATACTTAAGTACCGAGTTTTTGGACTATCTAAAAGAGAATGAGATTCTCTCTCAGTGGACTCCTCCTATGACACCACAGCTGAATGGTGTATCGGAGCGTCGTAATCGAACTTTGTTGGACATGGTTCGATCCATGATGAGCTTCACTGAGCTTCCACCTTCGTTTTGGGGCTATGCGCTTGAAACGGCGGTATTGTTGTTGAACAACGTCCACACTTAAGCAGTGGACAAAACACCATACGAGTTATGGAATGGCAAAGCTCCTAAGTATTCGTACTTGAGGATTTGGGGATGTCCTGCTTACGTGAAGCAGACAGTGGGAGATAAGTTGGATAGTCGATCCAGCTTATGTTATTTTGTAGGGTATCCGAAGAATTCAATCGGATATTATTTCTATTATCCTACTGAAACAAAGGTGTTTGTTTCAAGGAATGCCACCTTCTTGGAGAAGGAGTTCTTATTGGATAAGAAAGGCGAGATGATGGAACTCGAAGAAATTCGAGAAGAACCCGAAATACAAAATAACGATCCTACACCTCAGGAACCATTGCTGGACACGCCTATACCTAGAAGATCCGAGAGGACTTCTAGACCTCCTATTCGATATGGTCTTCTTCTTGAAGGGGATCAAGATGAACCCGATGTTGGATGTGATCCAAGAAACTTCAAGGAAGCAATTTCTGATGCGGATTCAAATTTATGGCTTGAAGCTATGCAGTCGGAAATAGATTCGATGCATACAAACCAAGTTTGGTCTTTAGTAGATCCTCCCAATGGAATTGTTCCAATAGGGTGTAAATGGATCTACAAGAGAAAGCTTGGGCCTGATGGTAAGGTATTGACCTACAAGGCGCGATTGGTGGCGAAAGGTTATACTCAAAGACAAGGAGTTGACTATGATGAAACCTTTTCACCAGTTGCAATGTTCAAGTCCATAAGAATCCTTATTGCCATAGCTGCTTGGTATGACTATGAGATATGGCAAATGGATGTGAAGACTGCTTTTCTTAATGGAGACATTAAGGAAGAAATCTATATGAAGCAGCCTGAGGGGTTCACATCCATGGGAAGCGAGCATAAGGTATGCAAACTTCAGAGATCAATTTATGGTCTAAAACAAGCATCAAGAAGTTGGAACCAGAAATTTGATGAAACAATAAAGGATTTTGGTTTCATCAAGAACCCGGAGGAACCATGCGTGTACAAGAAAGTAGTTAAGGATGCTGTGACATTCTTAGTACTTTATGTTGATGACATCCTACTCATTGGGAATGATGTAGGGATGTTGCAGTCAACAAAGATATGGTTATCAGGTAGATTCTCGATGAAGGATTTGGGTGAGGCATCCTATATTCTTAGGATACAGATCTATAGAGATAGATCTAAGAGAATGATAGGACTCACTCAATCAACCTACATCGATACCATATTGAAACGGTTTTCAATGGATGGGTCCAAGAGAGGACATCTACCCATGTGTCATGGAGTTTCTCTATCCAAGTCTATGTGTCCCAAGACTGATGAAGAAATAGAGAAAATGACACATGTACCATATGCGTCAGCCATAGGTAGTATCATGTATGGGATGATATCTACCAGACCAGATGTAGCATTTGCTCTGAGTGTCACGAGCAGATATCAAGCTAATCCCGGTCAAATGCATTGGAAAGCCGTGAAGGACATTCTTAAGTACTTACGAAGGACTAAGAATATGTTCATGGTATATGGAGGAAAAGAACTAAAATTGGAAGGCTATACCGACTCTAGCTTCCAAAGTGACGTGGATGACTCGAAGTCAACCTCTGGATTTGTGTTCATGCTCAATGGCGGTGCTGTCTCTTGGAAGAGTTCCAAGCAGGACACCACAGCGGATTCCACCACTGAAGCAGAATACATTGCAGCATCAGCTGCTGCTAAAGAGGACGTTTGGATGAGGAATTTCGTCCAAGAGTTGGGCGTCATTCCTGAAGTTGTTGGTCCAGTCCCGGTGTACTGTGACAACACGGGTGCCGTTTCTCAGGCAAAGGAACCAAGGTCTCATCAAAGATCCAAACACGTACTGAGGAAATACCACATCATCCGGGAGATTGTGGAAAGAGGAGACATCATTGTCGAAAGAGTGGCCTCTGCAGACAATATCGCTGATCCACTTACTAAGCCTTTGCCAGGACCATTATTTGACAAACATCGCGAAGCAATGGGTCTACGTAGTATGACTAGTTGGCTTTAGGGCAAGTGGGAGATTGAAAGAGTAGGTGCCCAGTGAGCCAACTTGTGGCTAAGGGCTTTAATGACTCTTTGTATAAACAATCTTTTGTTTAATGTAATTTACACTTTTATTAATGGCAATGACTTTATCTTTCTTCATATTGTTATATTGTGATATACTATTGTTGTTTTGATAAAGACCTTGAATATACTATAGTGTATGTAAGATGTGGTAGAACATGGAGATGTCTATCATGAAACACATCTTATAGTCACTGTATATTCTAAACTGTTCCTAGTCGATTGAGCCGTCCGATAATAAGGATAAGGATCGCTCGAGTTTGAGACTAGAATTTGTGATGCAGAGTACCACGTTTCATTGGTAAGGAACATAGAGATGTTCGAAGCATGCAAATGGATATTCATATGATGAATGATCGAACTACCCTATCCGGACTTTCCAAGTGGTTATCACTTATCGAGTGGATAAAGTCCGCGGTTTTGGTTGTACACCATTAGTCCTTACTACTTGAAACATCATTGAGACTCTATATGCTAGTACTGTGCTTTGACTCGTTTACCAACTCTATTGGGGTCATCAGGTGTTGGGATTGGGTACAGTTACAACACATATAGGAGTTGATGCTTTGTTGTCAAGGATTCACCACATACTTGCGAGTGTGGATATCCTATGCGATCTGAGGAGATATTAGTGTGACGAATCTCTGGCCAGAGTACATGATGTGATTTAAGAAATGGTTTCTTAGTAGCACATGCGATGTCACTATTTGATCTTCAAGATGTATTGCATAGTTATCGAATCTCGAGCGACTCTCGATATATCAATGGTTGTTGATTCGATCGGGATATATTGATGAAGGGACCGTACTGTACGCTAACCAAAATCTATTGGTTCTTGTAGGCACTATCAGTGATACCTAGGGAATCATGGGGCGATGTTGCTAGGCGCTCTTACCATGATTCGATGGGCAAGTCGGAAATCGTTGTTCCGAGTCACAAGGAGTTGTGAGCCCACGGCTAGCTGTATCCCTGAACCATTGAGGGTCACACATAGTAATGGATTTTTAATCCCCGTTGAGATAGTTAAATTTAAAGAGTTAAATTTAATGAACAAAGAAGTTGGACTTCTTAAATATGAGTAGAGGAGTAAGATTTCCTAAAATGACATAGGGATGGACATTTTTGGAAACCACTGAATTCGAATTCAAAAATATTTATCTTGACTTTAAAAGGTGCAGAAATGGTTTCTGTGCACATTGGTGAAATCGGTTTATCAATCGGAGTCACGATGAATTTTATATTAATTTCTGAACTTGCGGGCTTTGCTTGTCGGGCTTGAACTTATGACTAATGGGCCCTAAGCTGTTAGTGGCCTACATTATAAATAAGTTATTGCAGTACAGAAATTATACACAACAGGTCACAATTTTCGAAAAACCCTAGTTTTTTCTCTCAATAGTGGCCGCCCCCTCCCTCTCTACTCGGGAAAATCCAGCCTGTGAATTTTGAATTACAGTCTGGTTTAACGGATCAAATTCGTTAATCTCTTCGTAGAAACTTCTGATAGATTTTCTAGTGCAATCTATCAGAGAGATTAAATATCCGTTCGTGGACCTGATTGAAGAACAGTTCGTCCATCAGTTCCAGGGATATACAACAAGAGCAGAGAAATCTGTTGGTGTCCATAATCTCGCTTCGAGATTGGAGGTAAAAATTTTATAATCGTTATTTAATTTTTACACACACAATTTAATCGTAAGGTTGATACCCATTATGGAATCGTTCCATATAAAAATTTTAAACTTCCGCTGCACCGGGTATCAATCCTAATTGATCTGATCGCCGCGTTCTACAACAGTAGTGACCCTTACCCGGATCACCTACTAAACAGAACTTAGGCATGCAATTAACTTAATTAAAACAGATATCAGAATAAAACTGCGGAAACCATAAACATTATACAATCCCAAGTAAAGAAATCTGTAATTTATCCAATAATATACAACCAAATCGAATAGCTGTATAAACCCAAACAACAGTAATAAAACCTAAGCGAAGCTCCAGCTGGCCAACCACTGACTAGCCCCTCCTGGATCCACCCTCCTCGTCCAATCGCAAACCTGCCCCATGGAATAGGGTGTCCAAAAAAATACAGAGTACGAGACGTGAGCATAAAACGCTCAGTGCGAGAGTATGAGTATACATGCATGCAAAGTGAACTCCCTATAGACTCGAGGTCAAGGATTAGATAACAGAGACAGACCGGGCCCTGGTATGTAGCACACTGTGCCGTCGCTTCAGGAGGTCATACCGAGATAACCGTGGATACGCCGGACCCAAATCGATGGAAGTCCATCCACTAACAGGATAGGGTACAACCCTACTAACAGACATCTCGAAAGAGATACAGCAAGATGCAAATGAATGCAGCATAATATCATGGCATATAAATCATGCAGTCACATAATACATGCATACTCAGTCAGGATATCTCGAACAGTACTTTCGTACCTCAAAACAGAGCAAGCTCTACCAACTCTAGGTCCACGCCTATAGTCTGCTCTACACTGCCAAATGATACTACTATCATTAAAGTGCTCTAAAATCCTTAACTAAGCTATTGCATACTCCTAAATATTTATAGGAAGCAAAAGCTATACCTTCGTCCGTCGTTAGCCCTTTGATGTCGATGCCTCCAGAACTTGAGCACAACTCCGCTACGACTACCGAACGCCTTACCGACCTCCGGACCAAGCCTAAGAAGACTAGAACAGCTCCAAAAGGACTAGAAAGGAAAGGAGAACTTGGAATTGGCAAATGAAAGTGAAGCCTCGGACTTCTATTTATAGACAACGATCGGAACTTCCGATCCTTGATCGGAACATCCGAACCTCGATCGGAACGTCCGATCCTGCCATCGGAGCTTCCGAAGATCCTGATCTACCACGTGTCAAAATATCACTTGTTGACTCTGGATAGGGGTGATCGGAGCCTCCGGTCCTGATCGGAGCTTCCGATCCAACCACACGTCATGCCTGACATAATACCGATCGGTGCCTCCGATCGCTCATCGGAGCTTCCGATCCTGTTCGGAGATTCCGATCGTGCCTTCGGAGCTTTCGATCCGTCCGATACCCAATTCATTTAATTAACATTAATCCTTTAATTACTCAATTAGGGTACGGGCTACTACATTCTCCCCCACTTAAGATATTTCGTCCTCGAAATCAGATCTTAAGTACCGAATGCAAAATACAGAAATCAGAAACATTCTTTATTCAAATCAAACATTTACAGAGTTTGCAACTGAATACAACTTAAAGAATGAAATCAAAACAACTCAGGATGGTCTTTACGCATCCTGTCCTCAAGTTCCCAAGTAGCTTCCTCAGTGCCTCGGCGCTGCCACTGAACTAAAACCAAAGGAATGACTTTGTTCCGTAAAACCTTATCCTTATAATCCAGGATACGAAGAGGTTTCTCAACATAAGTCAAATCCTTGTCTACCTGAACCTCAGACTGCTGCAGAATATGAGATTCATCCGCCACATACCGTCGTAACAGAGATACGTGGAACACGTCGTGAATACTGGATAGGTGCGGTGGCAAAGCTAGTCGATAAGCCAAATCGCCAATGCTCTCTAAGGTCTCAAACGGACCGATAAATCTGGGAGACAACTTGCCCTTAAGGACAAATCTGAGAATCTTGCGGAAAGGTGACACTCTCAGAAACACTTTCTCCCCGACCCCGAACTGCAAGGGCCTACGCTTGATATTAGCATAGCTGGCCTGACAATCCTGTGCAGTCTTAATCCGTTTCTTGATTTGATCAACAATATCTATCGCCTGCTGGATAAACTCCGGTCCCTCAGCCTGTCTCTCCCCCACTTCTTCCCAGAAGAGTGGAGTACGACAACGTCGCCCATACAACGCCTCAAAAGGTGCCATCCCAATACTAGTATGATAGCTGTTGTTGTAAGCGAACTCGATCAATGGCAAATGATCCTGCCAGGCTGAACCAAAATCCATGACGCACGCTCTAAGCATATCCTCTAACGTATGGATAGTGCGTTCTGACTGACCATCAGTCTCCGGATGATAGGCTGTACTCAAACTGAGAGTAGTACCCATCGCACGCTGAACACTCCCCCAGAATCTAGAAGTAAACCTGGGGTCCCGATCGCTGACAATGCTCACAGGCACTCCATGAAGTCGAACGATCTCCTGAATGTACATCCGTGCCATGCGATCCACAGAGTACTCTCGGCTATAGGCAATGAAATGCGCTGACTTGGTGAGTCGGTCCACCACAACCTAGATAGCATCACAGTTCCTCGGGGATACCGGCAAATGGGTCACAAAGTCCATAGTGATAAACTCCCATTTCCATTCCGGAATAGGCAGACTGTGAAGCAATCCTCCAGGTCGTCGGTGCTCTGCCTTGACCTGTTGATACACCAAACATCTCGAAACATACTGATAAACACTGCGTTTCATTCCCTTCCACCAGAAACGAGTACGTAGATCCTTGTACATCTTGTTGCTCCCAGGATGAATACTCAACTTAGTGCGATGCGCCTGAGACAAAATATCCTCTCGCAAATCTTCATCCTGCGGAATCACAAGCCTACCAGACAAACACAGAAAGACATCTGACTCATAATGAAATCCAGACGAGCTACCCTCGTTAGCTAGACGAGCTAAACGCTGGGTCTTCGAATCAGACATCTGAGCCTCTCGAATCCGCGAGTACAAGGCTGGTTCAGATAATATCGAAAACATCTGGATACTCTGCATACCTTTCTTATGCTTGAAGGTATAACCTGAAGTACAACAGTCACTGATCGCACTAGACATAGAACAAGTCTGAAGTGCGGATAGTCGCACCTTGCGACTCAAAGCATCAGCGGTGAGATTAGCAGCTCCCGGATGGTACTTAATCTCGCAATCATAGTCCTTAAGCAAGTCCATCCAATGTCTCTGCCTCATGTTCAACTCTGCCTGAGTGAAAAAATACTTGAGACTCTTATGGTCGGTGAAGATCTCAAATTTCTCGCCATACAGATAATGACGCCAGATCTTCAAAGTGAACACAATGGCTGCTAACTCCATATCATGGACTGGGTAGTTGTCCTCGTGAAGCTTCAGCTGTCTAGAAGCGTATGCGATCACATGCCCATTCTGAGTCAGGACACAACCTAACCCCTGAAGAGAAGCATCCGTGTAAACTACATACCCTCCAGATCCTGACGGTAATGCCAACACCGGCGTAGAAGTCAACCGCCGTCAAAGCTCACGGAAATTCTCCTCGCACTCGGAGGACCACTCAAAATCCACACCCTTGCGAGTAAGCTGCGTCAACGGTCGAGCTAACTGAGAGAAGTTCAGAATGAAGCGACGATAATACCCTGCTAGACCCAGAAAACTACGGATCTCAGCAACTGTCGTCGGACGCGACCAATTAAGTACCGCTTCAATCTTGCTTGGATCAACAGAAATCCCTTCCCTGGATATGATATGGCCAAGAAAGACCACTCTATCCATCCAGAACTCACACTTGCTTAGCTTGGCGTACAACTGCTCATCTCGAAGAGTCTGCAGTACCAACCGCAAGTGAGAAACATGCTCTTCCGTATTACGCGAATACACCAAGATGTCGTCAATGAAAACCACGACAAACATGTCCAAATACTCCCTGAAGACACGGTTCATCAAATCCATGAATATAGCCGGCGCATTAGTCAAACCAAATGGCATCACTAAAAACTCGTAATGCCCATAGCGAGTACGGAATGCAGTCTTGGCTACGTCCTGATCACGGACTCTCAACTGATGATACCCAGATCTCAAGTCAATCTTGGAGTAAACTGACGTGCCCTGCAGCTGATCGAACAAGTCATCAATACGAGGCAACGGATACTTGTTCTTCACAGTGACTCGATTCAGCTGCCGATAGTCAATGCACAGCCGCATCGACCCATCCTTCTTCTTCACGAAGAGAACAGGAGCTCCCCAAGGAGACACACTAGGACGAATGTACCCCTTGTCCAAAAGATCCTGTAGCTGATTCTTTAACTCATGCATCTCTGACGGAGCCAGACGATACGGTGCTCTAGAAATAGGCGAAGTACCCGGCATCAACTCTATGCCAAACTCGACTTCCCTAGCAGGAGGAAAACCCGGAATCTCATCAGGAAATACATCTGGAAATTCATCCACAACAGGAATGCTCTCTAACCCAATACTCTCAGCGGACAAATCAACTGCATAGATAAGGTAGCCTTCCCCGCCAGACTCTAGAGCTCGACAGGCTCTCAAAGCTGATACCAAAGGCATCGGGGGTCGCGCTCCCTCACCATAGAAAAACCAACTCTCACTCCCTTCCGGATGAAAGCGTACTAATCTCTGATAGCAGTCCACTGAAGCTCGATAGGTAGTCAACATATCTATTCCCAGAATGCAATCAAAGTCGTCCATCGCCAGGATCATGAGATTCGCTAACAGAATGTTCCCTTCAAACTCTAAAGGGCAACCCATCACTAGACGCTTAGCCAAAGCAGATTGGCCCGTCGGAGTAGAAACAGACATCACTACGTCTAGTGCAATGCATGGTAACTTATGCCTCTTAACAAAACGTGCAGAAATGAAGGAATGAGATGCACCAGTGTCAATAAGTACAAGGTATACCATAAAGGAGAAATGTACCTGCGATGAATTTCTCATTCTCCTCCACAGCCTGATCATGTCTCAGGGCAAACACCTGGCCAGAAGCTCGTGGTCTCAAATGAGAGCTCCCAGCAGACTGTCCCTACGACCTCTGCTGAACGGTGGCCTGAGAACCCGATCCTGAACCAGAACCAGAACCGCCTCCCCCAGACTGTGGACAATCCCTCCGGATATGACCAGTCTCTCCACAACGAAAACAAGCTCCAGAAGCTCTGCGGCACTTGTCGGATGGATGGTTCTTCCCACAGTGATCACACTTGTCCTTCTTACCGAAACGGACAACACCTCCAGAACCAGAGGAAGAAGAAGATCCAGACTTCTTGAAAGTTTGGGCACGGGGACCCAAAGAACTAGCATGCCTCGACTGAGGGAAAGACCTGTTTCGCCGAATGTTGTCCTTCGCCTGGTGACAACGGCTCACCAAACCCTCGTAGGACATGTCGTCGCCAACTGCCACACGGTCATGGATCTCAGGGTTAAGGCCCTGAAGGAACAGATTATACTTCATCTCTGAGCTATCAGCAATCTCGGGGCAATAGGATAGCAGATCAAAGAACCTCTGCTGATACTCATCAATAGACATGGCTCCCTGTCGCAGACTCAATAGCTCGCCTACCTTCGACTGACGGAGTGCAGGAGGAAAATACCGCTTTTGGAAAGCTGTGCGGAACTCGGCCCAGGTGGCCACTCCTCTCGCCGCAACAAAAGGTGCAGAATTAAACCTCCACCACCTGCGCGCACGCCCATCCAGAAGATAGCCAAGGGTCTCCACCTTCTGCTCATCGGTGCATTGGAAAGTCTGAAAAGTCGTCTCCATGCGGTCTAACCAGTTCTCCGCATCCACCGGAGACTCACCTCCAACTAAGGGCTTAGGACCCATAGCTAAGAATCGACACACAGTGAAACGCTCGTCGTCATGGTGACGATGACGCCGTTCTCGACGAGGCTCCCGGTCGGCATCACCCCAACGCCCACCAACACTGCCATGAGAACTCTGGTCGTCACGATTTGACATCTACAAAAATACCTCAAGATGAGACTAAATCCCAAGAAATCTTTTTCATGCTCTGATACCATAAATGTAGTGACCCTTACCCGGATCACCTACTAAACAAAACTTAGGCATGCAATTAAATTAATTAAAACAGATATCAGAATAAAACTGCGGAAACCATAAACATTATAAAATCCCAAGTAAAGGAATCTGTAATTTATCCAATAATATACAACCAAATCGAATAGCTGTATAAACCCAAACAACAGTAATAAAACCTAAGCGAAGCTCCAGCTGGCCAACCACTGACTAGCCCCTCCTGGATCAACCCTCCTCGTCCAATCGCAAACCTGCCCCATGGAATAGGGTGTCCAGAAAAATACAAAGTACGAGACGTGAGCATAAAACGCTCAGTGCGAGAGTATGAGTATACATGCATGCAAAGTGAACTCCCTATAGACTCGAGGTCAAGGATCAGATAACAGAGACAGACCGGGCCCTGGTATGTAGCACGCTGTGCCGTCGCTTCAGGAGGTGGATCCCATACCAAGATAACCGTGGATACGCCGGACCCAAATCGATGGAAGTCCATCCACTAACAGGATAGGGTACAACCCTACTAACAGACATCTCGAAAGAGATACAGCAAGATGCAAATGAATGCAGCATAATATCATGGCATATAAATCATGCAGTCACATAATACATGCATACTCAGTCAGGATATCTCGAACAGTACTTTCGTACCTCAAAACAGAGCAAGCTCTACCAACTCTAGGTCCACGCCTATAGTCTGCTCTACACTGCCAAATGATACTACTATCATTAAAGTGCTCTAAAAGCCTTAACTAAGCTATTGCATACTCCTAAATATTTATAGGAAGCAAAAGCTATATCTTCGTCCGTCGTTAGCCCTTTGATGTCGATGCCTCCAGAACATGGGCACAACTCCGCTACGACTACCGAACGCCTTGCCGACCTCCGGACCAAGCCTAAGAAGACTAGAACAGCTCCAAAAGGACTAGAAAGGAAAGGAGAACTCGGAATTGGCAAATGAAAGTGAAGCCTCGGCCTTCTATTTATAGACAACGATCGGAACTTCCGATCCTTGATCGGAACGTCCGAACCTCGATCGGAACGTCCAATCCTGCCATCGGAGCTTCCGAAGATCCTGATCTACCACGTGTCAAAATATCACTTGTTGACTCCGGATAGGGGTGATCGGAGCCTCCGGTCCTGATCGGAGCTTCCGATCCAACCACACGTCATGTCTGACGTAATACCGATCGGTGCCTCCGATCGCTCATCGGAGCTTCCGATCCTGTTCGGAGCTTTCGATCGTGCCTTCGGAGCTTTCGATCCGTCCGATACCCAATTCATTTAATTAGCATTAATCCTTTAATTACTCAATTAGGGTACGGGCTACTACAAGCCTTTTGAATTAAAATAGGATGATTTATGAATCATACGGGTTAACCGCTCGAGATAGACCCTTTGTGGGCGTAAACTTAAGTGTAAATAGAAAGCCTTAAGACTTGGGTGCTCACCTACACTCCAATCATCCATAAAATTTATCTCATGCTATCCTTTGAGTTTCATGTCATCTAAATTATTCAACGCCATCTATTCGCGTGTGTGACTTCAAATTTGTTTAATAATCTAGTCCCGATGTCTTGTATTAAAGAATTCTTGTAAAGGTTAATTTTGAAATGAGAAAATGTTAAATGAATGAAAAGTTAATGAATGAAGTGAGTTGGTTGTGACTTGTACGTGCAATGTCGGTCGGGGGATGCGCTGGCTCTCTTGCCAAAATGAGACGTGTAGTAAGCGGCTGGGAGAAATCCCATCTCCCCTACCAAATGAGACGTGTAGTAAGCGACCGGGATTCATCTCGGCTCCCCTACCAAAAAGAATGAAAAAGGGCAATGCGGCGACGAGATTAATCTCGGCGTCCTTGCCGGCATAGTATACTTCAGTCATTGATCGATCAAAACCATAGTCACAATCGAGGATCTAAATTCACAAGTAAAGGAAAAGGATAAATGAATCATGAATATTACTTTTCATTGCATATTGAGATTGTTTCTACTTCAGGCATGTTATTACATTTTCCGTTCGTGTGAGTCCCATTGTATGAATAATATTATTTTTAATATATTGCATCTATTTTTAACCCTTGTTTATATAGCATAAATATTGCTGGGCTTTTAGGCCCACTACTATGCTTGGTGCAGGTTGTATTTTGTTGAGATCGAGGGGCATGACTCTCGAGTGGACTGTGATGCAGGCATGGCACATCCCTCCGACCTATGTTATTCTTCCGCAGAAGTTTATTCAAACTTAAATGTTATGAAGTATTTATTTTGTTTATTTGTCAAATGTAAATGAAATGATTTTTAAGATTTGTTTCTTGGTCTGTAAGAATTAAATTGTAAAATTTTGATGTTTGCGATGTTAAACTTTTTCCCTAGTTTCTCTTTCATTTATTCTTGTCTAGTTTATCAGTATTGTCGGTTGCTTTTGTTGTTTGTTGTCTGTGTCAGGTGGGTTTTAAAATAAACAGAAGGGTCATGCCGAAATTTGTGAAAAATCCGCATTTTTATGTAAGTTTATTTAAAGTAGAAGTTTAGGGTCGTTTCAACGCGGGTGCGCTCAAATGGGCAGAAAAATTTCCAAATCTTCTTTTTTGCTATCAATACATAGTTCTAAGATGTATTTCAACAAATAACCATCTCAAATCAACTCTAAGATGATCTACATACAAGATACACATGCATTTTATATTAATCCTAGCATCTATAATTCTTCAAATCTTGAATATAAACTAGGATTCAATAAATCGAAAACATGTACAAGATTATTTGTATTCTAACATGTTTCATAAATTCATTTCATACATGTAATCTGCTTAAAACCCGAGTCACCACTTATAATCTTTCGATCTCGAGCTATCCAAGCCACATCTGACTTGCTCATGCCCTAACCTGATGACATGCACACATAAAAAACAAAACAACAGTCGGATAACATCCAGTGAGAATATAATTCTCAATATAAAAGACATATAAAAGTAAGATCAATATCATATCAACTCTAAACATATCAATTCAAAACATAGAGTATGTATTGCGCGTATATCACGAATTGATTCGTATCAGATCTCTACCATCAAGATTTGTTTCCGATCTTGACATAGATATCCATCTATCGTAATCGCATCCGACTCGAAAATAAGGTCGTATCAGACCTTGGCAATACAATCAATTCATTTATCATATCATATAAAAATCAAAGATCCACTACCTGAAATGGATCGTCAACAACAATTCTAAATCAAGAATAATAATCAACAAGTATGTGATTTAACGGGATAACTCCAGAATTATCATTCTCGAGTATCAAATTCCTGACTCTCGATGTCATCTTATATCTTTTTTTTCTTGGTTTCAAGACTCTTCAAGTCTAGTCAAGTTGCATCACAACAATGCTATCAAAATCTGTTCAATACTCAACTCAATCTTCAAGTCAAAGCTAGTTGAAAATATTGATCTTTCTTTCCCTGTTCAAAGTCTAGAATCCCGAACTCGATTTCCTTAATTCAAATCTGAAATCATAGCAATATAACTAAGAAACATCAGCAAGGATTCATATCATGTTCAACTCAATCAACAAAATTCGAAATTGAATCAATTCTTGAACCGGTAGCATGATGCTATCAAATTCGATAACCAAACTCAAATCTAACAATATACATATCAATATTCTTCAACTCAACCCAACATATATATCATCATATATCAACATATCAGAAGTTGGGAATTTTGAACATAAACTGCTCGTTGTTCAAATCTTAATTCAACTTCAAACACTTCAAACAAGACACCATTCAAACTCAACTCGACGATTAGGATTCAATGTCATTCGCTTCAAATCTGAAATGAAGTTATAGAAACTCAAATATCATCTCCCATTTTCATTTCCATCTCATCAATGCTTAAGAAACCTCAAATCTTGATTAATCAATTAAAACTCAAACTGGCGGCGTAACGATTCAAAACCGATAATTCTAAAATCATAATAATTATCATAACAATGATATCAACTCAATATCTGTAAAGGATTGGGCCTCTCTGGCGCAATCACTCTCCTCATGGCCTTCTCCCCTTTGGTGGGGAGTTTCATGCCCTCCCAAAACTCGAACTTAGACTTCCAGGCTCAAGTAGCTCAATGGTACCAGGATTGAGAGAACTTAGTACTTGAGCCTGGAAGTCTAAGTTCGAGTCCTAGGGGAGGGCATGAAACTCCCCACCAAGGGGCAGAAGGCCATGAGAAGAGTGATTGGGCCAGAGAGGCCCAATCCTTTACAAAAAGGGCGCCCTTTTTTTAAATGGACTGGGCCTCTCTCTGCTGGCCCAGCCATATTCTAACTCATGGGCCTTCTTCCCACCTGGAAAGAGGAGTTTCATGCCTCCCTAGGATTCGAACTTGCACCCTAGGCATAAGTGCAAATTCTTATCAATCCTGGTACCATTGAGCTATACCAACTTAATGTGAGACCTCGGTTCAAAACATCTAATCTCGGATTAAACAACAATTAAGCATACAAGATCCAAGACTAAAAGTAATGCTGAAATATTTTTTTAAAAAAGGGGGTGCGCTCGGTCTGCTAAAAACTGCAGACCGGGCGCCTCCAACTAATCAGCCTACTGATCTGCTCGACAGGGGTTGCGCTCGGTCTGCTAAATACAGCAGATCAAGCGCGGCCAAAACATCAAACTTACTGCCTTGCTTGGAAAGGAGGGGGGGGGGGGGTGCACTCGGTCTGATAAAAACTACAGACCGTGCGCCCCCTGCTGCAAAACCAGAACAGAGCAGAAACCTCAGAAACTCCCAAAACAATCCAACACATTCAAAACATAATCATGCATTACAAACGCAGTTCCTCCAAATAATACATGAAGTTCTAGAGTTGATCAACCACTCATAGGTAGAACATGCATCAGTTCTAGCTATTACAACTCACAAAAATACAACGAGTTCGAATACAAAAATCGACTTCTAAACACCAAGGCCTCACTCTACCAACTCGACCACCTAGCCATGCGATCTTTGACTCGATCTTGCCCCACCTGTTGCCAAGCATACATACAAAGACAAGACAACAGCCGGATAATCCGGTGAGAATAATATTCCCAGTAAAAGAGACTAACATGCAATATCATTCAAAACATTAACTAATGATATATAAACTCAAGCATGATACACAAATCTCAGTCATGTACTTCAATAAGAAATATAAATGAAATGCATGACTTTAAATCTGGGATTATTAAGTCTGGATAATCAAAAGGTAATCAGTTTTTCTCTTCCTCTATTGGGATCCCGAGGATGAACTATCACACAAATCGCACCGACCCTCCCCTCGAGGTGGATAGTGTATAATTCAATCCTCTAGACTCTGGAGCAACTATAGAGGGTTACGTCGGTCATTGCAGTAAATCGCCTGCCAATGCCCCCTACTATAATTCTCAGATCTTCTAACTCAAAATGAATGAATTCTAAAGGCTCAATATGAATGTAAATGCAAACATAACTCATTCAATAATTCAAGTAAATCAATTAACATGCAAGTATGTGATTTCTCCGTAACACTCGAATCAAGTTGGCTTCGAGTTAATCGTTCCATTCAAGTCTAAGTCGTCTTATACCTCTTTTAAACATCGATGCTCCAACCTGGAAACAAAAACAATATACTCATTCAAGATTCAATCAAACTTCCTAGTCGATAATAAGAGAATCGATACAATACCAGCTACAATCTCTATAACGATACAACTCCTGCAAACTCGCAACTCAACGGCCTTCAAACGAATCTACAAAAAGAAGTAATAAAGGCTCGAGATCAATATCAACAATCCAACTCGACTTAAATGGCTCAATTCAATTCAAACCAACTATAACCCAAAACTCAAACCGACAGCATAACGGCTATATTCTGATCAAACTGAAATCGCAGACAACATAATATCAATCTAATAAACTCAAAACAACCAACATTCAACCATAACAATCTGAATCCAACAAATCACAAAACTCAAACTTTTGAATAATCTTCCAAAAATCATAACAAATCCGAACGACGCTCTATTTCGAAACCGACAGAGAATAAATGATCAGAACTCTGTCAAGAACAACATAACCGAAACTCAATCGATTCTAACGACATCCGAAAATAGAAGTCTATCTGATCGAAGAAAAACTTACTATAGAACGAAGCTATCGCAGCGGTGATCGCTAATCTGCCTTCAGAAATAATTTCTAACAGACGGATTGAGCTCGAGGTGAAATCTGGAAGCTTGAAGTCACGTTGGGGCGTTCAACAATGGAGGGAGGCGACGTGATGGAGGTGATGAAGTGAAGAGAATAGTCAACACTTGCTTAAATATCTAACAAAGTCCAAAATTGCGTTTTAGTCCCTGAAAAATCCGAAATTTTCAAAATGGACCCTGCTCAAAATTAAGTCGGCTCTTGAACTCTGTAATCTCCGATTAACTCAATTAAGCTCAATTAAGATAAAATCGGGGCGTTACAATATCAATCTCAATTCATCATCAAAATTTCAAATTCTAATAGCCATAATTTCAGATTTCTGAAAAATAATCAAAAATTCATAAACATTTCCAAACGACGATATTTTCTTGATCCATCTTAAATATGCTATCGTCGTCTATACTAAAACATATTTATACAATCAAATCTTAATTCTAACAACATCATAAAATTCAAACATGGTAGAAATTCATAAAACATACGTCAAAACGTAGCACTCGAAGCCGTGATCGCAAATATATGATCAATTTTGAATTCTACCAGCCGGATTAATTTTAACGGAGCTTGAAAGGAAGAAAATGAACTTGTAAGCTCTCTCTTTCCTCTCTCTCGGCCACTTCTGGAATTGGAAAGGTATATACACGTATGAATGTGTATATACATATCTACAAATCCCACTTGCAAGTGCTATTTTCACTTTAGTCCATGATTTGTTCCATTTTTGCAATTCAGTCCTCGATCAATCGTTTTAATTCAATTTCAATCCCAAATAATTTAAAAATATTAGAATTTAATTCTAAACTCCAAAATTCTCAAATTAAATATTCTCGAATTAAAATTAAAAAGAAAATTGCACTTTGATCCCTGAACTTTGGCATATTTTCAAATCAGTCCCTGTTCGAGTTTCACCTTCTAATTAAATCCTCTTTCTTTCTCGGAACTCAGAATTTAATTTTTAAATTCCATAAATATTCAATTCAAATATTTTCATCTTTTAATTTAAGAATCCCGGAATTAAAATCTCAAAATCCGTAAATTCTCAAATTAAATATTTCCACCTCAAAAATTAAATCTCCAATTTTCATAAATTATCCAATTGATATTTTCCCAAATTCGGAATTTAAATCTCAATTCCGTAATTAATAACTTAATCTTTCAGGGCCTTACAATTCCTCCCCTCTAAGGAATGATTTCGAGGTTGATTTCGTCCTCAAAATCGCATTCAATCTGACTATCAAATCTGATAAAGTGAATGATTATCTGAAGTAATCTTCACCTCAATCAGATAAATCTGAACGTCTTATTCTATACAATTCAATCTTCACATTCTTTTTCTTTTCTCAAATCACATCTGGTCTGATAGTTGATACTTCAAAAATTCTGTCTCAACACCAAGAATTTCTGATTTTCTTCTCATTTTAGATTCAAAATCAGCATCTCTATATCTCTTAGATAGCTGTCACAGGAATATTCATAATCAAATGGCCAAGTCAATCAAATAGTATCGAATCAGGTACTATAGTTCTGAGCATTTCCTCGAAACTCTGGATAGTCATCTCAGACAATCCATCGATCAAGGATGGTATAATGTAATCACATTCAACCACACACTCAGAATTCAGAAAAATCAGTGCCACAATCTATCAAATAAACCTATAGTCTCGATCTCGACCATAGATTGCAATCAATTCCTGAAATCTCATAACATCATTATCTTCTATATAGCTATCTATTGATATCTTTATTACCTCCAATACAGCACATTCTCGGATTTGTCAAAATATACTCTACTTCAAATTGCAAATTCATGATGATACGAGCAGTTCTAAATGAAAAATATTTCAAAAAATTTCTTTTATTTCGAATTGCCAATTACTACACTTTTTCATAGACCATCTGGTCTCTTCTTTTATACTTCATTTACTGGAAATTGAAGTATTGCAAAGTCAATTCCGCCATCTCTGTTACATTTTCTTTCATCAATACTAATTTCTCAGTAATTCATACATTTTGGATACAACTGAATGGATAGTAAATCTGTTGTAATGGGCTTCTTTCAGAGTCTGATAATCAATATCTAAAATATCGAGCACGATCAACTGATTATTCACTTCAAATCCACTCATTTTAATCTGTTGTCTTATCTCCTATCATGATTTAGCATTCTCAATCGATTTCTAATCTCTTGATATCACATCAATGTTTCTTCAATCTTTCCAAACAAATCTAATTTAACTTGGATTGCAACAATTCTGACTGTTTGAGTATCTATCTAGAAACTCAAGAACAGAAATCAAAAATCTTTACTCAATCAATCAAGCATTCATCTAGTTTCTTCTTTTTATTTACACATTCTTGACAATTCATGCCATTACCCAAAATCTTGCTGATATTTTGATTCGAAAGTTCTATCAGTTACGAGCCAAAAACATCAAAATATACTGAATATATACATGAAATGATCAACAACTCTTGAATTTCATAATAAAAAAAAATCACTCAAGTTGTAACGCCCCAAAATTATATTAATTGAGTTTATTTGAAATAATCAGAGATTATAGAATTCAAGAGCCGATTTGATTTTGATCAGGGTCTATTTTGCAATTTTCGGAATTTTCAGGGACTAAAACGCAAATATGGAGTTTGTTAGATATTTATAGCATGAATTGACTTTTATGTCACTCCATCTTATTCCCTATCTCGTTTTCCTCCATTGGAGCTTGGGAAACGCCATCTTCAAGCTTTGTGATTCAAGTTTCCGATCGATCCGTCCGTTAGAATTTATTTTCCAAGGCAGATTCGCGATCCCGGAAGCGAGAGCTTCGTTCTATCGTAAGTATTTTTTTGATCAATTATAATTCAATTTTTGGATGTTGTTAGAATCGAATGAGTTTCGGTTATGTTGTTCTTGAACTAGTTCTTATCGTTTATTCTCAATCGGTTTTGAAATAGAGCATCGTTCGGATTTTTTATGATTTTTGGAAGCATAATTCAAAAAATTGGATTTTGGAGATGTGTTGGATTTAAATTGTTATTGATGTTTTAGCATTGGTTTGAGTGGTTTGCGATTATATACTGCATTATGTGTTTCCGGTTTGATCAAAATATAGTCGTTATGCCGCCGGTTTGAGTTTTAGGATTTTGAACCGTTTGAATTGTTGAACTTTTGGCTATTGGGTTGTTCGTCGTTGTTGATCTTCATTTGCATCCGTACATATTTTTTTGAAGTTAGGTGAGCCCAGAGTTAGCAGAAGTCGATCGTCGAAGAGTTGGACAAAGAGCGGTATAGAGTTTACCTTGAGCGTTTGTTGTTGTTTTAGGTTGTATAGATTTTGATATAACCTCTTATTGTAGCTTATCCAGAGTTGGAGCTATTCGAATCGAAAGGTACAAGCAGAAATTGTTTTAGCGGGATAGCACACTCAAGAAAGTTGATTCTTGAGTTTCCCTTAAATCACATACTTGAATCAATACTTGTTCTAGAAAGGGAAACTTGTATTTTGTGATTGAACACTTGTTATTAATTGATTTATGGTTTAATGCTTTGTTTTTTCTATATACATTCATCTCGAGCCTGAATTTTTGATTTCATCGGGCTGTACGGCCCTTTTTGTTTATACGTTTTGGGGGCTATATTGTGAGTGGCCTGGGTTGTAGAAGTTCACCTAGTGTCAGCATACTCCTTATAATTGCACCAAAGTCTAGAGAATGGAGACACGGGGCACCACCTCGATCGGGAGAGTCGATGAGTTGTTACGTGATCTCATCCTCGGGATCCCAAAAGCATAGCAGCAATTCCTTGATTATCAAAGTTGATGTCCCTGTTTTAAAGTCATTCTTTTCATTCGTATTAACATTGAATATTTTGTATGTATATCATGTTATCGATATATTACTTTTTATTGCATGTTATGTTGCTTTTACTGGGAATATCATTCTCACCGGAGTTATCCGACTGTTTCTTTGTTTTGTATGTGTACTTGGCAACAGGTGGGGTAGGATCGAGTAAGAGGAGGCTTGGTTAGCTTTGAGATCAAGGAATAGAAGTGAGACTCGGTTTAGAAGTCGAATCAGCATGTCAATCTAGTTTATGTTTTGAAGCATGTTTAGAACTCGAAATTGTTGGATGTTTGTAGTATCTAATATTCGAATATTGAGGATTGAATGTTGTCATTGCATGTATTATATTCATCGTTATGTATTGAATGAATATTGTAATTGAAGTTGGTAAGTTTATTTCTGAAGTTTTTTTCAAAGCTGTCTTGGCTCGATCGGTAGAGATTGACCGATCGAGCGAGGGAGTTGTGGCCGTTCTTTATTTTTTTAAAAGCTTGCCCGCTCGATCGGTTGAGTTTTACCGATCGAGCGGAGCTTGTCTTGAGGCGGGCAGCAGAGTGTGAAACTTTGCTCGCTCGATTTGTTTAGTTTTACCGATCGAGCAAAGCACTGATCACTTTTAAAAAAATAAAAAAATTTCTTTTTGCTTTTAATCTTGGATCTTGTATGCTTAGTTATTGTTTGACCCGAGATTAGATGATTAGAACCGAGGTCTCACATTAAGTGGTATTAGAGCGATAAGTTCTTGGTTTGAACTAGAAGTGAGCGGGGTAGATCGAGTCCGCGTGTATTGGCTCCTCACATGTGATTGAGTTAATTATTGATTATTTAAATTCCATGTGAGCATGCTTTATTATTTGAGAATTATTTGAATTACATGATTATGTGATTTAATTTATAAAGCATGGACTACTTGAGATATAACTGTTTTGTTTATCGACTCGTATCCAAAATTCTGAGAGGTTGAAGGGCACCTAATTGTAGCGATTGAGATATCTTGTGTTCTAACCTTTGATTATCAGATGGGTCCTCGTCGAGTAATTAACAGAAACCCACCGCCAGTTACTCCTTCGAACGAACATGCTAGTAACGAAATTGATCGGATGGATGCCACAACAACCCCTATGGAAACCTTGCTGCAGAGGTTCCAATCCTTTAAGCCGCCAACTTTGAAGGGTACTGAAAACCTTGTTGACTGTGAGAGCGGGTTGGACGACATAGATCAGTTGTTAGATTCCCTTGATTATTCAGATGACCGCCAAACCAGGTTAGTCATTCATCAGTTGCATGGTGTTGCTAAGAACTGGTGGATCACGACGAAGAGAGCCATGGAGAATCGAGGTACAATCATTACTTGGAATCTTTTCAAAACTGAGTTTTATAAGCGGGTTTTCCCAGTTTCGTACCGAAAGGATAAGGGTGAAAGAGTGGGTGCCCGGTGAGCCAACTTGTGGCTAAGGGCTTTTATGACTCTATGTATAAACAATCTTTTGTTTAATATAATTTACACTTTTATAATGGCGTTTACTTTATCTTTTATCATATTATTATGTTGTGACATACTATAAGATGTTTAGATGAAGACCTTGAATATACTATAGTGTATGTAAGATGTGGTGGCACATGGGGATGGATATCATGAAACACATCTTATAGTCACTGTATATTCTAAACAGTTCCTAGTCGATTGAGCCGTCCGTTAATAAAGATAAGGATCGCTCGAGATTGAGAATAGCATTTGCGATGCCGAGTACCACGTTTCATTGGTATTGAACATAGAGATGTTCAAAGCATGCAAATGGATATTCAAACGATGAATGATCGAACTACCCTATCCGGACTTTCCAAGTGGTTATCACTTATCGAGTGGATAAAGTCCGCGGTTTTGTTTGTACACCATTAGTCCTTACTACTTGAAACATCATTGAGACTCTATATGCTAGTACTGTACTTTGACTCATTTACCGACTCTATTGGGGTCATCAGGTGTCGGGATTGGGTACAGTTACGACACATATAGGAGTCGATGCTTTGTTGTCAAGGATTCACCACATACTTGCTAGTGTGGATATCCTATGCAATCTGAGGAGATATTAGTGTGACGAATCTCTGGCCAGAGTACATGATGTGTTTTAAGAAATGGTTTCTTAGTAGCACATGCGATGTCACTATTTGATCTTCAAGATGCATTGCATAGTTATCGAATCTCAAACGACTCTCGATTTACCAATGGTTGTTGATTCGATCGGGATATATGGATGAAGGGACCATACTGTACGCTAACCAAAATCTATTAGTTCTTGCAGGCACTATCAGTGATACATAGGAAATCATGGGGCGATGTTGCTAGGCGCTCTTACCATGATTCGATGGGCTAGTCGGAAATTGTTGTTCCGAGTCACAAGAAGTTGTGAGCCCACGGCTAGCTGTATCCCTGAACCATTGAGGGTCACACAAGTAATGGATTTTTAATCCCAGTTGAGATAATTAAATTTAAAGAGTTAAATTTAGTGAATAAAGAAGTGGAACTTCTTATATCAGAGTAGAAGAGTAAGATTTCCTAAATGACATAGGGAGGGGCATTTTTGGAAATCACTGAATTCGGATTCAAAAAAATTTATCTTGACTTTAAAAGATGAAAAAATGGTTTCTGTGCACATTGGTGAAATTGGTTTATCAATCTGAGTCACGATGAATTTTATATTAATTTCTGAACATGCGGGCTATGCTTGTCAGGCTTGAACTTATGACTAATGGGCCCTAAGCTGTTAGCAGCCCACATTATAAATAAGTTATTGCAGTACAGAAATTACACAACAGAGGCTCATAATTTTCGAACACTAGGGTTTTTGAGACCTAGAGTGGCCGCCCCTCTTTGTGTTTTCTCTCTGAAAATTCCAGCCTGTGAATTTTGAATTTACAGTCTGGTTTAACGGATCAAATTCGGTAATTCTATTCGTAGAAACTTCTGATAGATTTTCTAGTGCAATCTATCAGAGGGATTAAACTTCTGTTCGTGGACCTGATTGAAGAATTGTTCGTCCATCAGTTCCTGGGATATACAACAAGAGCAGAGTTATCTGTTGGTGTCCATAATCTCGTTTCGAGATTCCAAGGTAAAAATTTAATTGTTATTTAATTTTTACACGCACAATTTAATCGTAAAGTTTTGATACCCATGATATGGAATCGTTCCATATAAAATTTTAAAACTTCCGCTGCACCGGGTATCAATTCTGATTGATCTGAACACCGTTTTCCAACAGTGGTATCAAAGCCAGGTTGCTCAGATCAAGCGATTAAATTAATCGATTGTACAAAATTTTTAAGCCTCCGTTTTTGAAACAAAACAAATTTTTAAAATTAAATTTTTGACGGGCAAAAACACGGGGCAGCGATTGGATCGCTGCCCAAAGGGCAGCGATGGGCTGCCCGGCCCGAGCCCTTTTTGGGGCGCGGGCTGCCCGGGATCGTCCCGGGCGGCCCGGGAAAAATTGATTTTATTTTTTATTTAAAATTTTAATATGTTAAAATTATATTTTTGGTCCGATCGAAAATTTTTTTGATTGGTCCACGAGGCGTCGGATCGAATTGTTCGAGTCCGAAAATTTTAAAATTGATTTTTGGATAAATTTGAATTTTTGAAAAATTTATAGATTTTATCTGTTAAATCAGATTTTATGAAATTAATTATTTTTGGTACAATTGATGATAAGATATGATCTTATGGAAATATTGAGTAAAATATGATTTTATGTATAAAATTGGATTTTATATGTAAAATATGATTTTATTTGATAAAAAGATAAAATATGATTTTGTATGTAAAATAAGATTTTATATATGGAATATGATTTTATCCTTTTTAATTTAATTGCCATTGCATGTTATCCAATAAATTAATTTTGAATTAAATATTATTGGATAAGGATGATCGATTGCCATGACCAATTTTGTAGGTGTATGTTAGGGAATTTACATTTGTTTTTATTGTTGTTGGATTTATTAATGGGCCTGGTTTATGGCCCAATATGAATTGTCATATGTAATAAAAGTGGGCCTGGTTTATGGCCCGTTCCCACCCCTTAAAATGTATCCCCTACTTGTCATAGTTATTTATTGTAAATACATTATACTTAGTGGGAGATGAAGTTTTGAAGACGGAGGTGGGCCCAGCAGACAATAAAGACTGAAGAAATGTAAATTGGTCACGATGTAATAGGATTGCATTGCATACTTGCATATCACCTAGGATTGGACTTAGACTCGTGATTGGCAACCACGGGTCGATTAGTAATGGAATCGATCATCCTAAAATATAATATATGATATTATCGTTGTATGCATGTTTAGACTAAATTGTATGAATTCCGCAAGCAAATTTTAAATGATGAGACAAATTTTCAAAATTAAAATCCCTCATTTTAAATATGATTTAAAATTGATATCAAGATAAATAAAGGGAATTTAAATATTGTTTAAATGTTCCTACCTTTCATCAACGATCAATGTATGAGATACTACCCGCGGATACGGTCCGGCTCATATTATTGGGGGGGCCCATTCATCGAAAAGCTGTACATTGGATCGACACATGTTGTAAGTTGGGTGGAACTCCCATGGGATTTGCTCATATTATTGGGGATCCACATGGCACCGTTCATCACAACTTAATATTGATGGGTCATCTTGACGTGTCACAATAAACGGCGTCATATTATTGGGCCCTTATTGGACATGAGGTAAAAACGTGGAGGTTGCTTTGGAAGCAATTGGGCTTTACATTTTGAAAATTATGGTTGGCTGATATTATTCGGGACTATAGTTTGTCAATTGGACTCCATGTTCCCACTAAAGAAAATGTTTCTCGTTTTCACTAGAGGATAGTGAAATCGTTAAAATAGTGGGAGTGAGATTCATAAAATAAATTTTGCCTATTTTATGTCTTAGTAAATTAATTAAACAATCACTGATTATTGTCTGTTTCTTTTCAGTATTTCATTAAGATGAATTCGCGCAATCCACTATTCTCTATTCTCGAACAAAATAAACTGACTGGCGCAAACTATACGGAATGGTTCCGTAAGTTGAAGATTGTCTTGACCTCGGAGAAGATGCTCTACGTGTTAGAAAAATCTCCTCCAAAGGAAGCACCAGCTGATATAAGTCCGGAAGAGTTGGCCAAACTTGATATATGGTGGGACCATGATATCAAGGCCAAATGCTATATGCAAGCTTCGATGTATGATGAACTCCAGAGGCGATTTGAGGATACCGTGAATGCTGCTGACATTCACGTACAACTCAAGGAACTTTTTGGGGCTCAATCGAGAGCTGAAAGGTTCGCTACTGTAAAAGAGTTAATGACGTGTCGCATGCGTGAAGGGACTTCGGTCCGTGATCATGGGATACGCGTGATTTGGCTCATACAGAAGTTGGTAACGCTTGATTTGGTATTGGAGCATGAACTCAATGTGGACTTATAACTTCTCTCTCTTCCTTCATCGTTTGACGGTTTTGTGGTGAATTTCAATATGAACAAGATAGAGGCCTCCCTTGAAGAGATGGTCAATATGCTTGTAACTTATGAAGCCACTTTAAAGAAGGATAAACCGGTTCTCTTGGTGGGCTCCTCTTCTGCTAAGAAGGGGCCAAGTACAAAGAGTAAGAAACGTTCTGCCCCATCCAAGAAAACCAGACCCGAGAAGAAAAACAAGACAAAGGCTTCAAACATGGAAAAGTCCAAGGATGTTTGCCATCACTGCAAGAAACCCGGTCATTGGAAACGTAATTGCAAGGAATATCTAGAGCAGTTGCGAACTGCGAAGGGTATGTTTTATATTGAAATAAATGTTTCACTTAATACTACTTCTTGGGTATTGGATACCGGATGTGGATCTCACATTTGCAATGATTCGCAGGTGATGACAAGAAGTCGCAAGCTTAGAATGGGTGAGACCCAGCTGAGGCTCGGAAATGGTTCTAGAGTTGAAGCCAAAGCTGTGGGAGACGTTTATTTAATTTTTCAGAACGATTTTAAGTTACTTTTGAGAGATGTTTTATTTGTTCCAGATTTGATTAAAAACATTATTTCTGTTTCTATGCTTGATAGAGATGGTTTTTCTTGAAATTTTGTGAATGGGATTTGCAATATTCACAAGAATGAATGTTTGATTGGAAATGGACAACTTGAAAACAATCTATATAACTTAAAATTAAAAGACGTTCCAATAAATTATGTCGATAAACCGGTAACAACAAATAAAAGAAAAAATGATAGTCAAAACCCGACAAATCTTTGGCATGCTAGGCTAGGCCATATTTCCTCAAGGAGGATGAACAAGCTAGTTGGAGAGGGCATGTTTGATATGTCTGATATTAACTCTCTACCTACTTGTGAATCCTGCCTGAAAGGAAAAATGACTAAATCTCCATTCAAGGGGAAACCTGAGCGTAGTCAAAATCTGTTGGATTTGATCCATACAGATGTTTGTGGTCCATTTAGAATTGGTACTCAATTTGGCCACACCTACTTCATTACCTTTACTGATGATTATTCAAGGTATTGGTATTTATATTTAATGAAATATAAGTCTGAAGCATTTGAAAAGTTCAAAGAATTCAAGGCTGAAGTAGAAAACAAGCTAGGTAAAAGTATTAAAGCACTTCGATTGGATCGAGGTGGAGAATACTTAAGTACCGAGTTTTTGAGCTATCTAAAAGAGAATGAGATTCTCTCTCAGTGGACTCCTCCTATGACACCTCAGTTGAATGGTGTATCGGAGCGTCGTAATCGAACTTTGTTGGACATGGTTTGATCCATGATGAGCTTCACTGAGCTTCCACCTTCGTTTTGGGGCTACGCGCTTGAAACGACGGTGTTGTTGTTGAACAACATTCACACTAAAGTAGTAGATAAAACACCATACGAGTTATGGAATGGCAAAGCTCCTAAGTATTCGTACTTGAGGATTTGGGGATGTCCTGCTTACGTGAAGCAGACAGTGGGAGATAAGTTGGATAGTCGATCCATCTTATATTATTTTGTAGGATATCCGAAGAATTCAATCGGATATTATTTCTATCATCCTACTGAAACAAAAGTGTTTGTTTCAAGGAATGCCACCTTCTTGGAGAAGGAGTTCTTATTGGATAAGAAAGGCGAGATGATGGAACTCGAAGAAATTCGAGAAGAACCCAAAATACAAAATAATGATCCCATACCTCAAGAATCTTCAGAGGACACGCCTATACCTAGAAGATCCGAGAGGACTTCTAGACCTCCTATTCGATATGGTCTTCTTCTTTAAGGGGATCAAGATGAACCCGACGTTGGATGTGATCCAAGAAACTTCAAGGAAGCAATTTCTGATGCGGATTCAAATTTATGGCTGGAAGCTATGCAGTCGGAAATAGATTCGATGCATACAAACCAAGTTTGGTCTTTAGTAGATCCTCCCGATGAAATTGTTCCAATAGGGTGTAAATGGATCTACAAGAGAAAGCTTGGGCCTGACGGTAAGGTATTGACCTACAAGGCACGATTGGTGGCGAAAGGTTATACTCAAAGACAAGGAGTTGACTATGATGAAACCTTTTCACCAGTTGCAATGTTCAAGTCCATAAGAATCTTTATTGCCATAGCTGCTTGGTATGACTATGAGATATGGCAAATGGATGTGAAGACTGCATTTCTTAATGGAAACATTAAGGAAGAGATCTATATGACGCAGCCTGAGGGATACACATCCATGGGAAGCGAGCATAAGGTATGCAAGCTTCAGAGATCGATCTATGGTCTCAAACAAGCATCAAGAAGTTGGAACCAGAAATTTGATGAAACAATAAAGGATTTTGGTTTCATCAAGAACCCGGAGGAACCATGCGTGTACAAGAAAGTAATTAAGGATGCTGTGACATTCTTAGTACTTTATGTTGATGACATCCTACTCATTGGGAATGATGTAGGGATGTTGCAGTCAACAAAGATATGGTTATCAGGTAGATTCTCGATGAAGGATTTGGGTGAGGCATCCTATATTCTAGGGATACAGATCTATAGAGATAGATCTAAGAGAATGATAGGACTCACTCAATCAACTTACATCGAAACTATATTGAAAAGGTTTTCAATGAATGGGTCCAAGAGAGGACATCTACCTATGTGTCATGGAGTTTCTCTATCCAAGTCCATGTGTCCCAAGACTGATGAAGAGATAGAGAAAATGACACATGTACCATATGCGTCAGCCATAGGTAGTATCATGTATGGGATGATATCTACCAGACCGGATGTAGCATTTGCTCTGAGTGTCACGAGCAGATATCAAGCCAATCCTGGTCAAATGCATTGGAAAGCCGTGAAGGACATTCTTAAGTACTTACAAAGGACTAAGAATATGTTCATGGTATATGGAGGAAGAGAACTGAAATTGGAAGGCTATACCGACTCTAGCTTCCAAAGTGACGTGGATGACTCGAAGTCAACCTCTGGATTTGTGTTCATGCTCAATGACGGTGCTGTCTCTTAGAAGAGTTCCAAGCAGGACACCACAGCGGATTCCACCACTGAGGCAGAATACATTGCGGCATCAGCTGCTGCTAAAGAGGCCGTTTGGATGAGGAATTTCGTCCAAGAGTTGGGCGTCATTCCTGAAGTTGTTGGTCCAGTCCCGGTGTACTGTGACAACACGGGTGCCGTTGCTCAGGCAAAGGAACCAAGGTCTCATCAAAGATCCAAACACGTACTGAGGAAATACCACATCATCCGAGAGATCGTGGAAAGAGGAGACATCACTGTCGAGAGAGTGGCCTCTGCAGATAATATCGCTGATCCACTTACTAAGCCCTTGTCAGGACCATTATTTGACAAACATCGCGAAGCAATGGGACTGCGTAGTATGACTAGTTGGCTTTAGGGCAAGTGGAAGATTGAAAGAGTGGGTGCCCGGTGAGCCAACTTGTGGCTAAGGGCTTTTATGACTCTATGTATAAACAATCTTTTGTTTAATATAATTTACACTTTTATAATGGTGTTTACTTTATCTTTTATCATATTATTATGTTGTGACATACTATAAGATGTTTAGATGAAGACCTTGAATATACTATAGTGTATGTAAAATGTGGTGGCACATGGGGATGGCTATCATGAAACACATCTTATAGTCACTATATATTCTAAACAGTTCCTAGTCGATTGAGCCGTCCGTTAATAAGGATAAGGATCGCTCGAGATTGAGACTAGCATTTGCGATGCCGAGTACCACGTTTCATTGGTATGGAACATAGAGATCTTCAAAGCATGCAAATGGATATTCATACGATGAATGATCGAACTACCCTATCCGCACTTTCCAAGTGGTTATCACTTATCGAGTGGATAAAGTCCGCGGTTTTGGTTGTACACCATTAGTCCTTACTACTTGAAACATCATTGAGACTCTATATGCTAGTACTATACTTTGACTCGTTTACCGACTCTATTGGGGTCATCAGGTATCGGGATTGGGTACAGTTACAACACATATAGGAGTCGATGCTTTGTTGTCAAGGATTCACCACATACTTGATAGTGTGGATATCCTATGCAATCTGAGGAGATATTAGTGTGACGAATCTCTGGCCAGAGTACATGATGTGTTTTAAGAAATGGTTTCTTAGTAGCACATGCGATGTCACTATTTGATCTTCAAGATGCATTGCATAGTTATCGAATCTCGAACGACTCTCAATTTACCAATGGTTGTTGATTCGATCGGGATATATGGATGAAGGGACCGTACTGTACGCTAACCAAAATCTATTGGTTCTTGCAGGCACTATCAGTGATACCTAGGGAATCATGGGGCGATGTTGCTAGGCGCTCTTACCATGATTCGATGGGCTAGTCGGAAATTGTTGTTCCGAGTCACAAGGAGTTGTGAGCCCACGGCTAGCTGTATCTCTGAACCATTGAGGGTCACACAAGTAATGAATTTTTAATCCCCATTGAGATAATTAAATTTAAAGAGTTAAATTTAGTGAATAAAGAAGTGGGACTTCTTATATCAGAGTAGAAGAGTAAGATTTCCTAAAATGACATAGGGATGGGCATTTTTGGAAATCACTGAATTCGGATTCAGAAAAATTTATCTTGACTTTAAAAGATACAGAAATGGTTTTTGTGCACATTGGTGAAATTGGTTTATCAATCTGAGTCACGATGAATTTTATATTAATTTCTGAACATGCGGGCTTTGTTTGTCAGGCTTGAACTTATGACTAATGGGCCCTAAGCTGTTAGCAGCCCACATTATAAATAAGTTATTGCAGTACAGAAATTACACAACAGAGGCTCATAATTTTCGAACACTAGGGTTTTTGAGACCTAGAGTGGCCGCCCCTCTCTGTGTTTTCTCTCTGAAAATTCCAGCCTGTGAATTTCGAATTTACAGTCTGGTTTAACGGATCAAATTCGTTAATTCTCTTCGTAGAAACTTCTGATAGATTTTCTAGTGCAATCTATCAGAGGGATTAAACTTCCGTTTGTGGACCTGATTGAAGAATTGTTCGTCCATCAATTCCTGGGATATACAACAAGAGTAGAGTTATCTGTTGGTGTCCATAATCTCGTTTCGAGATTCCAAGGTAAAAATTTAATTGTTATTTAATTTTTACACGCACAATTTAATCGTAAAGTTTTGATACCCATGATATGGAATCGTTCCATATAAAATTTTAAAACTTCCGCTGCACCGGGTATCAATTCTGATTGATCTGAACACCGTTTTCCAACAAAGGGAGCCGAGTTTGCCACTCTGAGGCAAGGGAACTTGAATATTGAGGATTATGTAGCTAAGTTTGATAGTTTGCTGAGATTTGCACCGCACATTGCCGACAACAAAGAAGCAAAAGCCAACCAGTTCATTAATGGTTTGAACCCCGACATATTCACGTTGGTAAACAATGCTAGGCCGAATAATTTTGCGGATGACATGAATCATGCAAAGGGATCTGAAGCAGGTTTGTTGAGACAGAGAGGAGCTCCGTTTGTGCCTCAGCAGCCAAGACAGTCTGAGAACCAACCGTCTCAGTATCAGAATCAGCCATCACAGTATCAGAACCAACCATAGAGGTATGAAGGAGGAAGCAGTAGCGGTAACAGAAAGGATCATTACAGAGCAAAAGGGAAACAGTTCAAGTCAGGGAACAGTTCTTCTAGCTCCGGTGGCTCCAAGCAGTTTGGTTCAGGACAGAGTTCTGGATTTTCATCTTTGTTCTGCAGCAAGTGTGGAGGTATACATGCCCAAGATCACTTTGTAGGAGTCTTCGAGAACTGAAATATATGTCAGCAGCCAGGACACTTTGCTAAGGTGTGCCCTCAGCGAGGAAAAGATCGATCTCAGAGTAGGAGTTCTTCTAGACCTACAGCTCAGCCTAAGAGGCAGACTTCTGCGGTTCACTCTTTCCAGCCTCAGCAGCAGAATAGACAAAAAGGTAACCCGAATGCAAACCAGCCTCCGAGACAACAGGCACGAGTCTTTGATTTGGCTGAGGATCAGGCTCAGGCAGCACCTGACGATGTTATAGCAGGTAACTGTTCGATTTTTTTAGTTATTCTTCTCTTGTATTGATAGATACAGGTGCTTCTCATTCCTTTATCTCTAAAAAATTTGTGTTGATGCATGATTTGCCTACTGTAGTAGCTGTTACTTCACCTTTGGTTAGAGGAATTGTTTCTGTCAGATTAGTCAGGAACTGTGAACTTTGACCTGAGGAGAAATTGATAGAATTAGATTGTATTGTACTTTGGCTGTCAGATTTTGACTGTATTGTTGGTATAAATGCTTTAACCAAGTACAGAGCAACCATCGATTGTTTTCAGAAGGTTGTCAGATTCAAACCTGAAATGGCAGACGAGTGGAAATTCTTCGGTAAGGGTTCTCGATCTAAAATTCCTTTGATTTCTGTGTTATTGATGACTCGTTTGTTACAGAGAGGTGCAGAGGGATTCTTGGTTTATGTAGTTGACGTACTAAAATCTAGCCCAGAATTGGTTGATATACTAGTGGTTAGAGAATTTGCTGACGTCTTCCCAGATGAGATTCCTGGATTTCCGCCTATTCGTGAGATCGAATTCAGCATTGGTTGAATGTCAGGTACTCAACCTATTTCCAAAGCTCTTTATCATATGGCACCGGTCGAATTAAGAGAATTTAAAGAACATCTTGAGGATTTGATTGCCAAGGGATACATCAGACCTAGTGTGTCGTCTTGGGGTGCTCCTGTACTCTTTGTTCGGAAGAAGGATGGTTCTATGCGCCTTTGTATTGATTACTGTCAACTGAATCAAGCGATGGTAAATAACACGTATCCTTTACCTAGAATAGATTATCTTTTTGATCAACTGCAGGGTTCTTCTGTCTATTCGAAGATCGATCTGAGGTCGGGATATCATCAGTTGAGAGTGCATGAAGAAGATGTGCCTAAGACTGCTTTCAGAAGAAGGTATAGTCATTTCGAGTTTATATTCATGTCTTTCGGTTTGACTAACGCTCCAGCAGTTTTTATGGGTTTGTTAACCGTATCTTTCAGCGTTGTTTGGATGATTTTGTTATCATCTTCATCGAAGATATTCTTATCTACTTGAAGAACCGTACTGACCATGTAGAGCATTTGAGGATCGTCTTGCAGATTTTGCGGGTTGAGCAGTTGTTTGCCAAGTTGTCTAAGTGTGAGTCTTGGTTGGACCGAGTTGCTTTTCTCGGTCATATTATTTCAGGAGATGGGATTTTTGTCGATCCCAGCAAGATTGAAGCAGTCATGAATAGGCCTAGACTGACATCATTGCCTAAGATCCGAAGCTTTATGAGTTTAGCTGGTTATTATCGTCGATTCATCGAGGGATTCTCTTCTATTGCCAAGCCGATTACCCAGCTGACTCAGAAAAATGCGCCTTTTATCTGGACTGCAGATTGTGAGGCTAGTTTCGTTGATCTGAAGAAGAGACTGACCAGTGCTTCGATTCTTTCTATTCCATCAGGTATTGGAGGTTTCATCGTCTATTGTGATGCTTCTAACCAATGCTTAGGATGTGTTCTTATGCAGCATAAGCACGTGATAGTGTATGAATCGAGGCAGCTGAAACCGCACGAGACTCGTTATCCGGTTCATGATCTTGAACTCACTGCGATCGTTTTTGCTTTGAAGATCTGGCGTCACTATCTTTATGGTGAGTCTTTCGAGATCTTTTCTGATCATAAGAGCCTTAAGTATTTGTTTTCGCATTCAAAACTGAATATGTGACAGAGGATATGGTTAGATTTGTTGAAGGATTTTGACTGTGAAATCAAGTACTACCCAGGAGAGTCAAATGCAGCTGCAGATGCTTTGAGCCGAAAGCTTTGTTCTTTATCTCTTTCTACTATCGGTGTTTCTCAGTTGAACGATGATTGCTGCACTTTTGGTTTGAAGTTTGAAACAGATAGGAGGACTATCTGAGTGTTTGCTATTCAAGCCAAGCCAGAGTTATTTATTATGATCAAGGAAGCACAGAAGTCTAATTCGAGCACTCAGATTTCATTAGAGAAAGTCAGATCTGGGTATCAGTCTGAATTGCAGGTTAGAGATGATGTTTTGTTTGTGAATAATTGTATTGTTGTGCCCGATGTTTTGGAGTTGAGGCAGCGTATTCTTTGAGAGGAACATTGAAGTCGGTTCAGTATTCATCCTGGAGGTTGGAAGATGTACAACGATCTGAAGAATCAATTCTGGTGGAAGAGAATGAAGAGCGATGTTACGAGATTTGTATCTCGATGTTTGAAATGTCAGCAGGTGAAAGCAGAGAGGAAGCGACCAGGTGGTCTGTTTCACAATATATATGTTCCAGAATGGAAGTGGGATCACATTTCGATGGATTTCGTCACGAAGCTACCGTGATCTGTTCGAGGATGCGATGCTATTTGGGTAGTGATCGACAGATTGACGAAGTTTTCTTGCTTTATTCCGTACAGGATGATGTATTGTCACGATCAGATGGCTTAGTTGTATGTTAGCAACGTTGTGAGATTGCATGGTGTGCCGAAGTCGATAGTTTCAAACCGAGACCCTAGATTCACTTCGCACTTTTGGCATAGTCTTCAAGAGGCACTTGGTACTCGATTGCATCTGAGTACATCATATTCCTCAGACTGACGGACAGTCAAGGCGGACTATTCAGACGTTAGAGGATATGCTTTGAGAAGTAGTGCTAGACTTTGTCACTAGTTGGCAGGATTCTTTGCCTCTTGTCGAGTTTTCTTACAACAACAGTTATCAAGCGAGTATCGATATGACATCTTTTGAGGCCTTGTATGGTAAGAAGTGTCGATATCCTTTGTTTTGGGACGATGTGTCCAAGTCACCTGATTTGGGACCGGATATGCTTCGGATATGGCAGAGCAAGTAAAGATCATTCAGACGAGAATGAAGTCAGCTCAGGATAAACAGGCAAAGTATGCGAATATCAGACGCAGACCTCTGAGTTTTGATCAGGGAGACCGAGTATTCTTGAATATTTCTCCTTTCAGAGGCACTGTTAGATTTGGAAAGAGAGGGAAGTTATCTCCGAGATTTATCGGACCGTATGAGATTCTCGAGAAATTAGGTGATCTTGCCTACAAACTTGCACTTCCTCCATCTTTATCTGGTATTCATGACGTTTTTCACGTCTCTATGTTGCGGAAATATCATCCAAATCCTTCTCATACTCTTCAGCCTAACAAAGCCGAGCTTGACGAGACTCTGAGCTACTTTGAGAAACAAATTCAGATCCTTGACCGAAAGGAGAAGCAGCTCAGGAACAAGTCGATTCCTTTGGTAAAAGTTCAGCGGAGCCGTCACGGAGTCAAGGAAGCGACTTGGGAGACAGAATCTGATATGAGACAATGGTTTTCAGAGTTATTCAAATGACGTGAGTTCTTCTTACTGTCTTAGAATCTTTATTTCTATCTTATGTGATTGATTTTTATTGATTTCGAGGACGAAATCTCTTCTTAGAGGGGAAGAATTGTAACGTCCCAAAATTATCTTAATTGATTTTATTTGAGATAATCGGAGATTATAGAATTCAAGAGCCGATTTGATTTTGATCAGGGTCTATTTTACAATTTTCAGAATTTTCAGGGACTAAAACGCAAATTTGGTGTTTGTTAGATATTTATAGCATGAATTGACTTTTCTTTCACTCCATCTTCTTCCCTATCTTGTTTTCCTCCATTGGAGCTTGGGAAACGCCATCTTCAAGCTTTGTGATTCCAGTTTCAGGTCGATCCGTCCGTTAGAATTTATTTTCGAAGGCAGATTCGCGATCCCGAAAGCGAGAGCTTCGTTTTATCGTAAGTATTTTTTCGATCTGTTATACTTCAATTTTTGAATTTTTTTAGAATCGAATGAGTTTTGGTTATGTTTTTCTTGAACTAGTTCTTATCGTTTATTCTCAGTCGATTTTGAAATAGAGCTTTGTTCGGATTTGTTATGATTTTTGGAAGAATAATTCGAAAAAGTGGATTTTGAGATGTGTTGGATTTGAATTGTTATTGATGTTTTAGCATTGGTTTGAGTGGTTTGTGATGATATAATGTTGTCTGTGTTTCCGATTTGATTAGAATATAGTCGTTATGCCGCCGGTTTGAGTTTTGGGATTTTGAACCGTTTGAATTGTTGAACTTTTGGCTATTGGGTTGTTCGTCGTTGTTGATCTTCATTTGCATCCGTACAGATTCGTTTGAAGTCTGTTGAGCCCAGAGTTAGCAGAATTCGATCGTCGAAGAGTTGGACGAAGAGCGGTATAGAGTTTACCATTGAGCATTTGTTGTTGTTTTAGGTTGTATAGATTTTGATATATTGGGTTGTTCGTCGTTGTTGATCTTCATTTGCATCCGTACAGATTCGTTTGAAGTCTGTTGAGCCCAGAGTTAGCAGAAGTCGATCGTCGAAGAGTTGGACGAAGAGCGGTATAGAGTTTACCATTGAGCATTTGTTGTTGTTTTAGGTTGTATAGATTTTGATATAACCTCTTATTGTAGTTTATCCAAAGTTGGAGCTATTCAAATCGAAAGATACAAGCAGACATCGTTTTAGCAAGATAGCACACTCAAGACAGTTGGTTCTTGAGTTTCTCTTAAATCACATACTTGCATCAATACTTGTTCTAGAATGGGAAACTTGTATTTTGTGATTGAACTCTTGTTATTAATTGATTTATGGTTTAATGCTTTGTGTTTTCTATATGCATTCATCTCGAGCCTAAATCTTTGATTTCAGCGGGCTGTACGACCCTTTTTGTTTAGACTTTTTGGGGGCTATATTGCGAGTGGCCTGGGTTGTAGAAGTTTACCTAGTGTCAGCATACTCCTTATAGTCGCACCAAAATCTAAAGGATGGAGACACGGGGCACCACCTCGATCGGGAGAGTTGGTGAGTTGTTACGTGATCTCATCCTCGGGATCCCAAAAGCATAGCAGCAATTCCTTGATTATCAGAGTTGATGTCCTTGTTTTAAAGACATTCATTTCATTCGTATTAACATTGAATATGTTGTCTGTATATCATGTTATTGATATATTACTTGTTATTTCATGTTATGTTCCTTTTACTGGGAATATCATTCTCACCGGAGTTATCCGGCTGTTGCTTTGTTTTGTATGTGTACTTGGCAACAGGTGGGGCAGGATCGAGTCAGAGGAGGCTTGGTTAGCTTCGAGATCAAGGAATAGAAGTGAGACTCGGTTTAGAATTTGAATCAGCATGTCAATCTAGTTTATGTTTTGAAGCATGTTTAGAACTCAAACTTGTTAGATGTTTTTAGTATCTAATATTCGAATATTGATGATTGAATGTTGTCGTTGCATTTATTATATTCATCGTTATGTATTGAATGAATATTTTAATTGAATTTGGTAAGTTTATTTCTGAAGTTTGTTCAGAACTGCCTTTGCTCGATCAGTAGAGATTGACCGGTCGAGCGAGGGAGTTGTCGCCGTTCTCTGTTTTTTTAAAAGCTTGTCTGCTCGATCGGTTGAGTTTTACCGATCGATCGGAGTAGGTCTTGAGGCAGGCAGCATAGTGTGAAACTTTGCTCGCTCGATCGGTTGAGTTTTACCGATCGAGCAAGGCACTGTTCACTTTAAAAAAAAATCTTATTTCTTTTAATCTTGGATCTTGTATGCTTAGTTATTGTTTAACCCGAGATTAGATAATTAGAACCGAGGTCTCACATAAGTCAAGGTCATCCAAAGATCAAATATTCTGAATGACAAATCTGCTAAGTGAAAACAACTCACTTGCATCTCAACTCAAAGCGAGTGAATCAAATCAGACTCTAACAATGAATAAGAGCCAATCAAAATCGATCGAGGTTGAATAAAAAAACCTCAAAATTGATATCAAGAGATTCAAGAATCATAATTTTATGATTTGATAACTTCAGCAAAATCAAATAAAAGGCTCGACTGTAACTGAATTTCTCTTATTCTCATTTGATATGAGTTTATCACTTAATTCCCAATTGATCATAGTCATTTCAAATCCTATCGATTCAATTTACGGTTATACAATTCATAACATCTCTGGTACTAGGATAACTTGCTTTAATCGCTCTTCTGATTTGTTCCGAAGTTCTCCATTTCAGTGGGGCTATTCTATACGAGTATTCATACTAACTTCGTACCAGACACCCAATTCAATATAGAACTTCGTTCACATCACAACAAGGTCGAAATATATATCATCTCCACACTTCTGTACATTCTAGCCATTGACATATCTGTCAATTCCATATTAGTTCTCCACTGGTCTAGTTCATCAACTAGAATTCTTTCGACACTCTTTCGCATTAATCTTGATATATTTCGTATGGAATAAAAGAACTCTTACTTTCTGAAACTCATATCATAAATTTCAAGTTCTATATCATCAAGTTCAATCTTATATCTTCAAATATGTATTTGATCTTTTCTGGCAAATCGTGCAAAGGCTTCCCATCTAGTCAAAGCCAAAAACTCAGCAAATACAATAAATAAAGACTCATCAAATAAAACTTGTAGCATAAAAAATCACTGCTCTATTATGCAATGCGATCAATAAGCATAAATACATAAGCAGGTTAATTAGAATTTATCAATTACCTGCAGTCTCATTATCTGATACGACTTGAGCCCAATCTTTTGTACTTGCAAATTCCTAGGAGATTGTTCTCAATTTCAAATACTTACCCTTAGACTAAATCAATTCTTTGCTGTTGAGTGATCGCTAGTTTTGTCTTCATAACTATTCTGCTATGAAATATGTATCTGAGGTGATGATCATAGTTTTCTCATTACAGAGTTTGGCAAATCGGCAATGTTATCTTCTCTATCAAATACAGGAAGCAATTTCTGATAACAATTCTGTTTACATACCTACCAAACCATTTCAATACGTCGAATCTTCAAAAATTTCTTCTTCACAATCCATCAACTTCTTTCTAAGTCATGAAGTTGAATATAACATCAGTATTGAGCATTCTCAACTCACACAATGGATCCAGCTCTTCAAATCAACTTCCTCTCGTCTTAACATATGCGGTGTCTCTATGAGTTGATTATTAATATCTCAACTCCAGAGCTACTCAACTAATACCTCTGCAGTGCAATCATAGTATCTATCAGTTCAATCTTACCTCTACACTACTCTGTTCTGTCTGAGGTACTCATCTTGTCTGTAAGATCTGTCCGATTATAAACAGAAGTAATATATCATGAAGAGATTATACAATTCAGTATAATCAACATATAATCTCATGCTTTTCAATTCAACACATGCTCACAACGAATTCAAATGATCCTATGAATTCAATTAATCAAGTAAGAACATAATCAGGTTCACATGAAATTCATCAAATCAAGTAAAGCATTAATCATGCAATATTATAGATGCATGCGACTCGATCTTCCCCACTCAACTTCTATCTTACTCCAAGAACTTTCCTCTTTGATACCACCTGTTGTGGGGCCTCGGGTTTCTAATCTCATTCTTAGGGAAATAATAGAAGTTTAACAATAACATCCAAGAACATGTGAAAAACAAGAATTTTGTTTTACAAGGCCAGCGCACCCGCGCCCAACCTGGCAGAAATTTTGCTCTCCCAGGGCGCGGGTGCGCCCGGACCAGAGCGGATGCGCTCAAACGGGCAGAAAAATTTACAAATCGTCTCTTTTGCTGTCAATACATAGTTCTAAGATGTAGTTCAACAAATAACCATCTCAAATCAACTCTAAGATGATCTACATACAAGATACACATGCATTTCATATTAATCCTAGCATGAATATAAACTAGGATTCAATAAATCGAAAACATGTACAAGATTATTTGTATTCTAACATGTTTCATAAATTCATTTCATACATGATATCTTCTTAAAACACGAGTCACCACTTCTAATCTTTCGATCTCGAGCTATCCAAGCCACATCTGACTTGCTCATGCCCTAACATGATGACATGCACACATACAAATAAGACAACAGCCGGATAACATCCGGTGATAATATAATTCTCAGTATAAAATACATATAAAAGTAAGATCAATATCATATCAAATCTAAACATATCAATTCAAAACATAGAGTAAGTAGCGCGCGTATATCACGAATTGATTCGTATCAGATCTCTGCCATCAAGATTCGTATCCGATCTTGACATAGATATCCATATATCGCAGTCGCATCCGACTCGAAAATAAGGTCATATCAGACCATGGAAATACAATCAATTCATTTATCAGATCATAAAAAAATCAAAGATCCATTACCTGAACAACAACAATTCTAAATCAAGAATAATAATCAACAAGTATGTGATTTAACGGGATAACTCCAGAATTATCATTCTCGAGTATCAAATCCCTGACTCTCGATGTCATCTTATACCTTTTATTTTATTGGTTTCAAGACTCTTCAAGTCTAGTCAAGTTGCATCACAACAATGCTATCAAAATCTGTTCAATACTCAACTCAATCTTCAAGTCAAAGCTAGATGCAAATCTTGATCTTTCTTTCCATGTTCAAAATCTAGAATCTCGAACTCGATGTCCTTAATTCAAATCTGAAATCATAGCAATATATCTAAGAAACATCATCAAGGATTCATATCATGTTCAACTCAATCAACAAGATCCTAAATTGAATCAATTCTTGAACCGGTAGAATGACGCTATCAAATTCGATAGCCGAACTCAAATCTAACAATATACATATCAATATTCTTCAACTCAAACCAACCTATATATCATTATATATCAACATATCAAAAGTTGGGAATTTTGAACATAAACTGCTCGTTGTTCAAATCTTAATTCAACTTTAAACGCTTCAAACAAGACATCATTCAAACTCAACTCGACGATTCGGATTCGATGTCATTCACTTAAAATCTGAAATGAAGTTATCGAAACTCAAATATCATCTCCCATTTTCATTTCCATCTCATCAACGCTTAAGAAACCTCAAACCTTGATTAATCAATCAAAACTCAAACCGGCGGCGTAACGATTCGAAACCGGTAATTCTAAAAGCATAAACATTATCATAACAATGATCTCAATTTAATATCAATCTCAATTCATCATCAAAATCTCAAATTCTAATAGCCATAATTTCAGATTTCTAAAGAATAATAAAAAATTCATAAACATATCTAAACGACGATATTTTCTTGATCCATCTTTAATATGCTATCGTCGTCTATACTAAAACATATTTATACAATCAAATCTTAATTTTAACAACATCATAAAATTCAAACGTGGTAGAACTTCATAAAAATTACATAAAAACATAGTACTCGAAGCCGTGATCGCAAATATACGATCAATTTTGAATTCTACCGGTCGGATTAATTTTTAACGGAGCCTGAAAGGAAGAAAATGAACTTGGAAGCTCTCTCTTTCTTCTCTCTCGGCCACTTCTGGAATTGGAAAGGTACATACACATATGAATGTGTATATAAATATCTACAAATCCCACTTTCAAGTGCTATTTGCACTTTAGTCCTTGATTTGTTCCATTTTTGCAATTCAGTACTCGATCAATTGTTTTATTTTAATTTCAATCCCAAATAATTTAAGAATATTAGAATTTAATTTTAAACTCCGAAATTCTCAAATTAAATATTCTCGAATTAAAATTAAAAAAGAAATTGATATTTGATCCCTGAACTTTGGCATATTTGCAAATCTGTCCCTGCTCGAGTTTCACCTTCTAATTAAATCCTCTTTAATTTTCGGATCTCGGAATTTAATTCTTCAATTCCATAAATATTCAATTCAAATATTTTCATCTTTTAATTTAAGAATCCCGGAATTTAAATCTCAAAATCCGTAAATTCTCAAATTAAATATTTCCAGCTCGGAAATTAAATCTCTAATTTACATAAATTATCCAATTGATATTTTCCAAAATTCGGAATTGAAATTTTAATTCCGTAATTAATAACTTAATCTATAAGGACCTTAAAGAATCACTTTAACTGATCGATTTTTGTATTGATCCCACAAGATTCGCGGTTTGTGCGTTGTGTGCTTGTGAGATAAACAATATGCATTTGATTGTGAATATTGTGTTTGTGAGTGTTCTGGACGGTTAGTGTGAGCTTTTAACCTGTCTTTGTAGTGAATTCTTCTGTTCCACTTTGAATCTTGTCATTGGTAGGTTTTGTAGTTGTGTCGTTCTGTTGTTGAGATGCGCTTAATTTGACTTGATTCGCAATCTTGTTTATGATAATTCTCTCGCATATAACCAACTCCGAATTTTTCGACATTGCGGCATTTTCGAGCAGTTTTCTTTCTATGTCGAATCAGCTCTCCTTGTGTATCTTCTGAACTGGACTTGATGAAATGAATATATTTTCCTTTGTTCATTTCTAGTCTCGATTGTTTTTCAATCATAGAAGGCTTGCAGTTTATGTCACTGAACCCTAAACTAGTTTTGTCTCCATTTGGCTTCTATGATTCTTGTAGTTCATTCAACAGTACTGATGAATTATTCCAGGTTGAATTAGCTCAGTCATCCTTAGATTCTATGATTTCAATTCCTGACTTTCGAATTGTAACTCTTCATTTTTTGTTCTGAGTTTTGTAATTTCTTCTTCTAAGCTGAGCTTCCCAACTAAAATTTCCCAATCTGGTTCAGTTGAGCTATCGAATTGATTATTTTTCTGAGTTTTAACTTCTTCAAGTACTAAGTAGAGTCGTTGATATTCATTCGCCATATCATGTAATGCTTCAGCTAACTCTTCTCGTGTGAATCTTTCAGAGTAAAAATCTATGACTTGTTTACTTTTACTTTGTAGATCGGGTTCTCGTTCCTTCTTTTGGAAAGAGGTCTGCTCACTATGAGCCATAAGACAACTTTCTCCTTTTTCCTTTTTCAAAATTTGCAAGTTTTTTTGAGTTGCAGGATCTTGTAACAGTGTCAATCAATTTACTTCTGCTTTCATCAGCTTTTATCTCATCTTCGCCCATTTTGGTTATTTGCTGCCAAATGTTCTTAGCAGTAGAACAAGTTTCTATGTTTTTGGCAGTGCAGCTTTCCACGGTGGTGTTTTAGAGACTTTTGGATAGATCCCCAAATGTATACATTTGAATCCGTTCAGAAACGAGAAAGAATCTCACTCTGATACCACTTGTTAGGATCGGTTTAGGGGGTATTACTGTAGCAGTTTACCCTACTAGCTTTTACAAGTTGAGTTCAGAGTATCTTTGTCAACTGAGCTCTTTCTTTCTCGTGTGTCTATGTTGATTAACAAACAGAGATGTGCAAAAAATGCCAATCAACATATTAGAACAGGATTCAAATGGTTATTCAGTCTCGTGAGTGTGTGGAAATGGTGAACTGAAAGCTTAAGTAACACAAGGAATGTTTATGGATGTTCGGAGATTTCAATCACTCCTATGCCACCCCTTCTTTCACCTAGGAAATATTCACTTTAGAAGAATTTGACAGTTACAAGCAATTTGTAAAAGCCCGATCCAAGACAAGGACTTACACACACAATCTATACCAGAACTCCTAGATCAAGAACACAGCCCTAGACTGCTTCTTCTCACAATGATAGTGTTTTTCACATAACACTCAACTGATCTATTAGAGAGTTTATAACTCGATAGAACTAGGCACAGATTGATCCTACACTTGATCAGAATAATCATTTTGTGTTCGATCAATTGACCACCTCAGTTTTTGTTCTTGATTGTTTTTCCCACTGAGTATTTCCTTGTTATCACACTGTGTCGCACTCTGCACATCTCTCTTTCCAATCTTGTATTTATAAGTTTTCTCTAACGGCTCCATTTGGATTCAAATCATTTACCTTTGGCCTGTCTTTTCTCAAATATTCTCTGACAATAGTACGCTGACTTCCTATGGGTAGCTTTGTGTTGTCAGCCTTGTACAGAAAGCTTTATCCACTTCAAGTCGTGGTGGTAAACTGATGTGATGAGTGAGACGTTCAGGGACGGATCCTGGATTTTGGTCATGGGGGGGCCACCTACAAGCTAGACACAAGAGAAAAGACAAATTACAGTATCATTTATATTCATCTAATTAAGCATCAACTGTATGTTTCGAACAAAAAACTTTACATTAAAGGAATTCGACGTCCATTAAAATTTTTAAATTTTTCTGATAACATCAATACAAAAATTTTTAGCAATTTTTCTTTCAATACATATCATCAATTCATCCAAAAGAAAATTATCCTCCATTTAATTTTCTATGAAGCCTAGTTTGGTTAATATCCATGGCCAAGACTGATTTTTTTTTAATGACAGTTGTAAAAATTGAAAGAATAAACACAAACACGATCACTATAAAAACAAATAATATATCTTTATTGTTTCTCATTCTCTTTTATTTATTTCAAATATGTTATTTTATTACTTTAAAAATATATATGTGTCTATCTTCAAATATTATATATATATATATATATATATATATATTAATTTGTTTTATACTCAATTCGTCGCATATATATATTTACTTATTTTTCACACATATTAAAATATTTTTCGGAAATGTCAATTGGTAAATAACTTTTCAAGTTTATTCTTATTTAATGAGTACTTATATGGTGTAAAAAATTATTGAAAGTAATCTATATATTTAATAAAATGCCTAATAAATTATGGATATATTAATAAAAAAGTGGAAAAATATTATTAATTATTGCACAAGAGTATATATTTTGGAAAGAAATGAAAAAGTGATTATATATGAAACAAAGAGAGTGTGTAATTTTAAAGGATAAATTTTAAAAATATCAAAAAATATATAAATATTTTAGATCTTTGAAGTTGTTTCTTCAATTAATATGGTAACTTTTTTATTTTATTTGTTATTATAATGTCATTTTATGTTATATAAAAATAAATTTTAAAATTTTCTGTAAATAAAAATTTGTCATTAGTTAAAAAAAATACCAATTTAGATATTTGATGACATTAAAGAAGAAGAGAAAAATAAGAAAACAAGTACGGATGTGAGAGGGGAGGAAAAAGGGCAAAAATAAAAGAGAGAATAAAGGTATAAAATAAAATAATAAAACTCTAAAGGGGGAACCTTCTTAAATTTAAATTTATTTAATTTAATTTATGGTTTATAAAGAAACTTTCTCCACTAAGCTAAAGGAGATTTCATGTAATTAACAGGGGCCGTAGTTATGTATACGTGTTTCCGATAAATATTAATTACATAGTATTAAAAAAAATTTATTTTTTGGTGGGGCCGTGGCCCCCCCGGGTCCTATGATGGATCTGCCCCTAGAGACGTTCTTGCTATTGATCAGTTTAGTAGCTTCGTCTGTCTACATTTTAGTAGAAGTTTTCTTGTGATCAGTTTACCTTTTTTCCTTTGAAGACTCGTTTTAACGCTTTCTTTAATAAAACATTTTTCTTCTCTTGAAGATTAAATTTCGACCCTTCAATGTATCTTTGGTTTAGGTCATTGGTCAACTCAGTTTAGCTTCTTTATCAGTTTTGCATATCGAATTAGTTTGTCAAACACCAAAACTTCGATATTTTATTTTCCAACAAATTTATTCCTAATTCGCCGGAATTTTTATTTGGAGTCTGCCACATTAGCCATTTTCCGTGACACACCATTTTTTTCCGACATCATATCAGCACTCCGATGATATATAACTTTTTACCAACAAAAATAAATTTACATTACTTTTTAACTTTGACAAGTTAAAGGGTTAAAATAGAAAATGTGACGACTTACAAATGTGAGTATGTGACAACTTACCATGCGAATTTGATAACAATTTCCCCTCATTAAATAGCACAGATATTTAACCAATATATATTTAATACAAATCAAATTCAAGATTAATGTAAATATTTACCTAGGTGATTAAATCCGATATAAGTATTTACTATTTGATTAACATGAAGTGATCCAATTTTATACAAAATTTTCAATACATTCAGAATTGTAGTACTATTCTAAGCACTAAATTGAATATCTAAATTGCGACAATAAAAATTTCATGTCGACAACTTTGACAAATGATCGCAGAATATTAATTGAATTGGACATTAATCATAATCGAATATATTTAATAAATAATCTTCTTACCATATATTTGGCCAACTTGTATGTATAAATTAAAGACCATGCAACATATTAAGCCCAAGAACAGATAATATAAATAATAGAACTATGAAGCATTTCTATTCATATTGTTGCCTGATTTTCTCTCTCGCTGCCTTGGTTGCTGGCCGTAAGGGTATTCAAAAAACAACGGACGCTAAATTTATTATTTTTTGTTCGACGACAAATTATATATTTATTTATTTATTTTTGCAGTCGAGGGCACAAATAGTCGAAGAGAGCTCCAACAGGAGTCACCATATTGCTACAAAGTATTGCCAGAAATCCAGTGCACAGTTGCGAATGTGACGGTAGAATGCGAACCCAAATGCAAGAAGTTGTGCGGGAAAAATTCTTTCGCACGTTGCGTTTTGGCTTACGTTGGGGCACCATCGCATTGTGCCTGTGAATTTCGATCCCCCGATTGCTCCAAATTCTACGTATGTTAACTTGAGCTAGCCTAGCTACATTAATTGTTTTGATCATATGTATATCCCAACCAGATGGTCCAGAGATCTATACAATATTTGTCGTTTATTAAAATCAAATTTTAGTGGGTCTTTTTCCCTCTAATTAATTTGGACCCAATTTTAGAATATGAATGTACGTCTCTCCTATATATATATTTGTTATATAGAAATTATTAAAATAAGTCTCGGAGCGAAACAAAGAATATTGACATTCTCACATTAATTTGAAAACTGAAATATACATATAAATAATAAATACAATAAAGCCAAAATTATATATATCGCCATATGAAATGTTATATATCTTCAAATATGTCTTCTTCAATTCAAATGATCGCTAAAACATATAATAATATCTCTTGACTCAACGTGATTTTCAAATGTGAAAGGAATTTTATTTCTTGAATATTTCGGCCCTAATTAATTGGAAATTATAAGATTTTTCTTTCTAAACAAGATAGCATATTTGGTAAATATTGAGTGTATATTTTCGAATATGTTAATGATATATTTGCCAAAGTTTAAATTAGATCTTGATAAGGTGATTATTTGACATAATATAATTCGATATTATCAAGATTTGATTTACAAGATTTGATAGAGTTTATTTCCTACTAAAACTAGTTTCCTTATTGGACTCTATCTAAGGCAATCTTCAAGATTTGGATGCTTATCTATAAAAGGAGATTTCCACGCACAAGAAAAGTGAGAGCTTCAGACGAAAAATACTCTGCGCATACTTTGAAGAATTCAAGGAAGATCTTGAAGAATTATGAAGCAAGGTTTGCAACCATCGTTGTTGCATGTCCCCGTGTCGACGTTCGTGTTGAATATATCAGAGACAACACTGTGGGAACTGTGTTGTTGAAGATATTTTCTGTCTCTTCAATTTAGGCTACGGGAGTTGCATCCAATTTCTTTTATACTCTTATTGTATTTTAGGATGCAAGTTTGATTTCTCAACTCGTTGAGAAATTTAGGATTTAATGACTTTTCGTAAAATCACTAGGATTACTTTGTAAGACTATTCTTACGTTTAATAGTGATATTTAGCCCTAAGGCACCCGCACGAGTTTTATACTCGTGCAAAATTATTTACATGAGTTTTTATTTACGCTTTAAATTTTCGCTGCACTGTGTTTTCTGTGACGACAACACTGCCTTGTTTTACATAACAACCACGTACACCGTTTTTTTCACGTGGCATCAGAGCCACCACTTGACTTTACTAAGTGAGTTCCTGGTTGTGTTACAGGTTAGTTATGGACACTCCGTACACAAGTTCAATTCGTTCACCTATTTTGGATGGGACAAACTACGGCCCTTGGAAATTGAAGATGAGCATGTATATTCAATCCATTGAGTCCAGGGCTTGGCAGCGTGTTCTTGACGGTTGGACACCACCCATGAGAGATGATGATGTACCAGGACCAAAGCCAAGATCACAATGGACAGCCGATGTGAATACATCGGTTATTTATAATGCTAAAGCTCTTAATGCTATGTTCACTTCAGTTGATATGAACATGTTTAATCTATTGGTACTTGTACTTGTGCTAGGGATGCTTGGGAGAAACTACAAACCCACTGTGAAGGCTCGGCTAGTGTCAAGAAAACAAGGATGCGTCTCATAACTTCAAAATTTGAGAAAATGAGAATGGAGGAATCAGAGACCATCATGAAATACAATGGAAGGTTGAAGAGCCTTGCGAATGAAGCATCTATTCTTGGTGATCCTATTTCGAACGAGAGACTTGTATCGAAAGTGCTTCGTTCTGTTTCCAAAAAATTTCACACCAAGGTTTGTGCTATAGATGAATCAAAAGATACATCTATAATGGGTTTGGATGAGTTAATTAGTTCTCTTCGCACCTATGAGATGGAGTTGGAAGCCGAAGATGACTCGAAAGGTAAGTTTATTGCTTTTCAAGTATCTAATGATGTTTACAATGATTTTGCTGAAGTTCAATAGGAAGTAAAGGATTCTGATCTTGAGGAAAATTCTATTGCCTTGATCTCGAAGAAATTTACTGATTATCTCAAGGTAATGAAAGAAAAGAAGGATGTGAAAAGTGCACAACCCTCAAAGTTTCCTAGACTGCCTACGTCAGAGAAACCTCAAAAACCTGCTGCTCGAGGACCTCGTCAAAGGTATGAAGGTAAGAATCAGTCCTCAAGCAAAAATTTTGATAATGTTCAATGCAGGGAATGTAAGGGATATGGCCACTATGCTTATGAATGTGCAAATCACCTTCGGAAAGGTATGAATGTTTCTCCGAGTGATGATGATTCTGAAGAAGAACAAGAAGAGGTTGAACACGCATATCTCATATCTTTTACTGCTTTACTGGAGAGTAAGAAAAATTTTCAGATTAATCCTCTCGGTGTTGGCTTCGGTGTTGCAACACCTGGACGCAACACTGTTCAAAAATCTGTTTGTTTTGTTTCTTCTAATCTTGACAATTCAAGCAATCATGAAGAACAGGTAGCTGATCCTTATACTCTAGAAGGTATTCAAAAATTATATGAAGAGTTATACAGTGATTGGAACAAGAGGAGTCAGTTGAACACAACTCTTACAAAAGAGAATACTGAATTGAAAGCTGCTGTGGCTAGACTGGAAATTCTCATGAGTAAGAAAGATCTGGAATTAGGGTTGCTGAATTCTGAACTTGAAAGAGCAAAAACTACACTTGATAAATTTAATTCCAGTTCGAGCAAACTTGATTCCATTTTGACTATGGATAAGAATGATATTTTTTACTTGGTTTTAAAGAAAGTGTTTTTGAAACTGGTGAATGTTCCAAAACACCAGTGTTTGTGAAGGAAGGTAATGATTCTTTGAACCATCCTTCAACTGCTTCGAAAGGTAAAAAACTCATTGTTGAAAAGGATGTTTCTGTTCCTAAGCCAAAACAATGGAAGCGTTCTTTTGTATGTCACTATTGTCTCAAATCTGGTCATATCAGGCCTTTTTGTCGTAAGCTTAAAAATGACTATGTTTTGTGGGAATCTAAGCAAGTGTTACCCTCCGTGTTGTCCAACACCAAGAGCAACACTGGCAGAAAGAGGCCCACCATGAAGAAAGTTTGGAAACAAAAGCCTCATGTTAGATGTTTTGTTATTTATACTTCCTTGAAAGCTAACACTGCAGGTAATTGGTATTTTGATAGTGGAAGCTCTCGGCACATGACAGGTTTGAAAGATCACCTCATGGACTACCTTGAACAAAATGGTGGTAGAGTGACCTACGGAGGTGGTGCAAAGGGAAGAATTGTTGGCAAAGGAACACTCAATGTGGAAGGGTTTCCAAAGCTTCATAACGTCTTACACGTTGAAGAACTTAATGCAAATTTAATTTCAATTAGTCAACTGTGTGATGATGACTTGCATGTGAAGTTTGATAATAATACTTGTGAAGTTTTTGATAATGATAATCGTTGTATTATCACAGGTACAAGATCAGTTGATAACTGCTACCAACTCGGTGAAGAATTGACATGTAGACACTCAAAGGTTGATGAGTTTAGTCTATGACACCAAAAACTTGAACATGTGAATTTCAAGACCTTAAAGAATCTGAGTAAGTATGAAGCTGTCAGAGGTCTTCCAAATCTAAAGACTGATGTTCTATATGTTTGTGGTGCATGCCAAAAAGGTAAGCAAACCCGTGTTGCGCATCCCGTGTTACAACACTGTGGGACAACACGGTGTCTTAAACTTCTGCACATGGATTTGATGGGTCCCATGGAAGTCGAAAGTTATGGAGGTAAAAAGTATACTTTGGTATGTGTTGATGATTTTTCTCGTTCTACATGGGTAAGATTTCTTAGATAAAAATCAGACACTTTTGGTGTTTTTAAGAAGTTGTTTACCAAGATTACTAACCTACATACTTTGACTGTAGCAAGGATCAGAACTGATCATGGAAAAGAATTTGAAAACTCATTGTTTTCTTCTTTGTGTGATAAGAAGGGCATCTCACAAGAGTTCTCTGCCCCAAAAACTCCTCAACAGAATGGAATTGCCAAAAGGAAGAATAGAACATTGCAGGAGATGGCTAGGGTGATGATGAGCTCAAAAAATATCTCCAAAAGATTTTGGGCAGAAGCTTTGAACACAGCGTGCCATATTTCCAATCGTGTTTATTTGAGAAGTGGATCTTCGATGACTTCCTATGAAATCCTCATGGGAAAGAGACCAAATCTTAATTATTTTCATATATTTGGCTGTGTGTGTTATGTTTTGAACGATAGAAATCATTTTGGTTATTCTACTAATAGTCGTGCATATAGGATGTATAACCTTAGAACCAGAACAATGATGGAATCTATTAATGTTGTTTTTGATGATGGTGCAGATCTCAAGGGAAAAACCGCTAAAGATGATACTGAAAGCTCGCTGGAAATTTCCTCCGAAGAACACAGTGTTGTTCCTGATGTTGCAACACCAAACACAATACTGGTTCCTCCAGAAACTGTTCATGAGGAAAATTCGCAAGAAGATGAGAAAGATGAGATGATTACTATAAAGGACATTCCAAGCAAGATACAGAAGAATCATCCTTCATCTCAGATTATTGGAGATGTTCATGGAACAAGGCAAACCCGTGCTAAGGACAAAGTTGACTACCGCAAGATGGTTGGGTTAGTATGCATGAGTTCCGTATACTCACATGTAATGCATTCCTGTTTTGTTTTCAATATTGAACCCAAGAATGTCAATGATGCTTTGAATGATGAATTTTGGGTAAATGCCATGCATGAAGAACTTGAGCAATTTGTCCGAAATGATGTTTGGTTTTTAGTTCCACCACTTGATCATTGTAATGTCATTGGTACAAAATGGATTTCCAAAAATAAAACCGATGAATCAGGAAAAATCATAAGGAACAAAGCAATGTTGGTTGCTCAAGGGTATACTTAGGTTGATGGGGTTTATTTTGATGAGACCTTCGCTCCTATTGCCCGCATTGAGTCTGTCCGACTATTGCTAGAAATTGCATGTCATAGGGGTATAAAACTTTACCAAATGGATGTAAAGAGTGCATTTTTGAATGGTATTTTGAATGAGAAAGTGTATGTGAAGCAACCCAAAGGCTTTGAGGATCCACACCACTTGGATCATGTTTACAAGTTGAAGAAGGCACTCTATGGTTTGAAGCAAGCTCCACGAGCATGGTATGGTAGGTTGACCGAGTATTTACTTGAAATTGGCTTCAAACGAGGTAAGGTTGACAAAACCCTTTTTATTCAAAAGGCCAAAGGTGAAATTCTTATTTGTCAAGTCTATGTGGATGACATTATCTTTGGTGCTTCGTCTCAAAAGCATGTTGATAGTTTTGTTGAATGCATGTCTTCTACTTTTGAAATGAGCATGGTAGGAGAGTTAACCTTTTTCCTTGGATTGCAAGTTAAGCAAAAAAATGATGGGATTTTTCTTTGTCAAAGTAAGTATGCAAAGAATTTGGTAAAAAAATTTTGCAAAGAGAATGTTAAGAACATGAAAACTCCTATGGGCTCAAGTGAAAAATTAGAAAAAGACAGTGTTGCGGCTGGTGTTGACAACACCATGTATCGCAGCATGATAGGGAGTCTTTTGTATTTGACTGCTAGTCGTCCTGATATCATGTTCAGTGTGTGTTTATGTGCTAGGTACCAATCTAATCCAAGGGTTACCCATTTAAAAGCTGTTATGAGAATTTTGAAATATGTTTCGGGTACATTGGATTTGGGATTGTGGTATACGAGGGAAACCAACACAAACCTTGTAGGTTTTAGTGATGCTGACTGGGCTGGTGATATGAATGATGGAAAGAGCACTACGGGTGGGTGTTTTTACCTTGGAAATAATTTGGTTTCATGGTATAGTCGTAAGCAAAATTGTGTGTCACTTTCGACTGCTGAATCTGAATATGTGGCAGCCGGAAGTTGTTGTTCACAACTTCTTTGGATGAACAAAATGATTGAAGACTATGGTTTTAAGAGTGAACCCCTCATTGTTTATTGTGATAATTCGAGTGCTATTGATATATCAAAGAATCCAGTTCAACACTCACGCACAAAACACATTGACATTCGTCATCACTTTATTCGAGATCTGGTAGAAAAAGGTATGATTCGAATGGAGTTTCTTGGAACCAATAACCAATTGGCAGACATCTTTACTAAAGCATTAGATCATGAGAGATTCTCAACTCTTCGGAGGTCTCTCAGCATGTGTGCATTATAATCATTTGCATGTGTTGTTTGCGGTGTTACCACACAACTGAGAATACTGTTTTTTTTCTTGTCATGCATTTTTAGGATTTTAGGCATTCTGCACTCATTTTGTTTTGTGTAGTGCTTGAATTTCTGTTACAATGATTCAATTGATGCCAAGTTTTTCTGCAAAATTCTTTTTGGCACACTGACCCTTTTTTGGCTTAGAACTCTGATCAAACCACCGAGTAGTTGAGGACTGTACGTATATTCCATGTTCTTGTTCCATGTGAATGGTGGTCTCGCACTTTCAGTGTTAAAATCTTTTATGAAGTTTGGTTACCAATGTCATAAAAACAAACTTTGTCAAATCGGAAGGAAATGGAAAAAGCTACCTAGTTGAGTCCAATGAAGATCGTTCGATTAGTGTGAAAGCTACCACTTCTGAAATTTTGTCTGTTAAGGGTAATCAAGTGTGCAAAATTCAAATTCTTTTGAAAAACTTTGGTGTTGTTGATGATGTTGGCAGCACGAGAGGCAACACTACACTTGTCAACATATTGTTTCGCTTGTGATTGCATTTTTATTTTATGTGATACTCTGTTTAGGCATAAAATAGGTCATGCATATGAATTTTTGCTTGTAAGGTCCTGTTTTTGGGTAAGGTTCTACATAGACAAATTTTGATGATTTACCCTATTTACTAAAAATTGAATTTTTGTGATTGATTTTTGTTTCAGTGGAGTTAAGCCGATGTGGAGTTAATTCTGGAAGATTTGGGCTGAAATAGTTATCTCAGATTATTGCCTTATTTATGGAATTTTATCTCTTTAATCTAGTTTTTAATTTTTGGCCATAAGAAAAGTTACCGTTGTAACTGGAGGGAGATCAGGGATCAGGGTAATTATGGGTTTGTTAGGATTTTGTTACCGGTTGAGATAAGGGTTCTATATATATGATTTTTAATAATTATTGGGCATTATCATCTTCTCACAATTCTTGATTCCCGATTGTTTTTCTCTGCAAACCCTACCCTTCTCTCACTCTCAAATTTTCGTTCAATGGCAGGATTTGATCCACAGGATATTTGAAGTAAGATGGGCCACAAAGAGCCTGATGTTGCTGCCGGTGTTACAACACTAGAAAACCCATCTTCCTCTCTTTCTCTGCCGATAGTTCCAGTACCCATGGAACCTGTTCCTCTCGCTGTTCTCATTCCTGGAGAACCAGGAAACGCAATTGATGTGGAGAATCTTCCTGTTTTCTCCATTTTGAATAGGGTGAATCCTGCTGCACCAATGGCTCGCCGATCAAAAAGGCAAGCAGGCTACAACCCTGATTTTACTCAATCCAAGAGATTCTACAAGGGTCCTCGTATCTCCATGGCCGAAGAGGATTGCAGCTCTGGTGATGATTCGGAGGATGCCAATTATGAATTTGTGGCGAGGAAGAAACCTTCTGGCTCTGCTGCTGCCTCTGCCTCCGCTCCGATTGTTGAATCTGCTTCTGACAGCAGTTATTCGAGTCCATCTGATGGTGTTCCTCCTAAGGACACTTCTGCAGCTCCTGCTCCTCAAGCAAATGCTGATTCGGATGAAGATGCCACTCTGGCACAAATTTTGGAAAGCCTCAAGCAAGGAAAGGCTTCCTCTTCTGTTCCTCCCTCTGCTCACATCTCCGATGATGAGCCTGATGCTGAGATGATGGAGGAGTTTGCACAAGGCAAAGCACATCAATATTCTGCCTCTTCCTCCTCTACCGATTCTGCTGCTGACTCTTTTGATAAGAGTGCTGATATTGGAGAAGAAGAAGACTCTGAGGATGTTTCCAGCATGAATGCTGATGAAGACCCTCTGGACCAAGAGCATGTTTCTACTGCTGCTGACAGTGTTGCTGTTGGTGTCGTCAACACCACGGACAACACTGTTGATGAGGATTATGACATGGATGCTGCTCATTCCCTCATTTTTTACTTTGGTGATGCTGCTGCTACTTGGCCTCTTCTTGCTCACAGAGGTCTTCTGGATGAAAGAAATATAGATGTACGCTCCTATGATAGGTACAATCTAATTGACTTTTTGAAGCTCGACAGCTATATTCTACTATTGTTGCCGTGATACCCTACTGTAAGAGGGTGATTCTGGAATTCTATGCAAATTTGACCGCGAGCATTGAAGATCCAGAGTCTGCAAAGTATGGATTGGTTTATCTACGGGGTCGGCTGTTCGAGTTCTCTCCGGTCGTGATCAATGCTCACTATTCCACCCCAGATATTGATGAAGGAAATCCTCCAGAGATCAATGAAGTGATCAATGTGCTCACTGGTGGTATGGTCAAACAATTCTCTAACCATTTTTCTGCAGCTAAGCTCACCTTCTTTATTCTGTGCTGCATAAGATAGCTGTCAGGAATTGGACTCCTTCATCCAATTCAACAGTTATCACCAGACCGCAGGCGGTCATTTTATATGCCATTGGGACTGGGAGTCCTTTTAATTTTGGGAAGATGGTATTCAAGACTGTGCTCCAATTTGCTGATGGAGGACTCAAGTCTACAAAGCTCCCATTTCCCTCTTTGATCTACGGCATATTGGAATCTCAGACTTTCATCCGCAATATTACAGAAGATCTCACTGATCAACCTGAGATTTTAAATTTAGCAGCTGGTCTTCTAAAGGCAAATTGTGTACTGGATTTACCCTGGACTGCCACTCCTACTCCTGCTGCTGACATTGCTTGTGTTGCCCCCGATGTTGCCAACACGGGAGACAACACTGAAGAAACTGTGCATACTCCTACCTCCCTGGAATTCACCATTTCCACTATTCAGCTACTGATGACTCGTGCCGAGGAAAAGATTGCTCAAGCTCAGGAAGACATTGCCTTTTATAGCACGGTCTTGGCTGATTGTCGGCGATAACTTGACATTTCTGGCCAAACAGGGGGAGATAGTGCACAAGATAAAGATGAAGCTGGTCCATTTGGGACTAAGGATGATGAGAATGAAGCCTCTGATCAAGATAACTCTGATAGTGATCAAATTTAGATTTTGCTTCTTCTTTCATCTTTTCTTTATTTGCTTCATTCTGATTTTAATATAACTATTTTTGTTCGTTCTAGTTACGTGCCTTAATTGCTCATATATGATAACTAGAATAACATCTTCTACCCCATTTATGCTCTGTTATATGAATTAAAGAATCCCATGGGTTATTGTCCATGTTATCCACCGTGTTACGACACGAAAGACAACACTTCAGGAGGAGACTTTAAAATTCAGGGGGAGAAGATTTTTAAACTCAGGGGGAGTTTATGATTATCTCACACTTGTGCAATGTGTTGTCCAGAAAGCAAAAAGGGGGAGATTGAAAGGAATTTTATTCCTTGAATATTTCGGCCCTAATTAATTGAAAAATAAGATTTTGCTTTCTAGACAAGATAGGATATTTGGTTAATATTGAGTGTATATTTTCAAATATGTTAATGATATATTTGCCAAAGATTAAATTAGATCTTGATAAGGTGATTATTTGACATAATATAATTCGATATTATCAAGATTTGATTTACAAGATTTGATAGAGTTTATTTCCTACTAAAACTAGTTTTCTTATTTATGTAGGACTCTATCTAAGGCAATCTTCAAGATTTGGATGCTTATCTATAAAAGGAGATTTCCACGCACAAGAAAAGTGAGAGCTTCAGACGAAAAATACTCTGCGCATACTCTGAAGAATTCAAGGAATATCTTGAAGAATTCTGAAGAAAGGTTTGCAACCATCGTTGTTGCATGTCCCCGTGTTGCCATTCGTGTTGAAGACATCAGAGACAACACTGTTGGAACTGTGTTGTTGAAGATATTTTCTATCTCTTCAATTTAGGCTACGGGAGTTGCATCCAATTTCTTTTATACTCTTATTGTATTTTAGGATGCAAGTTTGATTTCTCAACTCGTTGAGAAATTTAGGATTTAATGACTTTTCGTAAAATCACTAGGATTAGTTTATAAGACTATTCTTACGTTTACTAGTGATTTAGCCATAAGGCATACTCGTGCAAAATTATTTACTTGTGTTTTTATTTACGCTTTAAATTTTCGCTGCACTGTGTTGTCTGTGGTGTTACAACACAAACGACAACACTGCCTTATTTTACATAACAACCACGTACACCGTTTCTTTCAAAATGAGATTTCAATAATTATAAATTGGAAAAATATCTTTTCATGCCACAATTCTATTATCATTTCTCCCAATATTGCATAACCATTCGTGAGCAAGTGTATTCTCTATTAAAATTTTGTTTCATGGGGAACAGATATTATGTGTGATGAGACGAAAATACTCTTTACATCAGTATTTCGTATGCCTCGATCTACATATTTTTTTCTCCTGAAAATGTTTTAATTTTCAACCCATTCACCCATTTTTCCAACATAATATACTTAGCTTGAATATTTTTGTTTTCATCGAGCTAATTTGATGATTCATGAATCATAACTAATTATAAATACTGAAAGGAATATCAATTCCTTATCCATTTTTTCCAAGATTTTATAAGACATATTTTATGAATTTTCACTTAGACGTGATATGTTATTTTAGGCATAATATTTCAATATTATCGAGAATCTATAGATTGAAAATTTACCTAGATTCAATAATATCTTGATATGGTACTTTCGAGTATTGTTGTTCATCAAATATTATCAAGATTTTTTTCCCAAAAAACCGCCTGTTGTGACTTGGGGTGCTTCGGTACGGTATATCGCGATATTCAATGAATACCGCATACCATACCAAAAATTTTGGTATACCGAGATGTCGGTATACCTAAATTTCGGTATGACATAAATCCATACCGTTCTTACCAAAATTCGATACGGTATCGATATGATACCGCGTATACCGACATTTTAAATATTTTTTTAAACTATGTTTTTTCAAAAAAATGTCGGTATACGCTGTATCATATCCATACCGTGTATACCGAATTTTTTTATATTTTTTTTGGTATACCAAAATACCAAAATTTCGTAAATCCTATACCGATACGATACCGATACCGAATTTTAGGTATATACGATTTTTTTCGGTACGGTATAGGTAGTATGACGGCATTTCGGTATTTTTCCCCAGCCCTAGTTGTGACGGAGGATTTGGCGAACCCCTACCTGTTTATTTGCAAAAAAAGAGAAAATACAAGAGAGGGGTACCAGACCAAAACCTCTCGAAAAATTACAAAATCAAATAATTGCAAAAAAATTAAATAAAGACTATCTGAACTCTAAGATAAGGTAGACCAGATTTATCTAATCTACAATTCCCCTTAAGCTTCCCAGTAATATCCGACGGATTTAGAATGGCCGTACCCAAAGCCAAGACAAGGTTAGCCAATTCACCCGCTGCCTCATTTGCTTCCCTATAGGCATGAGATTTCCGCACCTCTAAAGTCTTAAGAATTCCCTGAATCTGTGTCAAGATCCCAGTGAGTTCCCAAGAATAAAAATTAGCATCCAAAAGAGCTAAAGCCGCCAAAGAGTCCACCTCAAGCCAAAGAGAAAACAAGTTATACAATTTGCAAACATGAAGACCTCTATCAAATATTATCAAGATATGATTTAGTGTGGTTAAAAAATGTATTTTCCTTATTTACTTGGTTTCTTTATTGTGTAGGGCTCTATCTAAGGAATTCCTTCAAGCCTGGACTCTCATTTATTAAATAATTTATGCGCACAAACAAAAGAAGACTTCAAAAGTTGAATTCAAAGAGATTTCAGAGAAAAATCACGCAGAATAATTCGAACATTTCTGAAAGATTTTTGTAGCAATAATTGCTGCTTTTCCCATGTTGTCGTGCATGTTAAAGACATCGGAAACATCACTTAGTGCATAGTGTTGTTCAATGTTTATTTTTATTGTTTCTCTAAGTTTTGACATACGGAAGTTGCATCAAATTGTGTTTATTATTCTGGGTTTTTTTGGATGCAATTTGATTTCTCATCTTGTTGAGAAATTTAGTCTTTATTGTTTTTCGTAACAATCACTAGTATTGGTTTATAAAACTGGTTTACCTTTTTAGTGATTATTTGGCCCTAAGGTACCCGCATAAGTACTAGTTACTTGTACATAATTATCTCTGGTTTTATTTGTCTTAGTTATCCGTGTGTTACTATTTCCTCTACATGTTGTCTCTAGTATTGCCCACACCGTAGACAACACAATCTCTACATGAATTTAAGATAAATGACAATTACATCTAATGAGTGGTGACAGAGCCAACTCTTGACATTACTAAGTGAGATTTTGGTTATTTTTTCAGGTTTATCATGGACATACAGTTCACGAACATTGCACTCAGCCCACCTATTTTGGATGGAACTAACTATGAAATTTGGAAATTGAAAATGTGCATATACATCAAATCCATAGATGAAAGGAAGTGGAAACGAGTTGTTGATGATTGGTCACCACCGATAAAGAAAGATGCAGAGGGTGAAACCATACTCAAACCAGAAACTGAATGGACAACTGCCGAAATTCAATCTTTGAATTTTAATGCAAAAGAAATTAATGTTATTTTCACTTCAGTAGATATGAACATGTTTTGTAACGCCCCGCTTTTATGTTAATTGAACTTATTTGAGATAATCAGTGATTTCAGAATTTAAGAGCCGACTTTTTATTGATCAGGGACTATTTTGCAAATTTCAGAATTTTTAGGGACTAAAACGCAAAAAGGAGATTTGTTATAACTTAGAGACTTGACTAAGTCTTCTTAATTTCCTCCCTTCCTCCTCCAAGTCGCGTATCTCCATTGAAGGCGAGAGAAAAGCTTTCAAGCTTTTGTGATTTCGATTTTAACTCGATCCGTCCGTTGGAATTTGATCTGAAGTTGATATTTGCGATCGCAGCATCGAGTGCTCCGTTTGAAAGTAAGTTTCTCTTATTTCTACGAGGTTTGAATTTTTGGATGTCTTTAGAATTGATTGATATTCGGAGAGGATGTTCTTGAGGTTGCTGTGATAGTATATCTAAGACGGTTCGGAGATATATCGACGATCGGATTTGATATGATTTTTCTCATGATTTTTAAAACTTAGATTTTTTAGATGTGTTGGGTTTGACTTGGAAATGATGTTAGATGATTGGTTTGAGTAGATTGGATTGATATTCTGCTGTCTGCGATTTTGGTTTGATCAGTTTATAGCTGTTATGCCGTCAGTTTGAGTTTCGGGATATCATTTTTATTGATTTGATTATACCGAGTTTGATGAGGTTTTACTATCGATATTGATCATGTGACTTCTTCTGTTAGATTGATTCGAAGTCCTTGGAGTTGCGAGATTGCAGCTTCGATTAGTTTGGAAAATTGAGCCGGTATAGTAGCGACTTCTTACTTATCGATCGTAGAACTTGAATGGATATTGAATTGAGATTTGTTGTTTTAAAAATTGAAGATTGTGAACGACAAGAAGGTATAAGACGACTTTGGAATGAAATAGGACGATTAACTTGAATCCGGATTGATTCGAGTGTCCTAGAAGAAATCACATATTGCATGTTTATATTCTTATTTGAAATTATGATTGGAATCGAGGCCTCACATTAAGTGGTATCAGAAAATTAAGATCTTGGACTGAATTTAGAAGAGAGCGAGGTAGATCGAGTCTGCTTGTATTGGCTTCTCGCATGTGTTTGAGTTATTTAATTGATTTATTAAATACGATGCGAGCATGCTTTATTGATTGAGAATTATTTGAATTAATGATTATGTGATTTAATTTAGAAAGCATGAATTGAGTGAGATATGAACTATAATCATTCATTGGATCCGAGTTTAATCTTTTGAATTGTGTTAGAAGATCAGAGGTTGTGGGACACTGGAATTTTGAGATTGAGATATCTGTGTCCTAATCCCTTATTTTTAAATGGGTACTCGAAGAAGATTGAACTTGAATATTCTGCCAGTTTTTCCTACGACTGAAACTCCACCTGTAGTGACTCCTCAGAATGACCAGGGCGATACGGTTAAGAATCAGATGGATTACACGGCTACCCCTATGGAGACCTTACTGAAGAGGTTTCAGTCTTTCCGACCACCGATCTTGAAAGGTACGAAGAATCCCGTGGATTGCGATGGCTAGTTGGATGATATAGATAAGCTTTTTGATTCTCTCGACTATTTCGATGACCGGAGAATTAGATTGGTTATTCATCAGCTGCACGGAGTGGCTAAGAAATGGTGGACCTCAACTAAGAAAGCCATGGAGAACAGAGGTACGCTTATAAACTGGATTCTGTTCAAGACTGAGTTTTATAAATGATTCTTCCCAGTTTCTTACCATAAGGATAATAATGCCGAGTTCGCAAATTTGAAGCAAGGAAATTTGAGTATCGAAGATATGTTACCAAATTTGACAGTCTATTGAGGTTTGCTCCACATATTTCTGACAATGAGGAAGCGAAAGCTGACCACTTTATTAACGGTCTGAACCCTGATATCTTTGTTCTGGTGAATACCGGAAGGCCGAATAACTTTTCTGATGCAATGGATCATGCCAAGGGTGAGGAAGCTGGTCTGATAAGGCAGAGAGGGAATCAGTTTTCCCCTCAGCAACAACAAAGGCAGTTTCAGGCCCAACCGTCCCAATACCAGAATCAACCACCGAGGACTGAAGGTGGTAGCAGTGGAGGTAATAAGAAGAATTACTTTCGTCCCAAAGGAAAATAGTTTAAGAAATCGGGAAGCAGTTCTTCTAGTTCTGGTGGCTCGAAACATAACAGTTACAGTCAAGGTTCAGGTTCCTCTAGAACTTCTTGTAGCAAGTGTGGAGGTCGTCACTCCAGTGACCAGTGTAGGGGAATATTTTGGAATTTTTATATTTTTCAGCAGACGGGGCATTATGCTAAACTTTGTCCTCAACGGGGCTCTGAGCAAGCACAGAGTGGAAATGCTTCTCGACAGTCATCTCAGCCTCAGAGGCAATTGAATGCAGTTCACTTTTTCCAACCTCAACAATAGAATCGTCAAGGAGGCAACCAGAATTTGAACCAACCTCCTAGACAGTAGGCGATAGTGCATGCTTTGAATGAGGATCAGGCTCAGGCTGCACCTGATGATGTGATTGCAGGTAATTGTATGATCTTTGATTATCCTGCTAATATTTTGATAGATACAGGTGCTTCTCACTCTTTCATATCTGTGAGGACCCGGATTCTAATCTCTCGAACATAAATAAATCATGTAAATCAAAAATAAATAAAAATAATCAATAAGACATTTAGCGACGCACATCTTGCATTCGGCGACGCAAAACCACGTCGCGAAAAGTAGGTTTTTTTTTTAATCAGGGTGACGCGCGGGCGCTCCAAACGAGGCGCGGGCGCGCATGATGCCCTGTCTGGGCCTTTGATACAGTGCAAGACGCGCGGGCGCGCCTTCCAGGCTGCACGGGCACGCATGGTCTGCTGTTTCTGCACCAAAAATGACTCCAAAAGTGTAATGTCATAGCCATAAGGAGTCTAACATGATCCAACTAATATTTTTCCAACAACGAGGTATTCAAATACATAAAAATGTAGAACAAGCGTCGATTTTAAGTTCTACAATTCAAAATGGAATACACGGGAGTTTGAATACAAGGTATGACTTCTAAAACCAAGTCCTCACTCTATCATTTCCCACTCGATCTAGTCATGCAGCTCTTGACTCGATCCTGCCCCATTTGCCGTCAAGTACACATACAAACAAAACGACAGCCGGATAATCCGGTGAGAATATAATTCCCAGTAAAAGAGACAAATCAAGCAATTCCAAATAATATATCAATTCATGTTATATAAAACAACGAGTCAATCAATTCAGAAAGGCATATCAGCACTCAACTCGAAATGCATTAAAATGCAATGCATGACTTCAAAACTCGGGATTATCTAATCGGATAATCGAATATCATTCGGTACTCGGTTGGGATCCCGGGATCGAGTTTTTGCGAACAACTCACCGACACACCCATTCGGGGTGGATGTCGCTCAACTCAAACCACTAGACTTCAGAGCAACTATAAGAAGTATTCTGGAAATTGGAAAAACTCGAAATCCAAATCCAGTTCAATATAGCTCCCTAAATCGTCTAAGTTCAAAACGAATCGAATCTTCGGCTCAAGATGTATGCAAGTAAAAATAAACTCATTCAAGTTAAAAACAAATAATTCAAATAGCATACAAGTATGTGATTTCTTTTGGGCACTTGAATTAATTCAAATTCGAATTAATCGTCCCATTCATTCAATCGTCGTCTTTTTACCTTTTCAAGTTCGTCGGGGATTCAAATCTGAAAATAACAACAAACTGAATCAAAATCGAATCGAATCAAAACAAGCCATACAAGAAGTTCAATACTATATCGTTCTTCAATTCTCGAATCGATTCAACTTCCAAGTTCGATCCAAACCCGAATCTTTCAACTCAAATCTGAAAATGTGAAATACGGATTCGATATAAATCTTATAACTCAAACAAACCCGGAAATCAAACCGAATAATAATACCGATAATCCAAAACTCGATTTCGACGGCATAACGGCTATAAACGATCAAACCAAAAATCATCAACATCGTGAAACCATTCCAAACAACTCATATCATCTTCCAATCCATCAAAACTCAACAAATCCAACCAAAATCATAAGACCCATTTTTGAAATTAACCTCCAAAAATCATATAAAATCCAAACTTCGTTCTTTTTCCGAACCGACTTCGAATACACGATCTATGCTATCTCAAGCACAACATACTCGAAGATTATCAAATTCTAACAACCCAAAAAAATTCAAAGTTTGTGGATCGTAACAAAACTTACGTCAGAATGAAGCCCTCGTTGCGGTGATCATGAATCTCAACTCGAATCTGAAATCTGATGGTCGGATCGTGCGAATCGAACGGAGCAAAAGCTTGAGAAACCTTCCATGGATTCTCTCGGCTTCTAGGTGAGATGGGGGGAGGAGGAAAGTGAGGGGAGAGAGAGAGATGCAACAATAATAATAATAACCCCATGCTTTGACTAAGTCCAACACTCTACTATTGCAATTCGGTCCCCTTGAAACTCCAAACTCAATCGATTTAATCCCAGCTCAATTAATTCCCTTCAATTCAATTTAATTCTAATAATAATAAATTCCACTAATCCAAAAATAATTAATTTCTGGGCCTTACAATTCCCCCCCTCTAAGAATCAATTTCGTCCTCGAAATCAAAGCAGTTCCATCTCAGAAAATAATATACAGTTCGAAGACTGCTAAAATAATTCTTCTCTCAAAATAACTCTGAAATCGCGGTTCTAATCAACTCCGCTTCTTGAACCATTTCTTCAAATCCGAATCGTCTCAACTGCATAAACTAAATCTGAATCGGTCTCGCTAAAGAGCTGATACTCAGTTCGGTCAATTCTGAATTGGTTGTCCCAACAAAGTTGGCGACTCATCAATTCTAGTCTCAACCTCAAAGAAAATCTGTGAATTTGACAACAAAAGACGTGAAGTACGTCGAGAATACCTGAAGAATACAGAAGAACAAATTAGTGGAAAACAAGGAGAACTGAAGGAGTAAAAATCGGTAGGCGAGATCGCCTATTTCCTCTAGAATCTCAAAGGAACCCGTGAGTTCATTGAGACAGTTCTCTCTCTTATCATAACTGCCACAGCCTCTAAACTGAAAAATATTCTGAATTAATCGGCTTCCCTGAACATAAGTACAGAGATCTACGTCGGAATTTGAATACTTCGTTCATCCTTCTTCTCAAGTCGTCTTCCTCATAGACAGGAAATCTCCATTCGTCTATCAAACCTCGAATCAAATCTGATCCCAAGTCAGGGAACTCAGAAAATCATCCCAATTCAATTGGGACTCTCATTCCTTCTCGTACAACTCATTTACAAAAATCGATATCAAGATACTCAGCTGATATTTGTTGTACAAAAACTTCGCAAAAGATGAGAAATCCATTCAGCTAGTGCCAAATCAAGCACTACAACCCAGCATAAACTCTTAAAGTCTATATCGCTTATTATTGGCTGTCCGTCGTTCTGAGGATAATAAACTGAACCCAATTACAATCCAATAACAAAAGTCTCTTAAAGACTGAGTTCAAGGTAAGAGTTAACTCAAAATCTCATTCTGAAAGGACAGACTTGTCACAGACTTTGACAAGTCAACTATCTGAAAATCCTCCTGACGACAATTCTAATCATATTGTCATGTTTGAAATCCATTCTATACGAAAACAGAAGCAGACTACAGCAATATCTCGATTCTAATCAGATAGCATCTCCAAATCAGATAGTTCTATACTCTGTGACCACATGCCGAACACTCCCAATTCTATTCTGCACGGATAAACTGCGACAGAGCAAAACAATCTGAAATTCTTTCTGACCAACTTCTCAACATCGGGCCGAGTCAGGAATTCATTCTGTACGGAGTACAGTAGCATATTTCTGCAATCATTCTATTAAAGCTCAGGTGGCTTCAAATTTTCAGACTGATCAATAGCTTCAGAAAGGTATTCGTCGAAAAGTAATCTTCTTTTCATTCTGACAATTAACTGTACCATAGACAGTCGGTTCCTTCTCTCTATCAGCTATCAAAAGTGGACAGACTAGCAATTACGAAATCATACTTCGAACCTTATTCTTCATATATCCCTATAAAGGTCGATTCCTCAATCCTCTAAATATCTTTCGGTCGTCTGAAAGAATACTGAATAACTACAAAGTGCCAATCTCAAGATACTCTGTCTCAATCAAAATCTCTGGCACAACAGAACAATTACTCACAACTGAGGTATCGTCATTGTCCTAAAACTCAGACTGTGCCCAGTTCTGACTTGTCTTCATTAAATTCTCCAATCCGAATCTGTTTTCTACGTTATCTTCATCTTTTAAATCAATTCTGGCTCAGTTCGGATAAAGGAATTCTGATAGACTTCCTATCTGTTTCAGACTCTAAATCAGAAGTGCAACACTCATCGGCCAGCAAAGTCAAGAATAGTAGATAAAATAAGAACAGATCCATCGGCTCAAAGAGAATAATGGTAGTAGATAAAATAATAATAGATCATTCCGTTCAAACTTCAGTTGCTGCATTGTATTACTTCGGATCATACTGGAATTCACCATTGGATTCTTCAACATATCCAATCTTTTCCTCAATCTCAAAATCAGTTCGGTTGTGAAACTCATACTTTGACTTCTCAGTTCAGAAAAGACTCCAAAAATTTCACTGGAGATGGTGATGCCCGATCTTACAAGCAATAAGATTACTGCCAATTAAATATCATGAATCAGATGTTGAGTTTTGTACTGCTTCAGCTGCTACTATGACTGAGCTATCACAGACTCCCTATGAATAAGAATACCTCCAGAATCTGGATAAGAAGATGCAATGCACTGAAGATTATCAGTACAGAGGAAATAAGAAATACTGGAGCTCGGGTCGATCTCTTATTCATGTCAAACAAACTGGTTTCATAAGGTTCGGTTCAGGTACAAGTGCATTTTATGGAGTTAGATGAGAAATCGGCTCCACGACGATAAGAATCTCTCGAAAATCTGCTATTGAACTCAAAATCTTCAACTCTCAGATACAGATGTCAGTTTGGCTTCAATCAAAATAGCTTCGGTCTTGCAATGATCACAGAAATTCCAGCTCTAGAATTAATATGATCGAGGAAAGGACATCTCGATACAATCAAAATTCAGACTTCAAAAGTATAGCATGCAACGTCTCGGCACTCAATTTAGCAAGACCATTCTCCAATACTCTGTATGATCAGTACTATTCTTCGAACAAAATCAAAAAGATCGATAAGAATTTCTAATTTCATCTAAATACATCTGATAGATTCAGTTCAAAAGATCTACAATACTATAGACGAGTTTAACTTCAAATGGTACGACTATACTCCAAAGCAGTCATACTTCAATACAAGTCCAGTCTTCAATACTTATTTCTATCAAACTCTCAGCTGATGATGTCTGATCTCAAGTCATTGCTGAATCTAACCTCATGACTCAGAGGTAATCCAGAAATCTCATCTGGATGATAACAGCAACTCTCTAACCACTGGTTTATTAACCCATTCAGTCTAGATTCTAGGACATCAGCTTTGAACAAGAGAATTCCTCCGCAAAATTCTAAAATCAGAAGGTCATTTGGCAGATCAACTAACAAAGGATCCTGGAATCGAGAATCCTTACCGGAGGATTTCCGTTCGTCTATTGACTCGGATCTGAATCTGTCAACTTCCTGAAACAATCCACATGTAGGAAAACTGGCGGTCAGATCAATCACGATTGATACCCGGTGCAGCGGAAGTTTAAAATTTTTATCATGGAACAATTCCATGGTGTGGGTATCAACCGTTCAACGATTAAATTATTTTGTGTGTGTAAAATTCAAATAACAATTAATTAAATTTTACCTTCAATCTCGAAGCGAGATTATTGGACACCACACAGATTTCTCTATGCTTCTTGTATCTCCCAGGAACCGATGAACTCCTTCAATCAGGTCCACGAATGAGGTTTAAATCCCTCTGATAGATTGCACTAGAAAATCTATCAGAAGTTTTTCTGCGAAGAGATTAAACGAATCTGATTCGTTATTCCTGACTGCAATTCAAAAATCACAGACCGGAATTTCTCGGGCAGAGGGGGAGGGGTCGGCCGAATGAGAGAAAGAGAGGCTAGGGTTTTTTTTTTTCGATTTTTCTGTCTCTCAATAATGACCTGTTGTGTTTAATTTCTGTACTGCAATAACTTATTTATAATGCAGGCCACTAACACCTTAGGGCCCATTAGTCATAAGTTGAGGCCCGACAAGCAAAGCCCGGATGTTCAGAAATTAATATAAAATTCATCGTGACTCCGATTGATGAACCGATTTCACCAATGTGCACAGAAACCATTTCTGCACATTTTAAAGTCAAGATAAATTTTCCTGAATTCGAATTCAGTGGTTTCCAAAAATGCCCATCCCTATGTCATTTTAGGAAATCCTACTCCCTTACTCTTAATTAAGAAGTCCAACTTCTTTATTCATTAAATTTAACTCTTTAAATTTAACTATCTCAACGGGGATTAAAACTCCATTACACTGTGTGACCCTCAATGGTTCAGGGATACAGCTAGCCGTGGGCTCACAACTCCTTGTGACTCGGAACAACACTTTCCGACTTGCCCAACGAATCATGGTAAAGCGCCTAGCAACATCGCCCCATGATTCCCTAGGTATCACTGATAGTGCCTACAAGAACCAGTAGATTTTGGTTAGCGTACAGTACGGTCCCTTCAACCATATATCCCGATCGAATCAACAACCATTGGTATATCGAGAGTCGCTCAAGATTCGATAACTATGCAATACATCTTGAAGATCAAATTAGTGACATCGCATGTGCTACTAAGAAACCATTTCTTAAATCACATCAAGTACTCTGGCCAGAGATTTGTCACACTAATATCTCCTCAGATCGCATAGGATATCCACACTCGCAAGTATGTGGTGAATCCTTGACAACAATGCATCGACTCCTATATGTGTCGTAACTGTACCCAATCTCGACACCTGATGACCCCCATAGAGTCGGTAAATGAGTCAAAGCACAGCACTAGCATATAGAGTCTCCATGATGTTTCAAGTCGTAAGGACTAATGGTGTACAACCAAAACCGCGGACTTTATCCACTCGATAAGTGATAACCACTTGGAAAGTCCGGATAGGGTAGTTCGATTATTCATCCTATGAATATCCATTTGCATGCTTCGAACATCTCCATGTTCCCTACCAATGAAACGTGGTACTCCGCATCGCAAATGCTAGTCTCAAACTCGAGCGATCCTTATCCTTATTATCGGACGGCTCAATCGACTAGGAACAGTTTAGAATATACAGTGACTATAAGATGTATTTCATGATAGACATCTCCATGTTCTACCACATCTTACATACACTATGGTATATTCAAGGTCTTTATCAAAACAACAATAGTATATCACAATATAACAATATGAAGTAATATAAAGTCATTGCCATTTATAAAAGTGTAAATTACATTAAACAAAAGATTGTTTTTACAAAGAGTCATCAAAGCCCATAGCCACTAGTTGGCTCACTGGGCACCCACTCTTTCAATCTCCCACTTGCCCTATAGCCAACTAGTCATACTACGTAGACCCATTGCTTCGCGATGTTTGTCAAACAATGGTCCTGGCAAGGGCTTAGTAAGCGGATCAGCGATATTGTCTGCAGAGGCCACTCGTTCGACAGTGATGTCTCCTCTTTCCACAATCTCCCGGATGATGTGGTATTTCCTCAGTACGTGTTTGGATCTTTGATGAGACCTTGGTTCCTTTGCTTGAGCAACGGCACCCGTGTTGTCGCAGTACACCGGGACTGGACCAACAAATTCAGGAATGACGCCCAACTCTTGGACGAAATTCCTCATCCAAACGGCCTCTTTAGCAGCAGCTGATGCTGCAATGTATTCAGCTTCAGTGGTGGAATCCGCTGTGGTGTCTTGCTTGGAACTCTTCCAAGAGACAGCACCGCCATTGAGCATGAATACAAATCCAGAGGTTGACTTCGAGTCATCCACGTCACTTTGGAAGCTAGAGTCGGTATAGCCTTCCAATTTCAGATCTCGTCCTCCATATACCATGAACATATTCTTAGTCCTTCGTAAGTACTTAAGAATGTCCTTCACGGCTTTCCAATGCATTTGACCAGGATTAGCCTGATATCTGCTCGTGACACTCAGAGCAAATGCTACATCCGGTCTGGTAGATATCATCCCATACATGATACTACCTATAGCTGACGCATATGGTACATGTGTCATATTCTCTATCTCTGCATTAGTCTTGGGACACATAGACTTGGATAGAGAAACTCCATGACACATGGGTAGATGTCCTCTCTTGGACCCATCCATTGAAAACCGTTTCAATATGGTGTCGATGTAGGTTGATTGAGTGAGTCCTATCATTCTCTTAGATCTATCTCTATAGATCTGTATCCCTAGAATGTAGGATGCCTCACCCAAATCCTTCATCGAGAATCTACCTGATAACCATATCTTTGTTGACTGCAACATCCCTACATCATTCCCAATGAGTAGGATGTCATCAACATAAAGTACTAAGAATGTCACAGCATCCTTAACTACTTTCTTGTACACGCATGGTTCCTCCGGGTTCTTGATGAAACCAAAATCTTTTATTGTTTCATCAAATTTCTGGTTCCAACTTCTTGATGCTTGTTTTAGACCATAAATTGATCTCTGAAGCTTGCATACCTTATGCTCGCTTCCCATGGATGTGAACCCCTCAGGCTGCTTCATATAGATTTCTTCCTTAATGTCTCCATTAAGAAAAGCAATCTTCACATCCATCTGCCATATCTCATAGTCATACCATGCAGCTATGGCAATTAGGATTCTTATGGACTTGAACATTGCAATTGGTGAAAAGGTTTCATCATAGTCAACTCCTTGCCTTTGAGTATAACCTTTTGCCACCAATCGCGCCTTGTAGGTCAATACCTTACCATCAGGCCCAAGCTTTCTCTTGTAGATCCATTTACATCCTATTGGAACAATTCCATCAGGAGGATCTACTAAAGACCAAACTTGGTTTGTATGCATCGAATCCAATTCGGACTGCATAGCTTCAAGCCATAAATTTGAATCCGCATCAGAAATTGCTTCCTTGAAGTTTCTTGGATCACATCCAATGTCGGGTTCATCTTGATCCCCTTCAAGAAGAAGACCATATCGAACAGGAGGTCTAGAAGTCCTCTCGGATCTTCTAGGTTCAGTCGTGTCCAGTAATGGTTCCTGAGGCGTAGGATCGTTATTTTGTATTTCGGGTTCTTCTCGAACTTCTTCGAGTTCCATCATCTCGCCTTTCTTATCCAATAAGAACTCCTTCTCCAAGAAGGTGGCATTCCTTGAAAAAAACACCTTTGTTTAAGCAGGATAATAGAAATAATATCCGATTGAATTCTTCGGATACCCTACAAAATAACATAAGCTGGATCGACTATCCAACTTATCTCCCACTGTCCGCTTCACGTAAGCAGGACATCCCCAAATCCTCAAGTACGAATACTTAGGAGCTTTGCCATTCCATAACTCGTATGGTGTTTTGTCCACTGCTTTAGTGTGGACGTTGTTCAACAACAATACCGCCGTTTCAAGCGCATAGCCCCAAAACGAAGGTGGAAGCTCAGTGAAGCTCATCATAGATCGAACCATGTCCAACAAAGTTCGATTACGACGCTCCGATACACCATTAAGCTGTGGTGTCATAGGAGGAGTCCACTGAGAGAGAATCCCATTCTCTTTCAGATAGTCCAAAAACTCGGTACTCAAGTATTCTCCACCTCGATCCGATCGAAGTGCTTTAATACTTTTACCTAGCTTGTTTTCTACTTCAGCCCTGAATTCTTTGAACTTTTCAAATGCTTCAGACTTATATTTCATTAAATATAAATACCCATACCTTGAATAATCATCAGTAAAGGTAATGAAGTAGGTGTGGCCATGTTGAGTCCCTACTCTAAATGGACCACAAACATCTGTATGGATCAAATCCAACAGATTCTGACTACGCTCAGGTTTCCCCTTAAAAGGAGATTTAGTCATTTTTCCTTTTAGGCAGGATTCACAAGTAGGTAGAGAGTTAATATCAGACATATCAAACATGCCCTCTCCCACTAGCTTGTTCATCCTCCTTGAGGAAATATGACCTAGCCTAGCGTGCCAAAGGTTCGCCGGGTTTTGACTATCGATTTTTCTTTTGTTTTTTGTTGCCGGTTTATCAATATAATTTATTGGAACGTCTTTCAGTTTTAAGTTGTATAGATCGTTTTCTAGTTGTCCATTTCCAATCAAACATTCATTCTTGTAAATATTGCAAATCTCATTCACAAAATTGCAAGAATAACCATCTCTATCTAGCATAGAAACAGAAATAATGTTTTTAATTAAATCCGGAACAAATAAAACATCTCTTAATAATAACTTAAAACCGTTCTGCAAAATTAAACAAACGTCTCCTACGGCTGTAGCTTCAACTCTGGAACCATTCCCGAGCCTCAGCTGGGTCTCACCCATTCTAAGCCTCCGACTTCTTGTCATCACCTGCAAATCATTGCAAATGTGATCTACATCCGGTATCCAATACCCAAGAAGTAGTGTTAAGCGAAACGTTAATTTCAATATAGAACATACCCTTTGCAGTTCGCAACTGCTCTAGATATTCCTTGCAGTTGCGCTTCCAATGACCGGGCTTCTTGCAGTAATGGCAAACATCCTTGGATTTTCCATTGTTTGAAGCCTTTGTCTTTTGCTTCTTCTCGGGCTCGACTTTCTTGGGTGGGGCAGAACGTTTCTTGCCCTTCATACTTGGCCCCTTCTTAGCAGAAGATGAGGAGCCCACCAAGAAAGCTGGCTTATCCTTCTTAAGTGTGGATTCATATGTCACAAGCATATTGACCATCTCTTCAAGGGTGGCCTCTATCTTGTTCATATTAAAATTTACCACAAATCCGTCAAACGAAGAAGGAAGAGACAGAAGCAGTAAATCCACGTTGAGTTCATGCTCCAACACCAAATCAAGGGTCGCTAACTTTTGTATGAGCCAAATCACTCGTACCCCATGATCACGGACCGAAGTCCCTTCACGCATGCAGCACGTCATCAACTCCTTAACAGTTGCGAACCTTTCAGCCCTCGATTGAGCCCCAAAAAGTTCCTTGAGTTGCGCGTGAATGTCAGCAGCATTCACCGTGTCCTCAAATCGCCTCTGGAGTTCATCAGACATCGAGGCTTGCATATAGCATTTGGTCTTGATGTCATGGTCCCACCATGCATCAAGCTTGGCCAATTCCTCCGGACTTACATCAGCTGGTGCTTCCTTCGGAGGTGCTTTCTCTAACACGTAGAGCATTTTCTCCGAAGTCAAGACAATCTTCAACTTCCGGAACCATTCCGTATAGTTGGCGCCAGTCAACTTGTTTTGTTTGAGGATCGAGAATAATGGATTACGCGAATTCATTGTATGAAATACTGAAAAGAAAAACAGATATATATCAATGATTGTTTAAATAATTTACTAAGACATAAAATAGGCGAATTTAATTTTATGAATCTCACTCCCACTATTTTAACGATTTCACCACCCTCTAGTGAAAACGGGAAACTTTTTCCTTAGTGAGAACATGGAGTCCAATTGACAAACTTATGGTCCCGAATAATATCAGCCAACCATAATTCTCAAAAGGTAGAGCCCAATTGTTTCCAAAGCAACCCCCATGTCTTTACCTCATGTCCAATAAGGGCCCAATAATATGACGCCGTTTAAAGTGACATGTCAAGATGACCCATCAATATTAAGTTGTGATGGACGGTCGCCATGTGGATCCCCCAATAATATGAGCCGATCCCATGGGAGTTCCACCCAACTTACAACATTTGTCGATCCAATGTACAGCTTTCCGACGGACGGGCCCCCCCAATAATATGAGCCGGACCGTATCCGCGGGTAGCATCACATATATTGACCGTTGATGGAAGGTAGGAACATTTAAACAAATTTAAATTTCCTTTATTTATCTTGATATCAATTTTAAATCATATTTAAAATGAGTGATTTTTAATTATAAAAATTTTGTCTCATCAATTCAATTTATTGCATGCTTGCCGGATTCACGCAATTATGTCTAAACATGCATACAATCATAATATCATATATTATATAGGATGATCGATTCCATTTCTAATTGACCCGTGGTTGCCAATCACGAGTCTTAGTCCAATCCTAGGTAATATGCAGTATGCAATGCAATCCTATTACATGTGTTTCCAATTTACATTTCTTTCGTCTTTATTGTCTGCTGGGCCCACCATCTTCAAATCTTGATCTCCCACTAAATCTAATGTATTTACAATAAATAACAATGACAAGTAGGGGATACATTTTTAGGGGTGGGAACGGGCTATAAACCAAGCCCACTTTTATTACATATGACATTCATATCGGGCCATAAACCAGGCCCATTAATAAAACCAACAACAATAAAAACAAAATGTAAATTCCTAACATACACCTACAAAATTGGTCATGGCAATCGATCATCCTTATCCAATAACATTTAATTCAAAATTAATTTATTGGATAACATGCAGTGGCAATTCAAATTTAAACAAGATAAAATCATATTTTATATATAAAATCATATTTTACACATAAAATCATATTTTATCTCTATATCAAATAAAATCATATTTTATCTATAAAATCCAATTTTACTGATAAAATCATATTTTACTTAATATATCATAAGATCATATCTTATCATCAATTGTACCAAAAATAATTGATTTCAAAATTCAATTTAAGGATAAAATATTAAAATTTTCCAAAAATTCAAATTTATCCAAAAATCAATTTTAAAATTTACGGACTCGAACAATTCGATCCGAAATCTCGTGAACCAATCAAAAACAATTTTTGACCGGACCATAAATAAAATTTTAACACATTAAAATTAATTTTTAAATAAAAATAAAATTTTTCCCGCGGGCCGCCCGGGACACTCCCGGGCCGGCCCGCATCCGGGGCGCGGGCCGGGGGCAGCCCGGCTGCCCCCTTAGGGCAGCACTCTCGCTGCACTGGCGGCGCCTGGCGCCGCCCCTGGACGGCGCCGAACGCCGCCCCTGGGCGGCGCTGTGCGCCGCCCTGGGCAGCGCCGAGCGCTGCCCTGCGCAGCGCCCAGCGCTGCCCTAGGCGGCGCCGTGCGCCGCCCTGGGCAGCAACAATTGCTGCCCCACCGGGCAGCGATCCAATCGCTGCCCGGGTTTTGCCCCGAAAAATTTTTATTTAAAAAATATTTATTTTGTTTTCCAAAAAACCGAGATTCAAAAATTTTGTACAATCGATTAATTTAATCGTTTGATCTGAACAACCTGGCTTTGATACCACTGTAGGAAAACTGGCGGTCAGATCAATCACGATTGATACCCGGTGCAGCGGAAGTTTAAAATTTTTATCATGGAACAATTCCATGGTGTGGGTATCAACCGTTCAACGATTAAATTATTTTGTGTGTGTAAAATTCAAATAACAATTAATTAAATTTTACCTTCAATCTCGAAACGAGATTATTGGACACCACACAGATTTCTCTGCGCTTCTTGTATCTCCCAGGAACCGATGAACTCCTTCAATCAGGTCCACGAATGAGATTTAAATCCCTCTGATAGATTGCACTAGAAAATCTATCAGAATTTTTTCTGCGAAGAGATTAAACGAATCTGATTCGTTATTCCTGACTGCAATTCAAAAATCACAGACCGGAATTTCTCGGGCAGAGGGGGAGGGGTCGGCCGAATGAGAGAAAGAGAGGCTAGGGTTTTTTTTTTCGATTTTTCTGTCTCTCAATAATGACCTGTTGTGTTTAATTTCTGTACTGCAATAACTTATTTATAATGCAGGCCACTAACACCTTAGGGCTCATTAGTCATAAGTTGAGGCCCGACAAGCAAAGCCCGGATGTTCAGAAATTAATATAAAATTCATCGTGACTCCGATTGATGAACCGATTTCACCAATGTGCACAGAAACCATTTCTGCACATTTTAAAGTCAAGATAAATTTTCCTGAATCCGAATTCAGTGGTTTCCAAAAATGCCCATCCCTATGTCATTTTAGGAAATCCTACTCCCTTACTCTTAATTAAGAAGTCCAACTTCTTTATTCATTAAATTTAACTCTTTAAATTTAACTATCTCAACGGGGATTAAAACTCCATTACACTGTGTGACCCTCAATGGTTCAGGGATACAGCTAGCCGTGGGCTCACAACTCCTTGTGACTCAGAACAACACTTTCCGACTTGCCCAACGAATCATGGTAAAGCGCCTAGCAACATCGCCCCATGATTCCCTAGGTATCACTGATAGTGCCTACAAGAACCAGTAGATTTTGGTTAGCGTACAGTACGGTCCCTTCAACCATATATCCCGATCGAATCAACAACCATTGGTATATCGAGAGTCGCTCAAGATTCGATAACTATGCAATACATCGTGAAGATCAAATTAGTGACATCGCATGTGCTACTAAGAAACCATTTCTTAAATCACATCAAGTACTCTGGCCAGAGATTTGTCACACTAATATCTCCTCAGATCGCATAGGATATCCACACTCGCAAGTATGTGGTGAATCCTTGACAACAATGCATCGACTCCTATATGTGTCGTAACTGTACCCAATCTCGACACCTGATGACCCCCATAGAGTCGGTAAACGAGTCAAAGCACAGCACTAGCATATAGAGTCTCCATGATGTTTCAAGTCGTAAGGACTAATGGTGTACAACCAAAACCGCGGAATTTATCCACTCGATAAGTGATAACCACTTGGAAAGTCCGGATAGGGTAGTTCGATTATTCATCCTATGAATATCCATTTGCATGCTTCGAACATCTCCATGTTCCCTACCAATGAAACGTGGTACTCCGCATCGCAAATGCTAGTCTCAAACTCGAGCGATCCTTATCCTTATTATCGGACGGCTCAATCGACTAGGAACAGTTTAGAATATACAGTGACTATAAGATGTATTTCATGATAGACATCTCCATGTTCTACCACATCTTACATACACTATGGTATATTCAAGGTCTTTATCAAAACAACAATAGTATATCACAATATAACAATATGAAGTAATATAAAGTCATTGCCATTTATAAAAGTGTAAATTACATTAAACAAAAGATTGTTTTTACAAAGAGTCATCAAAGCCCATAGCCACTAGTTGGCTCACTGGGCACCCACTCTTTCGCCACAGTAGTCCTGTACTGGATAAAGCAGCTAACATACAATCAAATCAAAATCTGATAACTGAAGTACGATACTGCTCAGTTACAATCAAATCAAAATCTCAATCAAATCTGAATCTTAAGTACAATACTGTTCGGTTCCAACTTATCCCATCAATTCAAAGAATTGCGACTACTGTTAATCAAAATTCAACAACCGAGATGCATCAGTAAATATCGATAAGAATAAAGATAAGGTGCGTAACCGATCATATCAGAATAAGAATAGAAACCATACTCTACTATTTTCTGCGGTCATCATCGGTGAAATCTAAGTCTGATTCTCGATAAGAGTACAATTAGAATCTGTTGCCTCGAAGATTGATTCATCATATGATTAAATTCTCATAGATTCTGCTATTGCGGACGAAAGGAACGACTGAAACGGCTAGTACCTTTGTCGAAGTTAAAGACACAAGGAAAATCCCTTCGGAGATCTTTCGATAATATCATGATGACGAACTCTGGCATAGTGTCCGGGCTGATGACAGACCTGACAGCGTCTTCTGATCTCAAGGAACTGCTCACTGATTTCATAAACTGCTTTCTCTTCGATTAAAGATGATCTCCAAGTCCCTCTAACTCTGATCAAATGGTGAAAAGAAATATGTCGAAGAAATTCGGATGAAAGCGGATTCCAAAAGTTGATCGAACCTTGATTCCCTAATGCTCTCTTCTTCAAATTCTACCAACTTTCATCAATATTCTATGTTGGTACCACACTAATCGAATTCTCCGGTCATCTGTGTAGTTCAGAGAATCACTCAACAGATTGATTTCTTAAATTCAACTTCTGCGTCCAACATCATTCTCGGTACTCTTAAAAATTGGTAATCTACATGAATAAAACCTCCTTGGTAGTACTCCCATCTGTGTCAGAGTGACATCTAACAGTGCAGTAGTGATGTGATCTAGATCAGTCGAAGGAGTTACTGCTGGTTGTCGTCTGCTAAAATTCTTCAAGAGACAATTCTGATATTCGGTGTGAAAGGATACCAAATCTCCATCTTAAAATTCGGTGTTCCACATCTCTATTCGAAAAGTTCGTTCAACTACAAATTACTGAATTTCGGATCTCAATCGAATTCTAATTCACATCGCAAACAATCTCTGATCTGCTAGCTCAAGAAGATGGTGGAACTCGGATCCGAAATTACAAAACACAGTTCATATTTCAAGTAATTCATGCTTTAAATTTTAAATCACATAATCATGTAATTTCAAGTAATTTATAAATAATAAAGCATGCTTTCAATCAAATCAAGTACTCGTGAATCAAAAATTAAATCACAACTCATGTAATTCAATTAATTCAAGAATCAATAAATCATGCTCGCAAGTATTTAAATAATCATTTAAATAAATCAATCACATGCGAGAATTCAATTAATGCAGACTCGATCTACCCCGCTCACTCTAGTTCAATTCCAAGAATCTTATCGCTTTGATACCACTTAATGTGAGGACCCGGATTCAAATCTCTCGAACATAAATAAATCATGTAAATCAAAAGAAATAAAAATAATCAATAAGACATTTAGCGATGCACATCTTATATTTGGCGACGCAAAACCACGTCGCAAAAAGTAGTTTTTTTTTTTTATCGGGGTGATGTGCGGGCGCGCCAAACGAGGCACGAGCGCGCATGACGCCCTGTCCGGGCCTCCGAGACAGTGCAAGACGCATGGGCGCGCATGGCCTGCTGTTTCTGCACAAAAAATGACTCCAAAAGTGTAATGTCGTACCCATAAGGACTCTAACATGATCCAACTAATATTTTTCCAACAACGAGGTATTCAAATACATAAAAATGTAGAACAAGCGTCGATTTTATGTTCTACAATTCAAAATGGAATACACAGGAGTTTGAATACAAGGTATGACTTCTAAAACCAAGTCCTCACTCTATCATTTCCCACTCGATCTAGTCATGCAGCTCTTGACTCGATCCTGCCCCATTTGCCGTCAAGTACACATACAAACAAAACAACAGCCGGATAATCCGGTGAGAATATAATTCCCAGTAAAAGAGACAAATCAAGCAATTCCTAATAATATATCAATTTATGTTATATAAAACAACGAGTCAATCAATTCAGAAAGGAATATCAGCACTCAACTCGAAATGCATTAAAATGCAATGCATGACTTCAAAACTCGGGATTATCTAATCGGATAATCGAATATCATTTGGTACTCGGTTGGGATCCCGGGGTCGAGTTTTTGCGAACAACTCACCGACACACCCATTTGGGGTGGATGTCGCTCAACTCAACCACTAGACTTCAGAGCAACTATAAGAAGTATTCTGGCAATTGAAAAAACTCGAAATCCAAAGCCACTTCAATATAGCTCCCTAAATCGTCTAAGTTCAAAACGAATCGAATCTTCGGCATAAGATGTATGCAAGTGAAAATAAACTCATTCAAGTTAAAAACAAATAATTCAAATAGCATACAAGTATGTGATTTCTTTTGGACACTCGAATTAATTCAAATTCAAGTTAATCGTCCCATTCATTCAATCGTCGTCTTTTTACATTTTCAAGTTCATCGGGGATTCAAATCTGAAAATAACAACGAACTCAATCAAAATCGAATCGAATCAAAACAAGCCATACAAGAATTTCAATACTATACCGTTCTTCAATTCTCGAATCGATTCAACTTTCAAGTTCGATCCAAACCCGAATCTTTCAACTCAAATCTGAAAATGTGAAATACGGATTCGATATAAATCTTCTAACTCCAACAAACCCGGAAATCAAACCGAATAATAATGCCGATAATTCAAAACTCGATTTCTATGGCATAACGACTATAAACGGTCAAACAAAAAATCATCAACATCGTGAAACCATTCCAAACAAGTCATATCATCTTCCAATCCATCAAAACTCAACAAATCCAACCAAAATCATGACCCATTTTCAAAATTAACCTACAAAAATCATATAAAATCCAAACTTCGTTCTTTTTTCGAACCGACTTCGAATACACGATCTATGCTAGCTCAAGCACAACATACTCGAAGATTATCAAATTCTAACAACCCAACAAAATTCAAAGTTCGTGGATCGTAACAAAACTTACGTCAGAATGAAGCCCTCATTGCGGTGATCGTGAATCTCAACTCGAATCTGAAATTTGACGGTCGGATCGTGCGAATCGGACGGAGCAAAAGCTTGAGAAACCTTCCATGGCTTCTCTCGGCTTCTAGGCGAGATGGGGGGAGGAGGAAAGTGAGGGGAGAGAGAGAGATGCAACAATAATAATAATAACCCCATGCTTTGACTAAGTCCAACACTCTACTATTGCAATTCGGTCCCTGAAACTTCAAACTCAATCGATTTAATCCTGGCTCAATTAATTCCTCTAATAATAATAAATTCCAATAATTCTAAAATAATTAATTTCAGGGCCTTACAATATCTGAGAAATTTGTGTTGATGCATGCCTTGCCTTTTGAGCCATTACCTGCTGTAGTTTCTGTTACTTCACCTTTGGTTGGAGGAATTGTTTCGAGGAATTTTGTTAGGAATTGTGGATTGAGTTTTGAAGGAAATTTGATCGAGTTCGACTGTATTGTACTTGGTTTGTCTGACTTTGACTGCATAGTTGGCATAGATGTTTTGACTAAGTACAGGGATACAGTAGATTGTTTCAGAAGATAGTCCGTTTCAGACCAGAGATGTCAGACGAGTGGAGATTCTTTGGTAAGGGATCTCGTTCTAGAATTCCTTTGATTTCTATATTTTCTATGACTAGATTATTGCAGAAAGGAGCCGAGGTATTTTTGATTTATGCGGTCGATGTTTTGAAGTCTAGCCCTGAGTTGATTGATATACCAGTGGTTAGAGAGTTTCTTGATGTGTTCTCGGATGAGATTCCGGGATTACCGCCTATTCGTGAGATAGAATTTGGCATCGAACTGACGTCAGGTACTCAGCCGATTTCTAAAGCTCCGTATAGAATGGCTCCGATTGAATTGAAGGAATTGAAGGAGCAGTTGGAAGAATTGATTGCCAAGGGATACATTTGACCTAGTGTATCGCCTTGGGGTGCTCCTGTTCTGTTTGTTAGAAAGAAAGATGGCTCTATGCGTCTCTGCATTGACTACCGCCAATTGAACCAGGCGACGGTTTAGAACAGGTATCCTTTACCTCGTATAGATGATATTTTTGACCAATTGCAGGGTTCATGTATCTTTTCTAAGATAGATTTGAGGTCTGGGTATCATCAACTGAGAGTTCGTGAAGAGGATGTTCCTAAGACTGCGTTCCAAACGAGGTATGGCCACTTGAATTTCTTGTCATGCCGTTTGGTTTGGCTAACTCCCCTGCAGTCTTTATGGGGTTGATGAACCGAATCTTTCAGCGTTTTCTAGATGAGTTTGTTATTATTTTCATTGAAGATATCTTGATCTATTCGAAGAGCCGTGTTGATCATGCAGAGCATTTGAGGATTGTTTTGCAGATTTTGAGAACCAAACAGTTGTTTGCCAAACTGTCGAAGTGCGAGTTTTGGTCGGACCGAGTCATTTTTCTTGGTCACATTATCTCAGGAGATGGGATTTCTGTCGATCCCAGCAAGATCGAGGCAGTTATGAACTGGCGTAGGCTGACTTCTGTGACTGAGATTCGAAGTTTTATGGGTTTAGCTGGTTACTATTGCAGATTTATCCAGGGTTTCTCTTCTATTGCGAAGCCAATTACCCAGCTGACTCAGAAGAAAGCGCCTTTTTTTTGGACTGAAGAGTATGAGAACAGTTTCATTGAGTTGAAGAAGAGATTGACTAGTGCTCCGATACTTTCTATTCCATCAGGTTCTGGAGGTTTTACGGTGTATTGCAATGCTTCTCATTTTGGTCTTGGATGTATTCTTATGCAGAGGAAGCACGTGATAGCATATGCATCGAGGTAGTTGAAACTGCACGAGACTCGCTATCCAGTTCACGATCTTGAACTCGCTGCTATTGTTTTTGCCTTGAAGATCTGGCGTCACTATTTGTACGGTGAGTCTTTTGAGATCTTTTCGGATCATAAGAGTCTTAAATACTTGTTTTCACAGTCTGAGTTGAATATGAGATAGAGGAGATGGCTAGATTTATTGAAGGACTTTGACTGCGAGATTAAGTATTACCCGAGGAAGTCGAATGCAGCTGCCGATGCTTTGAGTTGCAAGCTTTGTTCTTTATCTCTTTCGACCATTGATGTGTATCGTTTGATTGACAACTATTGTAATTCTGGATTGGAGTTTGAATCAGATAGGAGTCCTATCAGAGTTTGTGCTATACAGGCCGAGCCAGAGTTGTTTGTGTCGATCGGAGAAGCACAGAAATCCGATGAGAGTATTCAAAATTTGATAGAAAAAGTGAGATATGGACACCAGTCTGAGTTTCAGGTCAGGGATGATGTTTTATTTTTGAATAATCGTATTGTCGTGCCTGATATTGTTGAGATGAGACAGAGTATTCTGCGAGAGGAACATTGCATTCGGTTCAGTATTCATCCAGGAGGCCGAAAGATGTATAACGACCTGAAGAGTCAGTTTTGGTGGAAGAAGATGAAGAGTGACGTTGCAAGGTTTGTATCCCTTTGTTTGAACTGTCAGCAGGTGAAAGCCGAGAGAAAGAGGCCGGGTGGTCTTCTGCATAGTTTATCTGTTCCGGAATAGAAGTGGGATCATATCTCGATGGATTTCGTCACGAAACTACCCCGATCTGTTCGAGGATGCGATGCCATTTGGGTAGTGATTGATTGTTTGACGAAGTTTGCTTGTTTTATTCCGTATCGGATGACATATCGTCATGATTAGATGGCTAAGTTGTATGTTAGAGAGATTTTCAAATTGCACGGTGTGCCGAGATTGATTGTTTGAGACCGAAATCCTCAGTTTACTTCTCATTTCTGGCACAGTCTACAGGAGGCTCTTGGTACTCGTTTGCATTTGAGTACAGCATACCATCCTCAGACCGACGGTCAATCAGAACGGACGATTCAGACTCTGGAGGATATGTTACGAGCAGTGGTGCTTGACTTTGGCACTAATATCTTGGCAAAATTCATTTCCTCTCGTTGAGTTTTCTTACAACAACAGCTTCGAAACGAGATAGGAATGACACCATTTGAAGCATTGTACGGAAAGAAGTGCAGATCTCCTCTGTACTGGGATGAGATGTCTGAGTCCCCAGGCTTGGGACCAGATATGATTCGTGATATGGCTGAGCAAGTGAAGATTATTTGATTGAGAATAAAGACTGCTCAGGATCGACAAGCGAAGTATGCGAATATCCGTCGCAGACCTCTATCTTTCGATCAGGGAGACCGAGTATTCTTGAAAATTTCTCCATTTAGAGGTACTGTTAGATTTGGGAAGAGAGGGAATTTGTCCTCGAGATTCATCCGTTCGTATGAGATTTTGCAAAAGATAGGTGATCTAGCCTACAGATTAGCACTTCCTCCTTCTTTATCTGGTATTCACGACGTATTTCACGTCTCGATGTTGAGGAAATACCATCCCGATCCTTCTCATGTTCTTCAAACTGACAAAACCGAACTTGATGAAACTTTGAGTTATTTCGAGAGACCGATTCAGATCCTTGACAGAAAAGAGAAACAGCTCAGAACCAAATCGATTCCGTTGGTGAAAGTTCAGTGGAGTCGTCACGGAGTCGAAGAAGCGACTTGGGAGACAGAATCTGATATGAGACAGAGATTTCCGGATTTGTTTATCTGACGTAAGTCCTTAATTCTATTCTTGATTCTTATTTCTTTCTTATGAGTTGATATTACTGATTTCGAGGACGAAATCTATTCTTAGAGGGGGAGAATTGTAACGCCCCGTTTTTATCTTAATGGAACTTATTTGAGATAATCAGTGATTTCAGAATTTAAGAGCCGACTTTTTATTGATTAGGGACTATTTTTCAAATTTTGGAATTTTTAGGGACTAAAACGCAAAAAAAAGATTTGTTATAACTTAGAGACTTGACTAAGTCTTCTTCATTTCCTCCCTTCCTCCTCCAAGTCGCCTATCTCCATTGAAGGCGAGAGAAAAGCTTCCAAGCTTTTGTGATTTCGATTTTAACTCGATCCGTCCGTTGGAATTTGATCTGAAGTTGATATTTGCGATCGCAGCATCGAGTGCTCCGTTTGGAAGTAAGTTTCTCTTATTTCTACGAGGTTTGAATTTTTGGATGTCTTTAGAATTGATTGATATTCGGAGAGGATGTTCTTGAGGTTGCTGTGATAGTATATCAAAGACGGTTCGGAGATATATCGACGATCGGATTTGATATGATTTTTCTTATGATTTTCGAAAGATATATTTTTGAGATGTGTTGGGTTTGACTTGGAAATGATGTTAGATGATTGGTTTGAGTAGATTGGATTGATATTCTGCTGTCTGCGATTTCAGTTTGATCAGTTTATAGTCGTTATGCCGTCAGTTTGAGTTTTGGGATATCGTTTTTATTGATTTGATTATACCGAGTTTGATGAGGTTTTACTATCGATATTGATCATGTGACTTCTTCTGTTAGATTGATTCGAAGTCCTTGGAGTTGCGAGATTGCAGCTTCGATCAGTTTGGAATATTGAGCCGGTATAGTATCGACTTCTTACTTATCGATCGTAGAACTTGAATGGATATTGAATTGAGATTTGTTGTTTTACAGATTGAAGATTGTGAACGACAAGAAGGTATAAGACAACTTTGGAATGAAATAGGACGATTAACTTGAATCCAGATTGATTCGAGTGTCCTAGAAGAAATCACATATTGCATGTTTATATGCTTATTTGAACTTATGATTAGAATCGAGGCCTCACATGTTTAATTTGATCGCTACTTGCGTTTGTGTTAAGGAAACACGGGAGAAGCTCCAAACTCACTGCAAAGGATCTAAGAGCGTAAAAACAACTAGACTTAGGATACTTAATCATAGGAAGTAAATAAGTATAATGTAGTAGCCCAGTTCCATCTTATAAAATTAATTTTCTAATCATGTTTAGATTAAATAAAGCATGATCAAAGAATATTTATATGATCAAACGGACCAAGTAATCAAATCCAAAACATCCAAAAGTGGTAAATGGGCTTAATTGGGCCTTGACAAAGTTGGAAGATCCGAACTAGGTTTGGAAGGTCCAAACAAGATCGGAACAAGAGAAGCAGTTTGGAAGCATTGGATGCGATCGGAACTTCCAAACAAGGATCGGAGCTTCCGATCGTGGTGCCCTGCATATGGCATTGAAGCTTGAACACGTAGCTGCATGCATGAGATCGGAGCTTCCAAAGTGTATATCAGAACTTCCGATTGTAGACGTTCCGAACATGGCATGCATGCAAGGATCAGGGCTTCCGATCAATCTCTATAAATAGGGGCAGAAATGGCTCATTTTAAATTTCTAAAAATCCTCTCCTCTCCCATAATGGCTCGATTTTAAGGGTTTTGGGACTCTTTTATAAAGAGTTGGAGTAGGTAGTTATACTTTATAGATAGCGGACAATTCCGTAATAGTAGCCAATCATCGGGCTTTGGAGAGGTGTCCAGAGGTCATAGCAGAGCTGTGCCCAAGCTCTGGGGCATTCGACATCAGCGGACTGACAACGGACGAAGGTATAGCTCTAGCTCCTTATAGAAAATAGGGAGTATGCTATAGTTTAATTAAGGCTTTTAGAGCATTTTAGATGATGCATGGTTATTATGAATTGTAGTGCTGCATGGTAGGCTTGGAACCTAGATGAGTGCTTTTAAAAAACTTTCTTAAAAAATTACGTAAGTACTGACTGAGATTGCCAACGGGTTTGCATGCTTATGTGTTGCATATTGTAATGGACTGGGCCTCTGCTCTGCCATCTCTGAGGCTCTGATCTGGCCCAGCCACACTCATGGCCTTCTCCCCACCTGGATAGGGGAGTTTCATGCTCCTCAATGGTACTAAGACTCCGAAAGAATATGCACTTAAAGCCTGGTGGTGCATGTTCGAGTCTTGGGGAGGGCATAAAACTCCCCTATCCAGGTGGGGAGAAGGCCATGAGTGTGGCTGGGCCAGAACAGAGCCTGAGAGATGGCAGAGCAGAGGCCCAGTCCATTACATAAAAGGGATCTCCTTAATGGTACCAAGACTCCGAAAGAATATGCACTTAAAGCCTGGTGGTGCATGTTCGAGTCTTGGGAAGGGCATGAAACTCCCATATCCAGGTGGGGAAAAGGCCATGAGTGTGGCTGGGCCAGAGCAGAGCCTGAGAGATAAAAGGGCGCTCTTTTATGTAATGGACTGGGCCTCTGCTCTGCCATCTCTCAGGCTCTGCTCTGGCCCAGCCACACTCATGGCCTTCTCCCCACCTGGATAGGGGAGTTTCATGCCCTCCCCAAGACTCGAACATGCACCACCAGGGGGGAGAAGGCCATGAGAGTGGCTGGGCCAGAGCAGAGAGCAAAGGCCCAGTCCATTACACATATTATATGACATGATACATGTTACTGCTTTGAGATATTATGTTGCATGTTCATTTCATATTGAGCTTGGATCTCCTTTGAGAAAAGCCAGTGTTATGGGGTGCTCATCCCTTGTTAGGATGTTTTTGACACTGAGAGTCACTATGACCGACGGGTCTGTCAGACTCTAGTGATTTGGGGACATTTGGTCCATGTCCAGTTAGGAATGAGTGGTTGAATCCAGTGGTTTGATTCCCCGAGATCACAGCTCATATCCTAGGCACCAATCTGAGTGGATTTTTTATTTGTTACACAGATAGGATACCCGTTCATTACATTACATGCATCATATTTGTATGTCTACCCGTACTAGCGCACTGAGCGTTTTATACTCATATCCAGTTATTTTTCTGTTTTTTGGACACCCCATTCGATGGGGTAGTTACAAGTAATTCTCCTTGAGATTTGGAGATTGGGTGGTGACCGAGGCAGGATTGCAGGGTTAGCCACTAGGCTGTACCTTACTGGTATTAAGTTATTTATTTAGTTTGAGTTTCCGCAGTTACTCTGTTTATTAATATTTATTGTTTAATCTGCATGCCTATGTTTCTGATTAGTAGGTGATAACGGTGCGGGTCACTACATATGATCTATGTGAAAAATTAATTTCCTTAATCAAAAAAATAATTCGGTGATTATTTGAACAGGATAAGGGACAAGAAGAAAACAGGTCAACCATCAAAATTTTCAAGTCTTCCTGCACCAGAAAAACCACAAACATTCTCACCTACTCGAGGAGGGTCTCGACAAAGGTATGAGGGTATGAATCAGTCTTCTACCAAGAATTTTAATAATGTACAATGTAGGGAATGCCATGATTATGGACACTATGCAAATGAGTATTCCAATCGACTCCGCAAAGGTATGAATACTTCCTTGAGCGATGATGACTCTAATGGAGATCAGGAACATGCTGAAGAAGATTATCATGCCTACTGACTATTTTGCTGGGTGGAAAGAAAAGTTTACAAGTAAATCCACTCAGTGTTGCCTCCGGTGTTGCAACACCTAGGCGCAACATGAGTCAAAAGTCAGTTTGTTTTTCTGCATCTAAATTTGGTAGTTCTAGTGATCAAGACGAACATATAGCAGATGATATTACTCTAGAGAGTGTTCAAAAACTTTATGAGAAGTTGTACAGTGATTGGGTCAAGCGAAACAAGTTAAATAAAACTATCTATAAACAAAATACTGATTTGAAATCTTTTGTAGCCAAGCTTGAAGTATTACTAAGCAAGAAATATCTTTGTTTGTCCCAATAAAATAAAATTTTTTTCTGCCCAAATCAAGAAAAATCTTCCCGACCCAATTCTTGAAGATTGTGTAAAATGATTGTGGCAGCCCATTAGTAGAAGTAAAAAAAAAAAACCCAAACACATATAGCAACAAGATGAAAATTAAAATAAATTGACAAGTCCAATTCAAAGCCAATCATGGGGTAGTGGAGAGAAACGTGACCCATGAAGAAAATTAGAAAAGTGGGTAGTTTCACAAGGATGGAAAAAAATAGACGGAAGAAAGAACATTGAGGATCATTCATAAACAATAAATCAAAAACAAATCCAAGTTGCTCTAGATTTTACAACATTATTCTTGCAAAATTTTCATACTTACATCTTTGTTTCTTATTACCAGAAATTCCAATACATATTTCCAGTATATTTCTTAGTTCCTCCATGTGTACAATAACGTATTTTTGTGTATGTAATGCAAAAAATTGTCCATATTCAGTTTTCAATGGCAAATTTAAAGTTTCGATTGTTATTAAGAATGTTTATTCGATTTATTTCTTGTGTTATTTGTCTCCTAACCGATGAAACAGGGACCGACTGTGGAACCGGAGCTCATAATCTCTTGGTTTAAGAAGTTAGATTTATTTTCTTTTCATTTTTATCAATTTTGGCATGCACATTCCAGGCATGTACGCAACACCCACCATTAGCCAATTTTTGTATGCAAACATAATTTTGGCACGCCTATTGGGACCATTACGCCGAAGAATCGTGGAAATACTGAGAAGGGCGATAGAAAACTACCATCGCAAGATGACAAATCTGGAGACTCTATTCCTTAGGGTGATTCTACATAGAATATTGTTCAGCAGATGGTTGAACATATTGAAAAGAACAAGCAAACTGATGAAGGAGGATCTAGTGGTATTCCAGAAATCTTGGTGGTTCCTTTTGAACAACTTGATTCTATTGTCTCAAAAAAGTTCGAGGATATGGATCTCATGGTTGCTAGCACCATGGAACACATGGAGGAAGTACATAAAGTGATGATCTCTGCCATGAGTTATATGAGAAGTGAGATGAGTAGAATCAAGACCAGTAGAGAATCTGTGCCAAAAGTCACCGAAAAGTCTCTGGAGCAAACAGTTAATCCAAAGAGATCTACTGATGAGAGCCACAAATCCAATGAAGATGGAAGATCTAGTGGAGGTTCTCCTTCGGCGTCCCATATTTTTAAACATTTTCAAAACTAAGATGCGGAAAACTGTGGGGAAATTTTTCAAATATAAAAATGCAGGGCATGCATCACGTTTTCAAGTTCAACAACTCGATATTGAAATTAAAAATCTAATGACTCTAACGTGAATAAAAATATTTGAAGCACTGATGCAACCATACAGACAATGACCGACTCTTATACGGGTACGCCAAAAACTACTACTACTTACAAAGCAAACCCGAATCGACAATTAAAATATTGAGAAAGCAAACACAACATGAGTTTTAATAAATTAAACTAAGTGCAGAAAATAATTTACAAGAGTTCGTGAAACTGAACTTAAATTTCTCATAATGAACTAAACAACATAAAAGGTTAAAAACATAAAACCATTAAAACTCATCGTCACGAGACCGTCATTTAAAATACTAAATCTAAACTTTTCTGAAAGCTAAAGGTCCTGCATAAAATAATGTAACAACAAAATATCAATAAAATATGCAAATTTCATTGCTTTAAAAAAACGTCAAAGCTTTGAAACTGTCGTGTCATGCAATGTCTTCGTCTCTGGACTCTCCAGCCTTTTCACCAAAGATTTAATTTGTTTACATCTCAAATCTAACTGCACCAATAAATTATAGTGAGTCTAAAAACTCAACAAGAATATAAATACATATATCGTATATGAAACATAAAACTTAATGCAATAATATAACATAAACATATCGTAAAAACTTGTTATTTAAGGGTGATGAGATATGTGTAATTGTGGCAACCATCATAAGAGCACATAATAGGTTCTTGTGATCACCGTCGTTGTACAACAAGCATATAGATATACCATCCTTACTAGCCTGGGCCGATATGTGAAAGAGTGGGTGCCCGTGAGCCAACTTGTGGCTAAGGGCTTTGATGACTCTTTGTATAAACAATCTTTTGTTTAATATAATTTACACTTTTATTAATGGCAATGACTTTATCTTTCCTCATATTGTTATATTGTGATATACTATTGTTGTTTTGATAAAGACCTTGAATATACTATAGTGTATGTAAGATGTGGTAGTACATGGGGATGTCTATCATGAAACACATCTTATAGTCACTGTATATTCTAAATCGTTCCTAGTCGATTGAGCCGTCCGTTAATAAGGAATAAGGATCGCTCGAGTTTGAGACTAGCATTTGCGATGCAGAGTACCACGTTTCATTGGTAAGGAACATAGAGATGTTCGAAGCATGCAAATGGATATTCATACGATGAATGATCGAACTACCCTATCCGGACTTTCCAAGTGGTTATCACTTATCGAGTGGATAACGTCCGCGGTTTTGGTTGTACACCATTAGTCCTTACTACTTGAAACATCATTGAGACTCTATATGCTAGTACTGTGCTTTGACTCGTTTACCGACTCTATTGGGGTCATCAGGTGTCGGGATTGGGTATAGTTACAACACATATAGGAGTCGATGCTTTGTTGTCAAGGATTCACCACATACTTGCGAGTGTGGATATCCTATGCAATCTGAGGAGATATTAGTGTGACGAATCTCTGGCCATAGTACATGATGTGTTTTAAGAAATGGTTTCTTAGTAGCACATGCGATGTCACTATTTGATCTTCAAGATTCATTGCATAATTATCGAATCTCAAACGACTCTCGATTTACCAATGGTTGTTGATTTGATCGGGATATATGGATGAAGGGACCGTACTGTACGCTAACCAAAATCTATTGGTTCTTGCAGGCACTATCAGTGATACCTAGGGAATCATGGGGCGATGTTGCTAGGCGCTCTTACCATGATTCGATGGGCAAGTCGGAAATTGTTGTTCAGAGTCACAAGTAGTTGTGAGCCCACGGCTAGCTGTATCCCTGAACCATTGAGGGTCACACAGAGTAATGAATTTTTAATCCCCGTTGAGATAGTTAAATTTAAAGAGTTAAATTTAATGAACAAAAAAGTGGGACTTCTTATTTAAGAGTAGAGGAGTAAGATTTCCTAAAATGACATAGGGATGGACATTTTTGGAAATCACTGAATTCGGATTCAGAAAAATTTATCTTGACTTTAAAAGGTGCAGAAATGGTTTCTATGCACATTGGTGAAATCGGTTTATCAATTAG